>NC_080646.1:17646574-17954814 GCF_027579445.1 Ammospiza nelsoni
GGTGCCCATTGCTTTCAGCACCTTTCCCACTGTCCTGCCTGATTCCCAATCCACTTCAATCTCCAATCACTCATACTTGGGTTTCCCTCACCTGTTTGTCATGTGATCTCTTCAAATTTGATGCAAAATCCACCCCTCAACTATCATTAAAATTCCTTCAGCTGAGTTGAAGTGGAATATTCTTTAAATTCATCTGCTTCATCTAAACCCCATCCCCGCACATTTGTGTGTTTTTCTTCCCAGCTCATGAAATGGATCCATCTTTTGTGCAGTAACGTGCACACAGAGAGCTGAGGGCTCTGGGAGAGCTGCCAGGATTTCCCAGAGAACACACACCCAGTTCCAGCCTTGTGCAGGGCTCAGAGCAGGAATGTTCCTCCCCACAGCATCACAGGAGAGCATTTCCAGACAACAAAACCCTCATGATGCCTGAAAAATCAGCTGAGACCCAGAGAGAGCAGCAAGGACCTGAAACCCCCCAGGGGAGGTGAGCAGGGCCCAGAACTCCCCAAACTCTGCACTTCAACACTCCTGGGGCGGCCAGGAGCTGAAGGAAATACCCCAAAGATTCAGGGATTTCCTTCCTTTTTTCCCCGTGTTTCCTACAAATGCCTCAAGTGCTGTTACAGAGGCTTCATCCCCAGCTGGGCGAGCACAGCTCAGCACTCAGAGCTCTGTTAATGTGTAATTACACCCCAATTAGCTCCAACACCAATCAGGAAATGGCTTTGTCCTTTCCAGCTTTCAGCACTATGGAAGAAGCAATTCAAATCTCTTCTAAATCTCTTCTCTCCAGCTCTGGGCTGTTCTCTGCAGTTATTCCTGCACAGCTTTCATGGATCTCATTTTTTAAAAGCACATTCAGCAAGTGTCTGGTGCCTTGCACCACAATTTATCTGCTGCTGGGGAGGAACTGGAACCAGAAGGATGCTGGAACTCCTGGAACACAACTCCAGGCAGCAGAGTTCCACCTCTGCATCCTGGCCATAATTCCCAGCCACAACAGAAGCAGAATTTTAAAACTTTGTCCTAGAAATTATTTCCCCATGGAAATGGTTTTCCCCACATCCCCCAGCATTCCAAGGAATGCACAGGAATGTGTTTGTGCTGCTCAGGTGACACCAACAGTGCCAGCCAAGGCAGCCCCAGAGGAATCCCAGGGATGCAGGGTGAGGATTCAGCTGCTGATCCTCAAGCCCTTCCCAGGGCTCCTTCTGAGCAGATATCAAACTCTACAACTATTTTATCAAAATACTTCACAGGGTGTGCAAACAGCCACAAGGATTTGGACTGCAATCAATCAGTAACAAGGCTGGAACTGCCCCAGCACTGGGCTGGTGACACCCAAGAGGTGAAGGCGTCCATGGGGTGGGTGTGACCCCACATTTTCATCTTGCAGGAAAACCATGGGTAACAAAGAGAGGGAGCCTGCCCAGAGAGCTGGTCCAGGGCCACCACCCAGGAGATCTTTTCTAAACAACCCAGCCACACCTGAAAACCACTCACTGAACCCTCTGGCTGTTATGAAATCACTGGAAATACTTTCCATGCTGTGTTCAGATTTCCTTTTTCCTGCCTTCCCCCTGCTGGCATATCCAGGCTTCCTCCTGTTTGACAACAACATTCCAGTGATACCATCAGCTCCACACAAAGGGGGGACAGCAATGTTATCTGCTCCAGCCTTATCTGAACTCTGGGGACACTCCAGTCCCCTGGGTGCCCACCTGGCAGTGCCACCACCTGAGTTACCATGATATTTTCTGAAAATAAGGAACAGGGACATCAGTTCATACCTGGAGGAGGAGAAGAGAAAGTTCTCTTTGGAAGGACTTCAGGGTGGATTTTAGAGATTTGAAACATGATTTTAGCAACAAAGATCTACTACAACTAAAAATAGCAAATAACTATTTTGCCAACAAATCTTTTGGAAAAAAAACATTACCTAGGACATTCAGATCTCAACACCTCCAATATTTTAACTGTATTCCCTAAGAAAAAAAAATTCCTAAGAGGCACCAAATGTTTAATTTTGACTTGAGGTATTCATATAGAACTGTGTGCTCAATAAATAATATTTTCCCATAAATCTATTTAACTGGTTCCAGAAATGTAATAAAGACTTTCAAACTTTTTCTTTTACATATTGCACTGTTCCCCTGAATCTGAACTTTGGTTCATGGTGTCTCCATGGAAGGATTCAGCTCAGATCAGGATTAAGCAGCTGTGATTTTGCAGTCACAGTCAAATCCCACTGATTTCAATATGCTTATCCTATTTAAAAATAAAAGCAGCACTTGGCTGCAGTGCAATAATAAACATGAAATAACAAAATTAGTAAGTTCACACCACACAACACCCTTCAAAATTTTGCTTTCTCTTTTTGTCCACGTTTTTGCTTGTATCCAATTGTTGTCCTTGTTCAAATGCTTAAAACAAACATTTCCACCAGAAGGGATCACCTGGTTATTGCTGTTCCCTGAGTGATACCACCTTCAAACAAAGCCAAGTTACCTGGCCCAAGAAATTTCAGACAAACAGCCAAAGTGCTGAAGTTGGTCTCACCAGATCAGTAATAATTGAATTAACTTCTTCCCTTGGGAAAAATAATTTAAAGAAATCCCTGGGATTCCCTCCACAAACTAATGCTTTAGTGCAAAGCTGGAACAGAGGAACAGAGATTGAACAGAAGCGGAGAGAAGAGGGTGGAAAGTCAGTTCTGAATATCCTGGATTTCCAAAGACAGCCACCATCACCCCCTGGTGTACGTCACGGACCCATTTCTGCTTAACAGAAAACACCCTCCAATTTAGGATTTTGTAGACTTAATTATTCCTCATGAGCTAATTTAAACTGCAGAACTTTGTGGACTCAAATCTTGGAAATCTGGAGATGTATGGAATTTGGAATGGGTGATTTTTGAAATGTGTAAGAAAGTCAAACAGGACAGTGTTGGAACCAACACCTTGAGGGAAGCACAGCTGGACACAGAGCCACTGAGCATCCTTTGGGAATTGGGGTGATCTGAGTGTGATTCCTTTGGGAATTACACCTGCAGGAACCACAGGAACCAAAGCATCCTTTGGGAATTGGTGTAATCTCAGTGTGATTCCTTTGGGAATTACACCTGCAGAAACCACAGGAACCAAAGCATCCTTTGGGAATTGGTGTAATCTGAGGTTAATTCCTTTGGGAATTACACCTGCAGGAGCCACAGAGCGAAGGGCTCAGGAGCTGAACCCACACAAGCATTTCCCTGCATCACCTCAAAGGAGAGGTCTGAGGGCAAGAACTCCACTCAACACTTAAAATAAATTTTGTCCCTCTCACACTTAAAAACCCAAATTCAACCCTCACCCTGAGGAACAGACCCTCTCCTACCAATATTCTCATTTTACTCATAAGTGAAATGGAGATTCTTCCTTATTTATTCCTCTATGCTGACACGTTTAGCTCAGAGCAGACAAAATGCCTTATTTTAAATTTTTAATTGCCTTAGATTAATTTACATCACCACTGGGAGTGAGAGCTGTTATTTACTCTTCACTCAATGCACAAATTGAGTGCAAAAAATTCCCCAAAATTGAGAACAAGCAAGTGTCTAACTGCCACTCAGTGATTCTGATTTTTAGGCATTTATTTGGTTCTGTTTCACATTGTGAACGAGCACTGCTGGGTGCTCAATAAACTGGGATATATAAAAATAGTGATAAACACATTCTGACTGAGAGCCTGTGTTTTAAAGGAAGTCATAAAACCCCTCCTGATAACGAGCCCTCCTCCCATTCCCCTTTCAGCATAAAATGCTTTGGTGTAGAGGAAACAATTTGATTTTTTCCTGTCTCATAAAACAGTCCTTAAAGAGGCGTGACAGCCCCAGTGACGCATTCCAGGAAGGGCAGCAGGAACCCCCTGGCTCCAGCCACAGCCCACAGCTCCAGGGGAGGATGGAAAGGGAAAAAACCCTGCAGGGATTGCAGTCATGAGACTCAGGTTATTAAAAAAAGGGAAACAAGCCAAACACACCTCACCTGTCCCCACGGACTGCAAAACTGCTTTGAAACATGTTTCGTCATTGGAAAGAAATTCAAAGCATAACATATATTGTAAAATGATGGGTATGGCCTTCAAATTCAAATTAATTTAAAGAATTAATATTTTTAAACAGCTACTCCTTAAGAAAAAGAATCAAAAACCCCAAACAAAACACACACATAGAACCTGAGGCAAAAAAACTGCTTGGAAGTGTCCCCAAAAAACCCTGGCCAAGGTTTGCTCTTACTGTGAATATTCATCAATTGAACTCCTCTGAAGAATTAAATCTCTTGAGAGCAGCAGAGCCTGCAAGAGTGTTCTGCAATCTGACTTTAATAATGGCAGCAGAGCTGTGACTTTATTCTCAAATAACTGAGCTCTGTTCAAGCACAGCCCTTGAGAAGCAGTGACAAACAAATCCCCGTGTCCTGTGCAAAGGATTCAGCTCTGCACTGCCACTGGCACACCTGAAGAGCTCAGGATGCCTCTAAAGTTCCCCTGGGTCCTACCAAAAACTCCTCTGGTGCCCTTGGGCCCTGCCCTTCCCTTCTCTCATGTGCTCATGGAATGTGTTTGGAGATTGTTCACCCACAGGTGATTTTTCCATTGGATTCTGCTGGGAGTTGTTTTCACTCTTTGGCCAATCGGGGCCAAGCTGTGTCAGGACTCTGGAAATAGTCAGGAGTTTTCATTTTATCTTTTTAGCATTCTGTAAGTATCCTTTCTGTATTCTTTAATATAATATAGTATCATAAAGTAATAAATGAGCCTTCTGACTGTTGGAACCCAGGACATCCCTCTGGCTGTCCTGGATGGCTCAAGCCCCTGCCCAGGTGGCTCAAAGTCCTTGGCACAGAACCCAAGACCCTGTGCCTTTGATTTAGCCCTTGGAAAAAACAATTACCAACCTTATATGAAGAATTACAAGCCATGGAAGTTTAAGTAGAATGATAGTGAATTTATCACAGGGTGAAAAATAGATTTTTGAAGTTTTTAGAGTGGGAGCTCAGGGGGCAAGATGGAGGGAACTGGGTGTGTCCAGCTTTTGTCCTTCTTCTTCTTGGCCTCCATCTTCTGCTGTGATGTTGGCACTTTTGGATTGGTTTAGAGTAGAAGCTCAGTGTCTAACATAGGTGACAGGTATTGGGAAGTTATGGTAAATAATGTACATGTAGTTTTTAGTATAAAGAGATAACACTGCCTCTGAGGGTGGCCAGTGTGCCTCTGTCTGACCTGCTGAATGGACCTCAGCAGGCCAGAGAAAGAGTTTCATAGATAAGAAACAATGAACAACCTTGAGAATGAGAACTGAAGAGCTCTGACTCCTTCTTCAACTGCCAGGCTGGGAAAAGACTTTGTGACACATCTCAGGGTCACTGTGAGCAGCAGAACCTGAGACCATGGAGTCAGGTGCATCACTCCTGCATGCCACAGGGCTCCCCGTGCAGTCCCAACACTCCATGGCTGCTTCTCTCCAAAAACCACCTTGCAAGTGGGACATCTCCTCCTTCTGTTTGGGAGCTGCTGCCACTTGGAACAACTTGGCAGCACCAGCTCAGCCAAACTGGAGCTGCAGCAGATGAGGCTGAACAAGCTGCTTGCTGTCAAAATTGTCCTTATTTCTCCAAGCTCTTTTAAAAACTTACTTAATTATTAATGGCTTATTTAACTAGTTTCTTACACATATCTACCACACTCTGTCTTCCTTCCATTTAGGTTTATATCTACACAATTAATATTTTTTAAGAGAAAGAAGATCCCCTCAAACCCTCCTTTCCTCTTTTAGTCTATAACCACCCACAGAGCAGCACTGTTAGGTGTGGTACTGGATATTTTATTAATTTTCACTGGATTTCTCTGCTTAAGGCCACAGATCCTTGCTGCCCACCTCTCACCCACCCATCTTTATAGAACTAGAGGAATATTAAGATATTTGGGAATCTTATAAACTCTTAATTAAGACTTCTTCTCTTTCATTTTAAACCTGTATTGTTCACTTGCTTCCTCATATTTCTAATTCTAACAGAAAAAGGGAACCCTGTGAGTATTTTCAGAATAAACTGCTTTTCCCAGCACAGAGGTTTGGGAATTTGGGGTGCACTTTGCAGCACACAAGGATGGAAGGTTATTCCCCAGAAATACATGATGGTTTACAGCAAGAGATGCAACATTTAAATGTGGACTGACACTGACCACTGTTAAAAATGCCCAAGAAAATAGTTTTGAAAGCAGTTTATACATGTAAATTGGTGCTGAAGGAGGGCCAAGGAATGTCCATCCCCACTCAGCTGTGACTGGATCCAGGCATGACTTTTCTCCCTCTTTCTTTTCCTGCAACACCTCCAGGCTTGATGTGTGACCAGGAAACCCACACAGAATCCCCCTGTCCTTTAAGAACTCTGGATCCACAATTATGAGTTTCTTTGGGGGAGAAGAGAGGGGAAACAACCAGGAAAAAGAATCCCCCACTCCAGGCTGTTCTATCCCAGTGAGAACAGTGACATTTTACAGCTGCCTTCAATACAGAACACACATTATTAAAAATTACATTTCTGTGCTGGATTTATGGCATTTCCTTAGGGAATAAACCCCATGAGCCCATGCAGGTTATCCTGTCAATAAGGACCAGACATCTCCCATCTCCAGATCTCCATCAGCATGAGTCCTGTTACCCACTCAGCCAGTGAAAACCAATCCTGGCCCTTCTGTCCAAATGGCATTGTGCTGTCTCTGCTATTCCTGTATCATTTAGCAACTCTGAAATATAAGCAACCAATTAAGACCAAGCCCATGTGTTTGTTCTCCCCGCTGGTGTGAGACTGACAAAATCTGATCTTTCCCTTTCCAACACCAGCCTAGGATCAATTACAAATTAAGGGTGTTTGTGTCAATCCTCAGAGCCCTGGATGTGAGGAATAAAGGCAGAGGAAATGCCTTTGGTAGTCATGATGAATATCAAACTGCAGCTAATCCTGCCCTTCCACTCATCCAGGCATGGAAAAAGCAAAGCCACTAAAAACAACAGCCCTCGTGATCCACTCCTGATTATTTGTATTTTCCTCTCTGGCAGGAGCCAGAGGAGCCACCAGCACTGCTTTGTTCCCAGGAAAATCACTCCTGACATGACATCAGCCAGCCAAGCTGCCAGGAATATATAAAATATGAGGATAAACATAACTGGAAGGGGTGGATTTCAGTGCTGATTTCAGCCTTTCTGGTGGCCAAGAGGTTTTTATGAGACTGAGAAACTCTCTCAGGAATTCAGGATTAGCCAGAAGTGATAAAATGGACTCAGAGCCTTCCATACACATCCTACCTCAGTGCACTCCTGCAGTGGGACAATAAATATGGAATAATACAGGTGGAGGACAGCAAACTGCTATTAATGTGTATTTTTCATAAAAAACTGAAGGGTTTTGCTCCTCCAGGCCCTTGCTCTCAACATCCCTTACCTATCACTCCTTTTCCAACATGACATGGAATTTCTTCAAGTTCCTTCTATCCATCAAATGCCCTGGTGAAAAGCAAAATTCAAGGTGCCAGTGTTTGCAAGCACCAGCAGCATCCCCACAAGCCTTTATCTGTGGGCTCAGACTGAAGCCAGGGCACCCAACCCTGTATGAATTCCATCAGGAGGTGAATTCCCACTTCTCTGCCAAGCCAACTGTAAATACAGCCATAAAACAAGAAATGAAAACTAATAAGCACAATATAAATGCTGTTCTGCCTCCCTGCAATTCACAGCACGCTGGCAAACATTAATCTATTCCTAATTTAATCTAAATTAGAGCAATTTATTCCAAGCCTGTGCCAGCTTTAAACATGAATAGGCTACTGAGAGCTCCTTAGCTCCTGTTTCATCAAGTTAAACGTTCAAGAAGTTTGGGATCTAGGGTGGTTTAATCAGTTCTGCTTCTCAATAAGACTATATATTAGCAGGGCCTATAAAAAAGGAATAAATAAAGATCATTTATTAAACAGGAATTGAGTCGAGAAATGGAACTGACTGCATTCAAACAGCTCCCAGGCCATTTTGAACAGACATGCAGCCATGAGAAACACAAATGCTGCCTTTCCCTGAGGAATAATAGCTAAGTAATGTAAATTAAAATCAAAATTAAACCCCAAACCCCCACTCTTTCAGCACTAAAGAGGAGCACACACTGCTGTGTTTACAGAAAATTAGCACTGGAGTGTACACAACCAGTACAAAACATTCTCTGAGTTTGGCTTTGGCTGTGAGTGTTTGAAGTCAGTTTGTGATTTCAGATGCTGTTTATGTTCCTGAAGCACAGCTCTCCAAATGAGGCTCCCAAGCTGTTCCTGCAGCACCCATCTGATGCTGGGTGCATGCTGCAGGGCCAGCATGAAGGAGGGACTTCGGGAATGCTCCCAGCTCTGTGGAGCCCCAGCACTGCCAGGAGTTCTTAAATGTTCCCCAAGTGCAGCTTGGGATTTGCCATTTGCTGCTTTTAAAGCTTTCTGGGGACAAACTTTAATCCTGTGAGTGGAAAGCCTCAGGGATACGTGGATATCAATAAACAGAAGCAGAGAGGAAGCTCCCCTGCTACTCCTGGCTCTGATGATGCTCATCCCACTGCATTTTCCATTCTGTGACTTTCAGATCTTCCCATTCCACCAGAGCAGAGGTTCCTCCTCATGTCCCCAGTGCACAGAGCTGCTCTCCCAGAACCATGGGCTCTGTGTGCTGCCTGAACATCCAGTTCCACCCTCACCACCTCCCTCACTCCCAAAATCCACATTTCATTCCTTTCAGTACTTTTTCCTCTGGGCAGAAAATGTGAATTTTGGTCTGCAAGGCTTTGCAGCCTCCCTGCTCAATTTTTATCTATTTCTTCCTGGTGGATGCTGAGACTCCTGAAAGCCACTCCTGGAAACCACAGGGACCTCTTCCCATGAAGACATGCAAAATTGGACAAGGCAGAAAAAACATGAGAGTGTTTCTGTGTGAGAGAGGAAACAGGAGACCCTGCAGAGGAACACTCAGAGTCCTTCTTTAATGCTCTTTGAATAAGAACAATATATTTTTATCTTGCTCTGCCATTTCATTCACAACACCCTGCAGATTTTTCAAGTACTTCTGTAGTCTCCAAGAACTGCACAGAATTCCATGGACTGAGAATGATTTCATTCACAATATGTAACTAAAAAATACTCTAAAGCATCACCTCTGTGAGAGAGAGAGCCTGAGAAGGTACATCAGATCTATAAAAACATCCAAAATAGGTCCTGAGGTGACAGGAGAGGAGTCTGCCTCAGGGCTGAACCAGGCAAGGCCTATTTATGGGATTTTTTACACATGGCAAATACCCAAATGTGGAACTGAGTTTTTCAAAGCAGAGCACAGTTGGCCTGTTAGTGCCAACTCTTGCATTTCTTTCAGTAGGAGCCAAAACTTGTCAACAAGAACTTCTATTTACCTCCTAAAACAGCATAATGAAGCTTATAGTTATGGAAAACACAGAGTATTTCATCTATCCTGACTGAAATAAGGCTTTTAACATTGCCTTTAAAATCCAGCTATAGCTGGGAATCTTTTCAGTCAGGTCAGGGGAGCTGAAATGGCCTCTGTGTGAGGAATGGGAATCTCCAAGTCAGCCTGAAGTGACTTCAACCAGTCCAGTACCACCTGCAGGGCAGAAATGACAGATTTTCAGCACAATCTTAACTGAAATGTGCTGGCTTTGGGAAACCTGGATCAGATTCCTGATGTTCTCCACCTTTGTAGGGCTCAGAGAAGCCCCCAGCTCACCCAGCTGCTTTCAGTGCTCCAAGCCTGCACACAGCTCATGGCGAAACCCTGGCAGAGAGGTGCCAGCACTAAATGGAATTGTTTATGCAGCACCAGGCCTGGACAGAACTCAATTGCTTAATAAAGCACTGATTGAAGGCAATAAATGATGTCTTTAAAACTCCCTCCAAGTTAGGATCCATGGAATTGGACTCAGCAGAGGCACTGGGATCATGCAGTGCTATCAGACTTAACTCAAACATCCTTTGTGATGTCAGGCAGACACACACTGCCCTCCTTCCATCCACTGACTCTCCAAAGGGAGGAAATGCTGCAATCAGCCTTTGAGGGTGACCCAATTCCCTGCCCCTCCTCCCTGAGGAACCTGCACCCATCCCATGGAGTCATCCCCAGATGTCTCTGTGATCCCAAAGCCTCACAGCCCTACAACCACTCACAGATTTCTAATTCCTCCTCCTTGCTTCCCATGCTGGCAATAATTCATCACATGCAGGATACCCTTGCTTGGACAGAGACCTTTTTTCACGAAAAAACTGATTTTAAAGATTTTAAAGTTCCATTACAAACAATCCTGACATGGTTCCTACAGCAGGGTATTCAACTCATTCGCTCTGAGATGTCACTCCTGTACAAGTCACAACATAGTAAAAAACCCCAATTTTGTAGTATAGAAGTACAAGAGCCCCACAAAACATTCCCCCTTCAGTTGTGAAGGTGACACAGTGCATGTGAAAGGATGGTTTGAAATTGTTCTCCCATAGCACAGCATATTTGTTTACAGTCCAAACCCTGCTTTCCACAGCGTTCAGGCATCACTCCTGTTTTTCCCTGGTGCCTGAGTACTCGTCAATGCCTTTCACACAGGGTGACAGGGAACCATCTGCCTCCCTCCTCCTACTTGTTGCCACCTGTTCTTTTCCCAGTCCCCACATGGCAGCATGAGCAGGGCCAGATTCCCTGGACAAGGCTGGGTTACAGCACCAAGAAACCCCAAATGCCTCTGTTACCCTGAGGGTCTCACCCCACACACACAAAAATGCTGTAAAAGTGATGACAAGGAATGGCTCTGCTGTAATTCAGAGTATCTGCTCCATAACTGGGACATCCAGGGGCTGAGCACTGAGGATTGGAAGTAAAGCTAGCTGGGTTTGTGTGAAAATGGGGGAGGAGAGATTTGAGATTGCTGAGAAAGGCATTCCCAAGGCACAATGGAGATTCTGGGATAGGCAGAAGTCCTCCATGGGGGCATCTGCAGGACATCAAACCATTCATCTGCAGGACACCAAGCCCCTCATCTGCAGGACACCAAACCACCCATGTGCAGGACACCAAGTCACCCATCTGCAGGACACCAAGGCACCCATCTGCAGGACACCAAGGCACCCATCTGCAGGATACCAAATCCCTCATCTGCAGGACACCAAGGCACTCATCTCTTCATCGAAGAGGCAAAGAGAGAAGCATTGAGACTGAGAAGTTCAAGTGCAAAGCAATGAGGTCATTGAGGAATTTCCTTCTTTTAGGGAGTTCCCAAATTCTTCCTGAAAGGCAGAGCAGGCAGCAGAGGCACTCCAGGGAAATTCTGAAAGGCAATGAGTGTCCAGGGCCAGTATCTTAAACAGGGACACAGCTTCAAATTCCAAAGTGGCTGGAAAGCATATGAGAGGCTTTTCAAGTCCCTTGCAGAATTCTATACCTGATGTTCAGTACAGGGATAAGAGGATTTAACTCAGACCATTGACCCAAATCTTCCTCTCTTTTCTATCCTTCCAACCTTCTCAATTACAAACACTTGTCCTCAATTACAAACACTTGCTCTAAACACCATGGTTTTTTCATACACTCCTGAAAAAGCAAGGGTTGTGGATTCTGTATGGCCAATCCCTTTCCAGGTGCAAACTTTTCTAAATGTATTAACAGAATTACCGAAGTTTAGAGGAAAAGCCACTCAAGAAGCCTTTCAATTCTGTGCTTTAACATTTTCCACTTTCCTGTGTACTAAAAGCTACCCAGAACTCACCCCAAACACAAAAAAGCCCAGCCTAAATGTTATGTTATATGGATGATTATATCAAGCTCATAGCAGGAGATGAGAGTCACAGACTTTATACAGGTTTCTGTGGGGCTGTGCCCAGGCTGTGCAGAAGGTGAATCACCAAATTCCTGCTCTCTCCAAGTCAGAAATCTGTCCAAACACAGGCACACAGACATCTCCCTTTGTAGCAGCTGAATGTTTTCCCCTCCCTGCATTTCAAACTCCCACTGCCTTGCAGGAGCACAAAGCACCGATGTGGGACTGCACTTGGATGAGAGAACTCACGTGGCCTCCCTGAGAAACTCCCCAGGGCTTCCACTTGCTCATTTGCATTTAGTTCATTCAATATCAATTTGATAAGCAAAAGGGCTAATGAGAAATGGTTTGTAAATAGCCAGATGTTTGCCAGTTCCAGCAGGAAGGAGAAAACAGAACAGCACGGGAAGGGAAGCACTGTTAACTGGGAAGAACTTTGATGAACACTTAATCAACATTTTGTTCACTGAAGTTACTTTTCAAATTGGTAAAGTTGGCATTTCTCAGCAGCAGCTATGAAATAATTAAAAGAAAAAGTTTTCTGAATTAATGATTGAAACGTTCAGAATAGCTTTTGCTCAAATTAGGAGTGTGAATTTTCATACCAAGCCAGCTGCCACTACTGCATGTGATACCTTCCCCCTCTTTCCCAGAACAGTTTCCTTCTCCACTGCTCATGGATTGACAGAAGGTATTTTAAACCCAATATCTGTATTTCCTCCACCTGTGAATTGTCAGATTTCACATATCACACTCATTCCTCATGGCACTGCCCATCACAGCCCCCTGCACAGCACAGTTGCACTCAGATGTTCCATGGGGTGTTCCCTGCTGGAGAACAGCATCTCAATGGCCCCAGAGTTCCAGGGACACAGCCTTGGGTGTGTCTCTACACCCCCAGTGAGACTCCACCACTGCAGCCCAAATCCTCTGGCAGCATGCAAAAGAGAAAGGACATCATGAGCAAAGTCCTTGAGGACAGCAGGATGAGGTGTGGAGCAGAGCAGGAAGGAGAAACCACTGGACAAACAGCAGGGGAGGGAAAGGAAGAGCAGTGAGACCACAGGAACTCCAATAACAACAGCGAGAGTCATTTAGAAACCACTGCTGGGAGCTGGGTGCAAGCACAGGCTTGGCCAGGGCTCCCAAAGCCAAGGCCATTCATTATTCAGTGTTTGAAATGTGGAGAATATGGAATAATGCTTCTGCTGGAAGGGGCTGCAAACCACTCAGGTGATTAATGCACAGAGCAGAAATTAAATTCCTTTTCATCATTTTTCTGGCAATCTGATGACAGCAAGGCAGTGCTGGATGCAGACTCCTGACACTGCTCTGTGGCATTAAAGCCCCTGACCCCAGGAGAGGGCACCCTGCATTCCCCAAATCCTTGTGGGGAGTACCTGGGGCTCTTCGGCCAGCACTGAAACACACCCAGATCCAAAGAGGAATTCAGAGGGAGCGGCAAATGCACAGCTATCCTACAAAACAACTGGAAAATAAACAGGAAATCTCTCTTCATGGCTCAGTCCAAGTTTACTCTCTGCACACTGGGCACCAAAGCCAGGGACAGCAGAGTCACAACTGTTCAAGGTGGGAAGTTCCATCAAACCTCCAGCCATGGCTAAGACTGTTTCTCCTAAATTCTCTCCATCCAAATAAGAAAGAAATTAGCATTTAAAACAACCCCCTGCAAAAAGACAACACAAAGCCCCCCTCAGTACAGCTTTAATATTTTCCTGTCTGACTTGTCACCCCTCATCCTCTGGGGTTTTCTTCCTTGGGCTCTTAGAAATTATTTTTCAGAACTCTGTGACCTGAAAGAGTGAAACAACCTGATGCCTTAGTGATGATATTTGCAGTACCTCTCTTTTGGGGTCTTTAATCATTAAACACCAATTGTTCTGCTTTGCCACCCCAGCCATGCAATTCAGAGAGCACTGGTAGGAGTTCCACTGATTGGAGCACAGGGACAAATATTTACCTTAAACTGCAGCTGTAAACCACCAGATGTGCAGCTGCAGGTTGCAGGAATGCCAAAGCTCACTATTTTTTACACTAATAGCATAAAAAAGCTTCTGACACTGGAACCACTTTGATATAAAATATCTGGGGTGATTTGGGATGTGCTCCATAAGCGCTTCTTTTCCAGGTTTGTGATTTTAGTGACTGCTTTCATTTTGGCTACTCTGCTATTGCTTGTAAAGCTCAGCATGCAACATTTCTGACCATGTTTTATTATTGCACCAAATATTATTTAAACTACAGGATGCATCCTGTAGAATTCCTTCAGTTCTCCTCACTAAGTGTACAGGAAACAACACTGGATCACTGACATGATTTTTAAATAAATCACCCTGCTCTATTGGCTGAGCTATTGACAGAACCCACCACGTGGAAAGATCCCTTAGAATGGTCCCTCCCCACTTTTGGCTCTCTGCTGTCACAGTTTATCTTACCAAGGTCAAGTATTATCAGCTGGGCTCCAGCCTGAGCATTTCCAACATCGTTTTCTGCAATGCACTGATAGAATCCTTCATCAGACTTCACCAGCCCCAAAACTTGCAGGTTATGTTCTTTCTGAGGAGCAAAGGGAGAAAACAACACTTAGAAATGGGCTGCAATTGCCAAAACAATGGTGTCAGCAGGGCATGTTACTGTGGCAGGACAAACTTCTGACAGCAACTGGGAAAGTGTGTTTGGAGCTCCCAGATCTCACCTCCCCTGCCCTGAATCCTCATGTTCTAGTGGGTTCAAAAAGCAGCAGAAGCTCTCATTAATGGCTATCATTTTCTACCATCACACAGCACTGGCAAATCCTGATGTTTCCCCAGCTGTTCTGGTGGTGTTTTGGACCCTGAGTGAAGCTCACAGCCCTACAAGCCAGGCACACCCCATTACACAGCCATTCATTTCTCAAATGCCTATATAATGCCTTTCACTGCACCTAAAATCTCCCTGTGGAAGCACCCCTGTGCCAAACTCACCATCCACAGCTCAGTTACATTTCTATTTCAGCTCCTGCTAGAAATTGGAATTTTTATGGGGCACAGACTGCAGCACACAGTCAGTGGTCGTGGTGAGCTCATACTTTGACAGTGCATTTTGCCACCCTGTGTGCCCAAGTCTCCTGGAAATTCCAAGCTATAAAGACATCAACTCTTACAACATAAGCAGTGTACATTAAAGGGATTCAAGAAACCATTTCTCTTCCAGGTCCCAAACTGTGGGAATCCATAAAATCAGAGGGTTTTGGGAAAGCTGCAAAAGGCAGCCTCAGAGACAGCAGAACTGTGAGTAGAGATAAGGAGTAGCCATGAGATTGGTCAGCAGAAAAATTATGTAAGAAGTAGAAAAGTAAGGAGAAATAGAACAATGGTCTGTGTATTAACATTTGGCTAGAATAACTCCCTAAGCTACAGAAAAATGTATCTAGTGAGATATTAGGGAGTTCTAAGCTTAATAATGGAGCTCTGTGCATTGTGTTTTAAGGCTTGCAAGTAGATATTGTATCCAAAATAAGCAAGCATTGTTTTAACAGAAGGTACATGTGTTTATAGTGGTTGGATAGAACCACTGTCAATGTGCTTTTGCTTTGTGTGATTGGCCAAAAAACTTTTAAAGTGAGTTGTAACATTAAGTTCTTGCTCTGCTGTCTGGAATGTGAGCTGATGGCATCTTCCATTGTCATAACCATGTAATAAGAGTGATGCTGGAAAATAAACAGCTCAAAGCACGTTCCCAGCAGCCTCATCCTGTCTGTGATCTGTACAGAGACCGAAGCCAGTGATACCCAACATCAACAAGACAAAAGCAGCTGCTACAGAAGAACCCAATCTCCATCATTATGAAGAACTGACAGGCCAAAAACATGCCTGGGATGTGAGCTGCTGGCATCTTCCCATTGTCATAACCATGTAACGAGGGTGATGCAGGAAATTAAATAGCTCAAGGCACGTTCCCAGCAGTCCCACTCCATTTGTGATTTGTACAGAGACCCCAGCTGGTGATACCCAACATCAGTAGGACAAAGGCAGGTTCTAGAGAAGAACCCAATCTCCATGACTGTGCAGAACTGCCAGGCCAAACACATGCAGGATGGGCAGAGCACTCACCACGATTTTGAAGTAGTCGCTGGGGATCACCACGTCCCCGTTCTTGACCCACTTGACGGTCGGCGTTGGCTTCCCGGTCACCTCGCACTCAAACACGATGTCCATGGACTCGTGGGCGTAGATGTTGGCGGGGCGCTTCAGGAACGTGGGGGGAACTTCAGGGTGGAGGGAACAAAGACAAGGAGATGATGTTAGAGAGAGAAAGAGACCTGACAGTCCCACACACAGCCGGCTTGACACCAAGAGATGGGCTGGGCACTTGGGCATGAGCAACAGCAAAGGCAGCAGGAATAAGCAGTCTGGCTTTGACAGACACCCACATGAGCTGGGAGTTCTTCTAGAACCACTTTTGGGCCAGCCTGGTCCAGGGAAGGTGTCACTGCCCACAGCAGAGGGTTGGGAATGACAGGATCTCTAAGGTACCTTCCAGCCCAAACCATCCTGGGATCCTGTGGGTTCTAGGGTTGGGGTTGAAGGTATTTAAGATGGCAATTCATGTTCAGACTCAGGTGTTTATTACTTCTTATCAGTGAAATACACTCACAACCATGAGTTCAGCAGCATTTCATTAGCAAGGCACAAAATGGCCAACAATCTCTTGTTACAAGGTCTTTTAAGACTAAACTACCCAATTAAGAAGTGACACGTAGATTATTCTCTCTTTTAACCCAATAACTGATCAGTCAAAGCCTGCAATGTGGACTTTTTTGTCCACAAATTACAAAATATCAAATTATTTTGTACTAATTACAAAATATCACCTAAAACCATGGAGAAGAAGGAAGAAGAATGTAAAGAAGAATAACTTGCCTCTGCCTTAAAACTTCAATCTTGCTTCATATTTATTTCTATATTCTAAAATGCCAAACTCCAAGTTTTCCACCCTGTGATATTACACATTTCTAACCAACTACACACCCCTAATCTCAGTGCTATCAATCAATTTTTAAAGTCTTCTCCACAGCCTCAGGTCACATGCAGTTCTCTCTTGAGGGTCTGTGCCTTAAAGCACAGAAAATTTAAAATTCTCAGCATCCAGGGCTCCAACAGGATCCAGCCAGTTGGGAATGACCTCTTGAGACCACACGAAAGAAGAAATGGAACTGAGGTGTATAAACTGCAAAGTTAAACCTCAGGGAGTTCAAGTCAATAGGAAAACAAAAGATACAATTATATCAAAAAATACTTTTAAAAATGAAAGGACATCAAACTGAGATGAAACCTTCCCAGAGCACCACAGCCTCATGTTCCAGTGAAGGAGCTGAGGTTATCTGGGAGTGCTGTACTGAGCCCAGGAGTTTCTTCTCTGGCTGTGGAAGCCGAGGAAACAGGATGTCCATGAGCAGGCAGCTGTACCACAGTGCTGACATCTCATGGATGTACAGGAGGGGAGCTCTGTATTTAAAACACAGCAGAGCAGAAGCTGAACATAAATTCTATCAAGAACAGAAGTTCTTCACTTACAACATGCACCAAAAGTGTTACTCTGGGTCTTGGCTGCCTTCTATATGTCCTTAAGTCCCCAGAGTGAGATGAATTCCATCAAACACATTTAAAATCACACAAATTCTGAGATACAGATTTTTTGAGGACACCAGCCCCAAGTGACTGGTGCACAGACACATCACAATTTCTCTCACAGGAGCCTCCAGCTGCATCCAGGGCCCTTGCCCTCCTCTGGCTCAGCAGCACCAAGCCCTGCAAGCACTCACTCCTGGAGTATCCTCTTTAGAGAACACCCACCTGTTTATTTGTGTTTATTGTGCTCCCAGTACAGGGCAATTATCTTACTTGTGTTGGCAGCTCGGATTGTTGGAGTTCCAGGAAAGCCCAAAGCAGCCTTTTGCCCTTTAATATTTAGCAAAGAAAGTCAATATGGAAGGGCCACAGGGTTTAGACAAACAATTTACACATTTGGCCTCTCAATGGGGTTTATTTGGTGCTGGGGATAAGGAATCCTAGGTTATGTTTTACTCCTTCCTCTGAAATGATCCCAAAGGTTTGCAGGTGGATTTAATACTTTTAAATTAAAACAGCTGGAGGTGAGCAGCTGCCCCAACCCCCCTCATGTTTTGGATGATAAAGGAATAAAGAGAACATTAATAAATGGAAATACTTTAGAGTAAAGAGGTGGTTTACCTCTCAGGTAAGGGTGCAAAGCTACACAAAGCTGTACATTCACTGCTCTAACTCTCACACAGGAGCAAAAAGCTGGATGGGGCCAAGCCCAGCTGCCTGTGCACTCAGACACCCCTTTCATACCAACTTCCCAGAAATTTACCAAACACACCATAAATTCCACCTTAAAAAGGTTCAGATATTTCTGTGCTTACTCTCTGATGGCTGCTACCACCACACACAACACTGACATTTAAAAACCCTCTTCTGAATTCATTTGCCACCAAATTACTGTAATTTATTCTCTATGAAAATTATTTTTATTCCTCCCTGGTATTTATCCTCAGCACTGTTATTTATTACAAGCTGTGCTACTGCTCCCTCCCTTCCCCTACCCAGCCTTATTTTGGGTGCCTCAACCAGTCATGTTTGCTCTGCTCTGCTGTGACAATTCCTCCCAACCCCCTGGATGCGCTCCAGCCTGAATCCCTCTCCAGAGCCTGGGGAGTTTCAATCATTTACATGGAATTTTTTCAGGTTTCTGTGGTTGAGATGACCCCCAAGGTATTAGAAAGTCTTTTTTCCCAGCCCTGTGACAGAAGAAGAAGTCGAGATTGGTCTGTTGTGCTTCTCAAGGTTGTTTGTTTTCTCTGATCTGTTCCATTCTTTCTCTGACCTGCTGAGATCTGTCCAGCAGGTCAGGTTGTGGCACAGCCCCTCCCTTGGGGTGGTGTTAACTTTTTATACTAAGAACTACCTGTACTTTATTTACAGTAATTTTCCAATACCTATCACCTATGTTAGACAGTCTGTCATTATCCTAAAGCAATCCAAAAGTGTCACCATGACAGCAGAAGATGGAGGACAAGAAGAAGAAGGAGAAGGACAGGACATGCCCAGATTCCTCCATCTTGCTTCCTGAACCCCTGTCGCAGACATCTTTTATGAAAATCCTTTCCTTAGGATTTTTCCTCCTGAGAATCTGAGAGGCCTCAGGAACAAAATGTAAACAATGATTATCTGCTGTTGTGGAATGCAACAGGTGCATCTGTGATTGGTCTTGTGGTAGTTTCTAATTAATGGCCAATCACAGCTGTCTCGGACTCTGAGACACAAGCTTTTGTTATTTATTCCTTCTTTTTCTATTCTTAGCCAGCCTTCTGAAGAAATCCTTTCTTCTATTCTTTTAGTATAGTTTTAATATAATATATATCATAAAATAATCAATCAAGCCTTCTGAAACATGGAGGCAAATCCTTGTCTCCTCCCTCATCCTGGGACCCCTGTGAACACAGTCACAAACTCCCATTCTAAAACCCCCAAATTCTACTTTTTCACCCTGTGACAAATTCACTGTCATTCTACTCAAACTCTTGTGGCTTGTAACTTCTCACACAAAGTTGGTCATTGTTTCCATGGGCTAAAATCCAAGGCACAGGTGTGTTTGACTCTGTGCCAAGGTCTCTGAGCCCCTGACAGAGTCTGGGATCACCCAGGACAGCCAGAGGAATGTTCTGGGTCCTGACAGAATTTCAGCTGTGTCTCAGCAGTGCCCTGACAAATGGCATAAACACCACGGCAGCACTGCAGCCAATCCCTCAGCCAGTGCATCACTCTGCCTCTGCCCTTCCCACATGCATCATCCCCTGCCAGCCTGGGCCAATCACTGCCTGCTCATGGTGAGCCCTTTTAAACTAATGCCTCATTTTGTTCACCCTGCTGATCAATTCTGATGTTCTCATTTCCCTTCCATCTCTGTCTCTACTCACATGCACGATCGATTCCTGCACTGCTTGCAGGGTTGAAAAAAGGGAATACAAGAATTGCAAAAGTTGTTTTTCCATGAATGTACAACGCTTCCATTTCCAAAACATTCATTACAGGTGAGTTTGAATTCCTTAGCCACATATTAATCTTGTCAAAGGAACACAGAGAGACACAAGCCAGTATCAGTGACTGCCAAAAGCACAAAAACTTATGTGAAAATCTCACATGGAATCCCAGCCTGGTTTGGGCTTGACAGTTCCTTGAAGATCATTTCATCCCACCCTGCCATGGCAGGGACACCTCCCACTGTCCCAGGCTGCTCCAAGCCCTGCCCAGCCTGGCCTTGGGCACTGCCAGGGATGCAGGGGCAGCCCCAGCTCCCAGGGAAGAACTGAATGCCCAAACTGTACCACAGCAAAGTTCTGACTCTGTGTTCTCCACTAACGTTTAAGTTGTAATGAAGACATTTGAAAAGAACTCAAATATCTTTGGCAACTGATATTGCTCCAGTTTGGGACACCATCCAGAAAGAGGCATTAATTTTGAATCATAAGAGGCAGGATTTTCTTGACACAAAAGGGGAAGTTGAAGTAGAGACTCTCCTACCTACTCTCAATTACTTTTGATTTAGGAAATTAAGAGTTTGAAACACCCCATTTTTTCAAAGTGACTTTGCTTTTCTGGCTCATGAGCAAACGCCAAGCTGTTCACAAAGGGATAATAAAATGAGGAGTGCTCACTTTATCAATTACTTCCCAGTTAATGAATTAATAAATGCTTTTCAAACACACTCTTCTGGTTTAACCATGTCAGTGTTTACCATGAACACAATGCAAGTACAGATGTTTGTGGTAGAGAAGTTCAATTGATAACCAGTGAGCAAAGGAGCCAATTACCACAGAAAACCAGATTTGTAAGGGAAGATGCTGTGCTCTGTTGCCAAACACACAATTAAACTTCAAAGACAACTTGGCAGTTCAGCCCCCTCTTTGTGTCAGCACACAACAACTCCTGAAAAGGCAAAATGCTTGAACAGAATTTCACACCCCCAGGGAGCCCTGCCACCTTTCTGGGGATTGAAGAAAATATTTTGATCACAACAATGATCAAAAGATTAAGAAAAAATCCAATCCAACCTAAATCAGCAGTTGATTCAAACTTCTAAGCTACACCCCAATAAAGGTGAAATATTTAAAAAATAAGATGCTTTTTTAAGCCAATAGCTCTAAAGGATGGGAAGAGCTGAGGAACTCCACACATGCAGCAGGAATTGCACCCAAGGTGATGAGGAAACAGGAATGGATGCTGGACATGGATCCCATTCCACAAGGACAGGTGATCAGAAGGAAATGGAAATGAACTCCACTGGTCTGCAGCTCTGCTGTACAGGAGGAGCACAGCAATGGTCTCCTTTGGACACACAGGCTGTAAGGATCATTTAAAAAGACCTATTCTCTTTCTAAAAAGCATTAATAAATCAGCTGTTGGTCTGTTGTATTTGCTGGGAACTGCCCCAATGAAGGCAGGAATGATGCATCTGATCCATGTTCTCAGAAGGCTCATTTATAACTTTATGATACTATATTATATTAAAGAATGCTATACTAAACTATACTAAAGAATACAGAAAGGATACTTACAGAATGCTAAAAAGATAGAAACAAAAACTCATGACTCTTTCCAGAGTCCTGACACAGCTTGGCCCTGATTGGCCAAAGAGTGAAAAAAACTCCCAGCAGAATCCAATGGAAAAATCACCTGTGGGTGAACAATCTCCAAACACATTCCATGAGCACAGCACGGGAGAAGCAATGAGATAAGAATTGTTTTCCTTCTCTCTGAGGCTCCTCAGCTTCCCAGGAGAAAAACCCTGGGTGAAGGGATTTTTTCAGAGAATGTGAATGCCACATTGGTCTAAGTACATCAGCCAACAAACACAAAATAAGGAAATAAGAATTGGACCAACCAGTGGCTCCAAACACTCCCAAGTACAGAATCCATGACTGGTTTGGGTTGGAAGGGACCTCAAAGGCCACCCAGTGCCACCCCTGAGATGGGCAGGGACACTTCCACTGGTCCATGGTGCTCCAAGCCCCATCCAACCCAGCTCTGGGCACTGCCAGGGACAGGAACACTTCCATGACTATTCCTGAGGCAGTGCTGGAACTCCAGTACCAGCCTAAGGCTGAATTTCCAAACTGGAAATGTCCAGGGCAACACTGAAGCACCATTCCTGCTTCCTCAGGCACCTCCAGGTGCCTCAGTCCCTGGAAACCCGGAGTGTTTTCCAAGGTCAGCCAGTGCAACCCCAGCTCCTACCACTCCTCCTCTCCCCTTCCTCCCACACTTTGGCCATGGAGAGCATCTCCAGGCACCCCTCACAAACCACCTGCTCATTCCACAAGTTTCCCCCAGCCCAAAGAAGGGGAGCACAAACACAAACTTAGCAGTGGCGACATTTTCCCAGTGTATCTCAAACCCTCCTGACCACTTCCATTTATATCCCATTTCCCAGGGGTGCACAATCCCCAGCTTCTATTTCAGTTACAAATCTGGATTACCAGCAGTATTTAACATGGACATTTTACCATAAAGCCCATTTCATATCAGCCTGAAATGGCCCACAGGGATTTTATTTCCTCCTCCAGGGATAACAACCTATTCCATTAGGATATGCTCCAAATCCTATTAGAATCATTATAAAGTTAAATGCAATTTTCACAACTGCAATTTAGTTTCTAAGAAGGATCAAACTGCAACATGACCATTACCCAGTTAATCCATCCCCTCCTGTCTCTCCCCCAAAACACAGAAAAATGTTTGAATTGATGTTTGAAAGCAGAATTTTTTGATTATTATCTTTTAATTCCATGAGTTAGTTGTATACAAATTAGTTGATTTTCTTCAAATATATCCTGAAAACAAAAAAGGAATTTCCACTTTAAATTAAAATGGGGAGTCATAGCATTCTTCCTTAAAAACCAGCAGAAGTATATGGATAATACTTGGAGAAAAAAAGAGATTTAAACCCCAAAACTATGTTGTAGGAAAGACAAATTCTTCCCAATCCCTGAGCATGGCTGTGATGTCCTTAAAACACTCTTAATATGCAGCTACAAAATTTGCAAAGCAAACACAAGCTGACAAAAAGGGTTCCTCTAGAGAAATACAGAAAAGTGTCAAATTAATGTACAAAAATCAGCATACCAAGACACAGAAAGGTTATAAAAATGTAAACTACTACAGCAATTTTTTTGCAGCAAAGCCAGAGTTGCAGTTTATGCACAGTTTTGGTGGCAGTGACATTCTCTAATGTACTAAATGATGTTTTTAAATATATATTTTAGGAAATTAAAGCAAATGTCCTTAGGAAGAGGTGGTGCCTGTGGCAGCCTGACTGGTGGGAATCTTTCCCTCTTCTTGCACAGCCAAAGCAGAGAGAGAGAGCCTGGTTTGCCAGCTCCAGTGACCTTGGTAACCTCTGCTCAGCAGCTGGAACTGCCCCAGATGAGCATTTGATGGCCATGGTTTGTTCCTTTGGGTTGTTCAGAACTCTCCAGTTCCCTTGGAAATGCCAAACCCCAGCTCCATGGAGAGAGCTGGCTCCAGCAGTGGCAGAAGGGCAGGGCTGAATGAAAACAGCTATTTTACATTTACAGTGAAAAGCTTTCATTCAGAAACTGCTAAATATGATCCATGCTTCAGAGACCAGCCCCTAAATAAACATTCCAGAGGCAGAAACTAAAATCCAATATTCAATGCTAGCACAACAACCAAGAAACCAGGTAAGCATGAACAGTACAGAACAAATATAAAGTATAATTATACTGATCAATTAGACGGTAAAAAACTCAAGCTGTAATTCAACATACGTGGAGTTTTTTTAGGCAGAAATAATATATTGTAGATTTATGGACTAGGAAGTAATAGCACTAAAGTTCACATCAAAAGGCCTGAGAAACAAGGATTTTCTCACAAACTGGACATGAGTGCCAGTATCACAGGGGGGTGGAAGAACTGTCCATGTGTAGGCTGGCAGCAGCTCCCTCCACCCAACACATCCCTGAAGGAAAACATCAACTCTGATTTACAAGAGAGCAATGAAAATGATCAATGACTCAGAAAATTAGCTCCAAAAGAAAAATTGAAAAGCTGGAATCAGTTATTTGAGCAAAGGCAGGATTATGCAGCCATGGAAGTGGACACCTCAAATAGGAGCTTAACAAAGAAATGCTCAGTGCTGCAGAAAGGAAATTAGTGTATATATGGATATATATATTTATATCTATGTATGATTCCTGTGCAGGAGGAATGACACAGGACTAACATCTCCATCCCTGGCCTGGCCTGGGATAATACTCTAAACAATTAACTGCTCACTCTTGCATGCAGGGATGGAAATGGGATTCCCTCCCAGCACGAGCTGCAGTAAAAGCCAACAGTCCCTGTACACAGCCATGAACAATCTCTCATGTGCAGCAGCCCCATCCCCAGCAAGGCTCCTGGTGAAAGCTGTGGGCTCCAGCCTGGCACAGACACTTGGATTGCAGGCAGAGCTCTGGACATGGATCCACAGCTGGGATTGCCTGGGAAGCTCCCTGGCTGCACAGACATGCTGTGAGCTCTGCAGCATCCTGTAGTGAGCAGGATTTTTCTGTCTGGCTTTTTCACTTTCTGACATCCAGGACCAGCACAGATTTAAACAGTCCCATAATGATTTTTCTGCTCAGGTTTCTATTCCTTTCCTAACAATTCCTACTATTTCATTTGGTTTTAAAGATCTTGCATTTTCCAAAGACCTGCATCTTCCAGTTTCAGTATTTGAGGGCCATGCCAAGCCCCAGGTCAGAGACCATGGCTGGGTTACAGGAACTGGCAGAGCTGCATTTCCCTGGGCAATCCACTGAACTCTAGTGTCATTTCACCACCTGGATGTTCCTGACATCACAAGGTGTTCCCAAAGTTCTTCACCAGCACCATTTGTTTCCACAACCCCAATGAACACAGGACACCCCAAAACCCCTTTTCCACACTCAGCAGTGCAGACTCAGCTCCACAGATAAAAACAACACCTCATTCTCCCTCTAATTTCCTGTTAAACAAATAATTAATTCCCTTTTTCCTGCAGGAGGGAATTCACTCTGACTCTCAGCACCAGTGTTTGAGGCTCTTAGTGAGTGACACTGGCAGAAAGGCCCTGGGGAAGGAAGGGCAACAACATCCTGCAGAATGTTCTCCACATCAGAGTGTGGCTTTTCCACACAAAATACACGTGGATGGATTCAATCAGCTACCAACACTGTATTTTAATTTTTTGTCATTTTAACAGGTCCAGATATCAGATTAACTCACCCACATTTTCCCAAATCTCCCCTGAAAGGCTTCTAAAACCCTCATGTCACACTGACCAAATATCCTCAGTCTGATTTTTTTCAGTCTGCTGATTTAGGTGCTAGGTTACACAGCACTCTTGGGAACTCAGGATTTCACACTTCAGCTCCTCAAGAAATGTGGAGTGAAGACCATCTGGTCCCAATGATTCCTCACTGTTCACTTCAGGGGTTTGCTCTGAAATAGATTTTACTAACACTGCAAGTTCAGGTACAGCCTCTCTCCAGCTCCCTCTATTTGAAAAGATAAAACACAATTTAAGACAAAAGTCTCCAAATTTGCAGAGAACACAGACAGCAGGAATTCACTTTTCTGCTTCAGGCCATCTTCTCACCCCTTTCTCCTCACACTCCATCATGTGCTGACCCTGTGCTGTCCCTGGCAGATGTCCCAGCTCTGACAGGCTTGGAAAAAACTATCACAAGATCTGTATGTTATTAGCAAATGACTGAAAGTTTTGTATTAATTTACTTGCAAATAAACAGGAGAATAATAATTCCTTTCCCTTGTCCTTAGGAGCTCTCTGGGGAGGTTTGGAGCTGGGTTTTTTCTCTTTCCAGGGTAACTTTTCACTGGTGTTGGATGCTTACTGTGAACACAAACACCACGTGCTCAGTATTTGTTTAACATCTTTGGCTGTGCCTTTGCTTTGTGTTTTTAGTAACTTTGCTCAAACTATTTTATTCTTAGCTAACTTCTATCACACAGATCTCCCTCTACAAAACTAAATGCTGATGGTGGTGATGGATATCACCACCCCGGAACAGCCATCACTTCACAGCCCTCATACCCTGATAAATTCTGGGTTTGAGCCTGGACTCTCCATGTTTTCCAAGACAAGGCCATTAGCTCTGGTGTGGGGTTGGGAGCTTTGGTGTTTGGGCAGGGAGGGACCCTCAGTGCCACCACCATGGTGCTGAGCTCCATCAGAACAGGGCAGTAGGGAAGCTGGGGTTGGAGAACCTCTGTGATGCCTTGGGAAGGCTGACCTAGAGCAGGGACCAGGCAGAGCTGAAGAATAAGCAGGGATTTATTAGGAGGCCTCAACAGAGCCACCTTGGGCAGCACAAGAGCCCAGCCAGGGCTGCACCCAAGATGAACCAAAATGGTCACAAAAATGGACAGCTGGTCATGGCATCTCTCACTTTTGTAAGTTCTGCTCCATTTGCATGTTGGAGTTCATTGTCCAGTTACAGCTCCAGTCAGTAAAGTCCCATCCTGCTTGTTTTTCTCTCTTCATTCCACCATTGTTTGTGCTCTTGGGCCCGAGATTTGGATCCTTTGTCCTTGGTCCCCAGCTAGAGCAGGAATTGTTTTGTCTCCCTGCTCTGTGCAGAGAGCTCAGCATCCCATAATACGAATCCCAGACCCACACAATAGAGCAGCACAGAATGTGAAAATAGAAAAGCCAACCTGAGGCATCAATACAAGCACACACAAACCCCTCCTTTTCCTGTATGGCCATGGAAGGGCTGTTCCTGGGGGACAAGCACAGCTGGGCCCCCACAGAGGAACAGCAGAAGGAATTCCTGTGTGCCTCAGGGTGATGGACACCAGGTGGGTGCTGCCCTGACCCACAGCACCCCCAAGGATCAGGGCTGCAGGATGGAATCCCCACCCACCCTGAGCCCAGGGGAAGATGTGCCACAGCTCCCTCAGCTATTCCCTGCAGGGATGGAACACTGACCTTTGTCTGAGATCACTGAAAAGCTGCTTCCATAACACCTCTCAGTGGTGCTCAGCAACAGGAATTGCTAAATATGATCAGGAAGCAATGGGCATAAAAATGAAATCACAAGTTCCCCCTCACTGTGAGGAAGAGCTGCTTTCCAGGAGGGTGTGGAGTCTCCCACGTTTGGGGGACATCCCAAACCCACCTGGATGACCCTGAATGGACTGCTTGGTCTCCACAGGTCCCTTCCAATCCCAAATGCTCTGTGAGTCTGCCTCAAGAGTATTTGGCCCCAGCAGTGAGTGTCTGTCCTGCACTAATATAAAACAGATAAACCAACACCTGGCTCAACTAAATAACAAAAGCAGGTCTGTGTCAGTCTAAAACCAGGGGGAGAAAAACACAAAAGGATTACAAAACCATAAATCAAACAATAAACATGCCAAATAAAAACCACACTACAACAGTTATGTTTTGCCCACAACAGGGGAACACACAAGTGAAAACTCAAACCACCTGTACACTGAAGTGGTACAAATTTACAGATTCTTGTTTGGCCTCAAAACCTTTTGCACTTGTCAGCTCCCCTCCAGGGCTCCCAGTAAGACTCCTCCATGTCCAAAGACAAAGATTTATTTCCTTCATGTTCAGACTGAGCCCACCCTCTGTGGGAGGACATCTCCCAAATCTGCACAGGGGAGGCACGGGCTGGGATTAACCTGCTGCTCTACGGGTGAACTCCCCAGTGAAGGAGGAACTCAGACAAAGAACAGATGACAAAAGATTTCTAGATGGAAATGAGTTCACCAGATGACATGGAAAAGCTTATCAAGTGTAATAAAGCAGAGCAGAGCTCACTCCATGCTTATCCGAGGGTATTGCTGATTATCATTCCAAGCGAGCCTTCCACACAACTTCTCGGGTGATTTTTAGAAGTAAAAACCTTAATCTGGGCATCAATAATGTAAAACTGTTACATTCATTATTTCTCTGTTTTACTAAGCTCTCCTTCCCCAGCCCTTCTAGGAGAAATCTCGCCTGTTTGACCCTGAATCTACTCCAAGTACCATGGAAACATCTGAATAACAAGAACGCTCATCAAAATTTAAACTTCTTACAGCACTGCCAAAGGCAATGAAATTTTTATTGAATTCCAGAGCCCTCATTTTCCACACAAAGCTGAGCTGGAGAAGAGGCCTCAGACAGCCCTGAGCACGACAAGAGCCTTTGGGGCCTTGTTTCCCATTTCCAGCTATTTCCAGCAAAACCCTCAATCCCAGTTCCCACCACGCTGCCTCTGGTGTCTGTTCAGATCCCTCCAAACAAATCCCCAGCAGGAATCCTCCATCCAGCCTGGGACTGTTTGGTGGGAGGATCTGCAGCTCTGCTGCAATCACTGTGAGCAATACAGTGTTCCTCCAGGAT
The DNA here is from genome assembly GCF_027579445.1 of Ammospiza nelsoni. NCBI lineage: Eukaryota > Metazoa > Chordata > Aves > Passeriformes > Passerellidae > Ammospiza > Ammospiza nelsoni. The sequence continues at coordinate 17,674,936 of NC_080646.1, forward strand.
TTAGGGACGTTTATTCTGGATATATATGGTGGATATAGGGCTGAGTCCTCCCTCCACCCAGAATGACACCCAACACCACAGTAAGAAATGATTTATAACTGGAATTTGGAATATGGCACATTTCTCACTTTTATTTTCTTCCTTGAGTCTTTCAAAAACTCAAATCTTAAAAGTTTACAATTATTCCAATAATTTTGATATGTGAAGATTAAAAATAATAATAATAACAACAAGCTGGCCCTCCCTGGACGTGACAGTGCCCTGGAAGCCCAGGTGCCTCCCCCAGCCCTGCCCCTCTGATGGCACTGGGTGGACATTTATGGAGCAAATCCCATATTTGAGAGGTGCCTGTGGCCCCTCAGCCCCTTCTCCAGGGCAGCCACAGCTCTGAAGGGACAGATTATGGGATGCATATTCTGAAAAATCAATGCTCAAGTGTCTCACACTGGGCACTAAAACAGCTGGATACATTTCCTCTTAATTTTTCTGTGTCCCAGTCAATTTTTTAAATGGATTCAATGCCACTTCATTTCAGCAGAGAGCAAAAATACATTCATTAGTGGTTATGAATGATTCAGGTGCCATGGAGCTGAATACCAAAACAGGAATAAATATGGATTTGAACCAAGCCGTATAAATAAATCATGGGACTATCTCCTGAATGAGGAAAAATAGCAAATATTGAATATTTTCTCAATAAAGTAGCACTGTGAAGTTTGTGCAGTGCACAAGGCAGTGAGATCCTGGGGAGAAACAGCAGGAGAACAAACATTTAAGAATTTCCTAACTCCATCCCATAAGAAGGGGAAAGAGGACGTGACAAATTAAAGGCAGCAAGCCTTGACATGCCATATCTTTGAATATTTCCCAGTGCAGCCCTCACAGTGAGGGGCTTCATTTATGTGTTACAGACCGAGGAGCTCCAAAGGCCAGGAAGGACACACATTTTAAGATTATTTCAAATATTAAGCTGTTTGTTCACTGAATACAGATTGACTCTGATCATTTGGGGAAAAGATAAACTGGGGCTGGGAACAGTAAAAATAATTTATGGGATCAACAAAGCCCCTCTCATGTTCACCAATAGCTGCTGCTGGATCCAGGCACATCCTGGCACTACGAAAAATAGCTTTTTCCTGATCAAGTTCAAAAGAAAATACAGAGTTACTGCTTTTCCATGTTTTTGTCTTGTAATGACACAAATTCTTCAGGCTGGCTTTCCACATCAATTCTGATTCCTTTCCAGCTCAGTGAATGCAGGCCCATCTTCACATCAAAGTCCCTTCTAATTTACAAATCCCAAAAATAACCTTAATTACAACCCACTTCAATAACAGCTTCTGTGTAAGGAACCAGCAAACAAGATTCTGCAGCCTGAAAAGAAACAACTCCAAGGGCTCAGTAAAGGCCCAGATAAACATGCCTGGCATAGTGGAGGAGTAAGGGTGGACTGGCTGAGCCTTTCCCATGAAAGCTGGGAAAAGAAAAACCAAAGAAATTTACCAGGTTGGCACAAAATAAAGAAAAAAACCTGCTGTTCTTCTCAGAGCCATGGGATGAGGGGGATACAAGATGTTTACAGGGAGTGAGAGAGGAAAATGGAATAATAGAAAAGGAATCTATGGGGGATTGATAAATAATGGAGAAAGCACAGAGGAAACCCCAATCTGCCTGGAGAACAAGACATTACCCAGGGGAAATAAGAACTGTTCTCACCCTTCACTTAAATCCCCTCAGCCATCTGCCTCTGGACACTGGCACAACATGGGATCCTGCAGCAATCCCTTCTGGGACCAGAGCTGTCACCATCCAGCAGGAGCTCCTGGGAGGCTCCACCAAGAGATTCTCATTTCCCTTTCACATTTTTTTATCTTCAAGTACATAAAAACATTTTCTTGTTTGAGGTGGGTTTATCCTTTGCTCTAAGTCATAAAAACCCTTCTAACTAACATCCCCTTTGCCTCCTTGGTTAGCCAGTGAGACTGGCTCAGCAATTCTTTTCTTCTATATATATATATCAAAACTTGCTTCCATCTCTATTCCTTCCTCAGATTCTACATTCAAAAATCTTTCTGCTAAACAGACATATCTGTGAGACTTTCTTGTCAAACTTGCATCCTTCCCAACACAAATGGATTCTAACCACTGAGGTAAAGAAAGACACAAAATAAACTTGGAGCAATCTTTGTAAACTGTGCCGTTCACTGCACAAAAATCTTCTAATTAATCTCTCAGCTTTCCACAATTACTGAAGGTGGAATCTGGGGCTGTTGCTTCCCACACTGCACAGGTACAAATTTGCCTTTACAATCTCTTATGTTGAAAGCTGGCCCAGCACATGAGGGCAGTGAGAGCAGCAGGAATTCAGGAAAGCACAGACCCCAGTGATGCTTTTTTCTTAAATAAAAACCAGTTATTTGGGTAATGGTAAAGAAATTGAGACAGGTATTATGGATCAGGTGCACACCTCAAATCCAAGGAAGTTTTCATATTTAAAGTTTGCGGTATTCTAGAAAAGAATTTTTCCCTCAAAGAGAGACTGCAGAGCACTGACAAATTTTAATTACAAATTAGTAACAGTTAACAGATTAGCAAATTCTAAGAGTCTTCAGATTTCAGATTAGTAAATTCAAGTGACCACTTTAATAGAGGCAAAGGAGCCTCCTTATAAAAACACTGCTCAATAATTCTAAAATACGATTTAGAACTGTATTTTTGGCAAGGTAGTACAACAATGGACCCCTACAAAGGAAAGATGTTCTTCCAAATGACATTTTACCCATCTGAGCTGTTCCAGGCAAACCAAAGAATCCTTTAGGTTGGAAACAACCCCCAAGATTGAGTTCCACCATTATCCCAGCACTGCCAGATCCATCTCTAAGCACAGCCCCAAGTGCCACATCCAGAACTCAAATATCCCCTTTAATCCCTAAGATTTCCCTGCACTTCAAAGAATTTTCTCTTTTTTCCTTGGAAAACAACAATCAACAATTACAATCCCATGTGAAACTAAGGAAGCCAAGTTCCAGTTTCCAACAGAACCAGCTGAACATTTGAACCCACAATCCTTTCCCCAAGTACTCCAAGTCCTGATGAAACATTACATTACTGTGGTTGATGTGATGATGCAGAGCTCTGCTAACAGCACCAGCAGCCCATGGAAACCCTTTGGAGGCTCCATAAAAGCTTTTTTTCATGTGCTCCAGCACCTGTTTACACCCAGGGGAATTTTACATGAGCTCCCAGGTTCATTGTGGAAACTTCTGTGTGTGTGCCTGGAGCCCAGCTGCAATGTGAGCAGCAGCAGGGAGATCAGCAGCTCTGCAATCAGCCCTCTAAGGGTTAATCACACTAAGCAGGGAGATCAGGAGCTCTGCAATCACTGCTCTAATGGTTAATCACACTAATGATCGTTTAAGCAAATTAGCAGAGCAAGAAGCATGCACTGTGCAGATGAGTGTGTGACTGGGAGCAAAAGCACAGCCAGTGCCAAGGACAGAGCCAAAGCTGCTCCAGCCCAGAAATCTGAGCTTGTGGAACTGAGCCTCCTCCCCAGCCCCACAAAACCTCCAGTGGTTCTTTCCTTTCCATGCAAATTCCCAGAGACCAAAGCAAAGTTTCAGCCAATTATTTTTTAAAGCACAATGATTTGAGTCTTATGGTTTCTTCTGAACCCAAGAGAACATACCAGGGTGGTGGTAATGAACTCTTATTTTTCTGGAAGCACCTTCCTAAAATACAGTTTCTTCTCTATGTGGCATCTTAGGATGTGCTACAGGAAACAGGCAAAAGATAAACACTATAAATCAGAGCTATGTTAGTGCTGACATTGTCAGTAAACAAAGTTATTAATTATACATGTACTGAGAAAGCTGAAAAAAAATTATTTGCCCAAAGGGGAAAGGAAAGGCAAAATTATATTTTAAAGATTCTCCAAAGCATGGCACACAGCTTATAGTAAATCATTAGAATTTAGTGAAATGTTTGTTCTGCAGCCCTGACTCAGCTCTGAGCTGTGAGCTGCTATAAACTCACCTCAAAAGAGACTTTCAGTACAGAAAAGTGACATATTTGAAGTTCTACTTCAGCCTCTTTGGTTCCTCCCTGTGCACAAAGCCTGCCCAAGCTCCCTGGCCAGCAGCAGCTCCATCCCCATCACTGAGCCATGGGTGGTGGGGAAGGGACCAGTTCCAACCCCTGAGAGCCCTGTCCAGCCTGGCCTTGGGCACTGCCAGGGATGCAGGGGCAGCCCCAGCTCCCCTGGGTACCTGTGCCAGGGCCTGCCCACCCTCCCAGGGAACAATTCCTCACCCACCCATGGCACACACACCAATCCATGACTCTCCAGGGGCTGGGATCACCAGGGCAGGGTGTGATGCTTTGCACAAGCCCAGGCAGATGTTCTGCTGCTCTTCCCTCACTCACCTCATCTCCCTTTGTGCCTTCCTGCAGTTTGCAGCAGGAGCTGCTCCATGACCCTGGCTGGGCACTGAGGTGGCACTGACTGCCCTGTGCTTCCCAGGGTCCTTTATGAACATTATTCCATCAGGATAAACAAATAATAATTGGAGGTTGGAGCTCCAAAACACTACAGAGCTCACTGAGTTACAGAATACAAAGCAGAATTATTCCCAAAGCTGCCAAAATTGTTGCACCTCCTTCAAGTCCCATTCCACTCTGCCACATGGCTATGGAACAAATACATTGTCCTGCCCAAGGGAACTGCTCCTTGGGCTTGCTGCTCCAGCTCCTGACAGACAAGCAGCACTTTAATGGGAAGATTTTGCAACTTGCATGCAATGCAAAAAGAAATCCTGAGTAATCCTACATTCTGTGCATTAACCTGTCAGTAATGGGGGGTTCCAGGGGGCCTTTCAAGTGTTGTAACTCAGGATGAGCACAAACTCCCTTTTATTCAAATTGTGTTCACAGAACCAAGTGCTTTACTGAAGCTAAAAGCATCTGATGTGAGAGACACACAGCCTGGGGAGTGGCACTGCCAGAGCACAGGGTGCTCTGAGGTACCACAGTACAGCAATTTATATCCTCACCTGCAAAGTTATACTGAGACTACATTTAAGCTCCTAAGGATGTGAAAATAGAGATCACAGATGCAACCTTGGAGTCAGCACTTGAAAACAAACAAGACCAGCAGAGCTGCATGAATTTGGGACTGGTTAGAAAAATATTCAGTATAAAAATAATGTTCTACCCTTCATTAACCAGTAACCAGCCTGCTTTGAGCCTGGTTTCCTTCTGTGAGTGTCTTAGATCCTGCTCCCATTTCCCTCCAGGCTCGCCCCCAGCACTCCTCTGCAGAGAGCACCTTGAGGAGCACAAAACACCTTTATTGGGCAGCTCCCACCTGCCCCCAAGGCTTCCCATCTCATCCAGAACACTGCCAGTGTTTAAGTTCCATAACCAAACCCCATTTACTCCAGGAACCCAAACTCCACCGTGGTTTCCCTTTAAATTATTCTCCTCACGAAGACAAACTAATTAACTGCAAGACTATGGAGGGAATCAGCCACCACAGATAAGAGCCCTCCTCCTTCCCACAAATTACTGGATTGTTTCATCTCTGCAACTTTGGGAGAAACTTCCCTGCCAAGGACTAGAGCTTGGATAATGAGACATCCAGTAATGGCAATAATCTGGCTCCCATTAGAGAAATCAATTATCTGCTGGATGAGAGTCAGCTTAACCATCATAAAAATTTAACTTGAAAGAAAGTATATGTTCACTTTATGGTATGGACTCCCTCTCAAGACTGATTGATGTGTGGTGTTCCTCAGCATTTCAACTTTAACATCACCCTCAGTTTTCATCACGAAATTTGGTGGTGTGAAAACAGTGCAAAAGTTTCTGCTGAAATGGAAAAAAAAAATTTAAATCCCATAAATTCAAAAATTAAACTTGGAGCTTGGTTCAACCAATTAAAATGGAAGGATGACCCTGATGAACAGAGAAAAGTACTCACCATTTAGGGCACAACTCCTATAAAAAGAGTCTCACTTGGAGGCAAAAGGCATTTTAATGAGCTGCTTAGTTCACACATTCACATTTCTTGGAAGTCTCTGGCATGTGCAACTTAAAAATTACTACTGAATCTTTCAGCTTTTAGTTTGCAATTGAAATTCTGTCATCTCCTTTTGATGGGGAGTAAAAGCAGTATTAAAACCCCTATAGCTTATCTCTAGTACATACACCTACTATTGTCCTTGAATCCTTAAAAGCATCCAAGAGCACCTGGGACCATGAGCCAAGCTGGGCTTACCTTTTCTACAGCATTGTATGAAAAACACACTGCAAAAAGAGTAAATCCTGGGCTGGGCAAAGCCTGCTTCAAACTAAAAAGCACATTTTTATTTTGGAGACCAAAACAAACCCCATCCCTAAATATAAACCCTGGGCAAAACCCTGCATTTTGTAACTGCCTGTCTAGGCAAAAGCTTTCTGTTCTAAAAGCCATTTTGGGGGAAAAGGATTTCTGTCCCTAAAGCAGCAGCTGGTTCAAACCCCTGTTAATATGATCCTCATTTATTAGAAACTCTGCCTGAAAGAGAAAGCTGCCTTTACAATTCCCTCAGTTCAATATCAGTTTCGACATTGCAGATATTTAAGACACTGCTGCTTAATTTAGTAACATTTTCATGATCCCCAAGGATTCCTCAAGAACATTTACAAGGAAAACCATTTGTGTGAATTCTATGGGTTACTGATCATTTGGTTTTGTCTTTCTTAATGGGGTTTTTATAAATATATATCTCATAAAGAGGATTTTTTTTAATTCCACATGTATCTCATCTCCCTGGCATGTGCAGTGCTGGATCTTACCTCCCAAATCCCTATACCATTCCACTATGGAAACACATCCCAAGGGATCTCATCCCTGTCCTTATTCACTCCTGCCCATTTGGGGGCTGTTCTGGAATTTTTTCAGCACCACAAAAATCCATTTGAAAGCTCTGCAGCACCTCTGCAACACAAAGATAACTTTTCCAGATATAATCAGACTTGAAACAATCTTTGTAAACTGCGCCATAACCGCACAAAAATCTTTGTAAACTGTGCCATAACTGCACAAAAATCTTCAAATTAATCTCAGCTTTCCACAATTACTGAAGGTGGAATCTGGGGCTGTTGCTTCCCACACTGCACAGGTACAAATTTGCCTTTACAAATACAGGGAATTCCAGATGTTTCATGTACAAGAACCTCATGATTAAATGTTGTCAGATCTTTGGAAAAGAGACTTTGGAAGAGGAAGAGCCTCCCTTGCAGCAGGATTATCTGAGGGCTGCACACCCCATGGTGCTGGGGATGGTCCATACAGAGGAGGTGAACATCCCAGGACCATCCCAGTTTCCTCCTGGCCACAGGGATCCACCCCACTGAACAAGGCACACCCAGAGCAGCTGCCCCTGGCCGGCCTGAGCCCAGGAAAGGCTGGAAATCCTCCCCAGCCCTGAGCTGCCAAGTGCACCCTGCCTGGAAGGTGGCAGCAAGGCACAGATCATGGCCTGGCAGGCCTGCCCTGAGCTGCTCCTACAACACATTTCACATATTTAACATTTCCCTGCTCTCTGAAACTCCCACAGAATGTTAAACATCTGCACTGCTACCAGAGAATGCTCCTTGAAATTCCAGCAAAGCTCACTGGTGACTTTTGGAAATGCAACTAGAGAAAACAAATGTTGGTGCTCCCATTGAGAACCATGGCAAGATCTCTTCCATGTGTCAAGGGCTGGACAAATGTTCCTCCTGGTCTTAGAAAAACATCAAGACAGACCAAAAAACCTGCAAACTTACAACAGTCCAGCTACAGAACAAGATTTAGACATTGAGCAGGAAAAGCAGAGGTTCTGCTGAGCCTGTGGGACAGAAATCAGGTCACAGTGTTGAGCACAGGAGTGGAGCCTTTGCATGATGCAAAGAACATCTTGGGGAAATTCACCTTTAGTATCAAAAATGACAGCTCTGCTGAAGATGGGCTTTTCTGGTGTCCAGGCACAATCTGAACAAGTGATGTAGCCTGAAAATAACACTCCCCTGTCCTTCCTCTCCATGTCCCTGAATATCTGTTTACAGCTTTTCCACCAGCAAGCCTTGCCTTGAATACAAACGTGAGAGGCAAAAATTCCCAGTTAGTTGAATTCACAAGTGAACTGCATTCACATCAAACTACACCAAGGAGTAACAGTAAGGACTGTCAGAAAGCTTTTTCAGACCATCAGTGAAGTGCAGTGGTAGAGACCCAAATTCCAGGGAGTTCAGCTCATCCACCATCCACACCAGACTCCTGGACTCTCTGCCCTTTTTTGCATCACTAGAAAAAAAGGTCTCTAATTACTCATTACATCTTCAGGGCAAGAAATAACTCCTGTGAAGCCAAGGTGTTGTTTTTACTTCCAAGAGCTTCCTCAACCAGCACATCCTGAGACCCCCAAAAAGGACAATATCTTGTCCCCCACGTGAGCCTTTGACAAGTTCAGGTTGATGCAGCATCTCCTGAATCTCTAATTGAGGAGCAGCCCATTATCAAATCCAGCCCTGAGCTTAATTAGAGAGGGAAATCGATGAAGATCATCTAGAAGGTATGAGAGAGGTCTGAGCAATTTTCACTGATGGTTCAAATTTCTTCCCTGGAATTGTTTTCAATAATAATGAAAGCTTAATGCAAAAATAACAGTTAACCAGATATATTACTCTGCTGCTGCAGGATTTAATGTGCTTTGCAAACAGCTACAATTTCTGGGGCAGGATGGCACCAGTTTTTATCAAAGCAGCTGCCCCAGAGAACCCTGGAAAACAAGCCCAGGGTTCTTCACATTCAGGCTCTTCCTTCTGCAGCTGTCCTGGTTCTGTTTTAAAGAGTCTTGACTTGTTTCATACATCCTGGCACATTCCCATTTTATTTTAATAACAAGTCATATGTTAATAGATGCATAATCACAACTAGTTTTAAAGCCAAAATCTTCAATTAAAAATTTAAAATAATTACATGCCATGAGTAATCCAAGTACTAGAGACCCCAGCAAGAGCAAAGGCAACAGGGAAATCAAGGTGAGGCAATCCTGCCAACCCCCCAGAACCCAGAAATCACTGTTCTTGACACTGCAGGACCAACACTCAAAAACATCCTATTTTCTGCTGGAATGAGGCTTTGCCATTGCTCTAAACCTTGTCAGCTCCACTGAAAATATTTCCAGCACTCCCTTCTAAAGCACAAAGTGGACAATTCCATCAAAATATTTCTGCATTTGGTTTTTTCCATACAATTTGCTCTGGCAGCATGAACAAGGCCGTGATCAGCCAGTTGCCACATGCAATCTCTGATTTATCATTACAGATACCCCAAAAGAAGCTTCTCTTGTTTTATTTTTAAATTTAGTTACATTAACACAGTGAGACATGTCATGTGTAATACTTAAGACACACTATCAGACTGAATGCTGTCCTAGGCAACTCAGAAGTTGTTTTTCTGCTATTCCAAAAACTCACTGAAAGACAACAACAAGCAACAGCAAAGAGCAACTCTCACTCTTCTCCCACAAACACAGGGACTTATTTATTTTAGAGGCTTCAGACCTGCCATGTCAATTTTATAGGAGAATGTAAATGGAAATTTTTGTTGGTTTAGGATTTTTCTGGTTCATTATTAACTGCAGTAAATATTTCAGCAGGGAGAGAAAGCCCCCCCAAGCTGCTGGTCCCACCCCAGCACCAAGGCAGGCCACAGGAAGGCCCTGAGTGACCTCACTCAGCCCCAGCCCCTGCACAAACCCCCAGGGTGCTGGGCACAGCCATAAATTTGAAATATTGCCCAGATGAAGGCTGAACCTGTGACCTTCCCAGTATTTAACTGCCACTCTGGCTCTCCCAGGCTGAGCACATGAAATACAGTAATAACTCCCTGTTTGCCCAGCTCTGCTGTCATCACTTCCCAGCCTTATCTGAGGGAAATGCTACAGATTCTTTCATGCCTGGGGAGAGCAAAACAAATTTTTCCAGTGCTCTCAATTCATTACAGGTGTTGTAAATAAGCTGGTAGCAGCACCCACAGTGAGGGGAGAGCACTGCCACTACAGCCAAGAGAGAGGTGGCTTTTCAGGCTCCAAATTCTTGCTTCCACCATGGGAAGTGTCCTGCCCTGGATTGTGGTGACCTGTTGGATTAAGCCCTTTTCTGACCCAGAGATGGGGCAGCTGAGAGGTGTTTGAAAAACTTTTATTCCATTTTCAGTCTCATGAGAAGGGTGAGACAATACAGATGTTATAATTCACACCATCACAATCAGAAACCAACTATTTCCTAATTACATTATGAGCATTTCTTGGCCTATCAGCTTTTGTCACACCATGCTGGAAATGCCTTAAAGCCATTAATCTAAAATGCATCTTTCATGGTTTTATTTCTCCAAAGTATCTGGTTTTACTTGCAAGGCCATCCTTTGAAAGTTGTTTCAAGTTCTATTTCTCTCTCAGCAATGTCTGTCCTATTCCATGGCATTTCTCAGTCAGCATTTCTTATCTCAAGGTTTGCATACAGATATGTGAGCCTTCTGTCAGGCTGTGAGAATTTTCTAGAAATTCATTTACCTCAGTGACCCCTGCTTTTGCACCCCAGGAAAACTGAGGAGGTCCCTTTTGCCCATTCTGTGACACTCTGGGTACAGAGGTGCCCACGTTTTGTCCACTCAGAGCTTGGCCCTACCCCAGTGTGGGCAGGATTCAGCAATGTCCAGCTTTAGGGGCTGAGATTGTCTCAGCCACAGCTTTCCCTGGGACATTCCCTGTTCCCCCCACATGAAATCACTTCTCAGATGCACCAGGCAAGGGCTCAGTGTGTGACCAGTGGGTCCATGACATCTCCAGTTTGCAGGTACACAGAATCACTGAATGGCTGGGGTTGGGAGGCATCTGACAGGTCACCACATCCACCCCCTGCCATGGCAGGGCCACCTTCCACCAGCCCAGGTTGTGCCAAGCCCTGTCCAACTTGGCCTGGAACACCTCCAGGAATAGGACAGCCAAAATTCCCCTCCAAAGGTAAGGAAATGTCTTGACTCTCCCTTATCAATGCATATAAAGAGACTGAGGACAGAAATTTGTGTAGAATCCTTCTGGACTCTTCAGTACCTTTCTAGTCAAGTTAAAGGCCATTTTCCTGATTCAGTCCTTCTGGGATGTATGTAGGGAAATAATCCCAATCATTTTTAAACCCAGCAGCAGAGCAATAGAAAGCTCCTCTAGCACCTCATATTTATAACAGAGGGGTTCAACTATTCTCAGGCATGTGAAACTGGTGACATCCTTAATTGTCACCAGAAGGATCTGAGTAACTGCACTGAAGGCACCACTTCTCCCAGTTGAAAATGGTGCCAGAAGTAACAGAAAACACCCTAGGAACTCCCAGGACTGGTGGCTGTACAGTCCCATATAGAGTGGAATAAGCTTTCCCCAAGCACTCCCTCATACCCTACACAAAGCCAGGGTAAAACTCATTTATTTTCCTGCCAGTGGAGCACAGCCCCAGTGTGACACATCTGAGGGCACCCGCCCCCAGGGATGGTCAGGAATTTCATCCCCACTGCCATGGCAGGAGAATTCCAGTGGCCAGCACCATACCAGAAACATCTATTTGCTTGTAGGGTTTTGTAACCTTGTCACAGGACCCAGAAAAGCTGCTCAGGGAGCAAAGGGACCTTTAAAAACATTCCTGAGTCCATGCAAAGTCAAACTTACAAGTGGATAAAGCAGGTTGTTTCTTGTTGTTATCTCATTGCAGGGGTTCCTGGTTCTCATGGGCATCCCCTCAGAGCACTGACTCTTCTTCACAAAGCAGCAACTGACTGCACTTCCCTCCTCACCCAGCCACCCCACTCTTTATAGCACTCTGCTTCTCACTGCTTACACCTGTGGCCTGTTAAAGTCAGGCCTGCTCCTGATCTTTGATAATTGGCCCAGCTGCAACTCCTTAGGGGTGAGATTACTTTCTACACTATCTTTATTTTCTTCTATTCTATTCCCCCTTTAGTTTCTGCCTGCACATTTCAGTCAGCCCCTACCTGGCACTGCCAGCAAAGCTCAGTCAAGAGGCAGCCCCAGGAACACCTCTCCAGTTCCACTGCCCTAACACTGCCAAGCAATGGCATCACCCCTTGGCACACAATTCCATGTCTAAACTGCCATGAGGAAATGTTATTAGAGGGAAAATGATTGGCTGCCTGAGCACAACCCCAGTACAGAGTGAAACCTCTTACAGAAAACAAGGGCTTCAAGGAGAGCTGAAGAAAAATACAGTACCCAAAATTCTTTGTCTGAAATACTGCCAGACTCATTTCCAAGAATGGCAGGAAGAACTTAAATTAAGCAAAATCATGCTGTTATTAGGTGGGGAGAGATGACAATTTCTTGGTCTAGAAGGAAATGATCCAGGGATCAGGTAACAGTTATTCAAGCTATTCAACCCTGCACCAAAGTACAGTAATGCAGAAATACAATTACTCCCTACAGTGACCTCTCAAGGAAAGTAAAATTAAGATTAGAACTAAGAAGTAAAATCAGAAATGTCATATGTGAAATGCACTCTGTAGAATCTTTAATATATTTTAATACTCAAGCATAAAGGATTTTCTTTCCAGTGCCAGGTGTATAACAAAACATCAGCATGGAAGGCCTGGCAGAACATCCTAAATCTTCACAACCAAATGAAGAAATCCTTGACAATGGTTCAGATAAGGAGCAAAAGAGCTGTCTCAGTTCACTGTCATGCCAGGTGACCCAGCTGGAAGTGCTGCACTAAGGCTCCTCTCAGCTTTATCCACAACCTGCTTAATTGCATCATATCATTAATGTTATTAATTGCTGTCACTGCCCATAAAACACAAAGCCAATTCTGTAAAACAGAGAGGCTGGAAGTGAATTAAACACAGCACACATGAGCTGTTTGAAGCCACAGTAAAGTGTTGTGAAGCCTCAAGCTTGGAGGTATTTCCCAAGCCAGAGCACCAAATCTTTATTCTTTTGGCCAAAGCTACAAGATAAGGAAAATGTGAGTTTTTTTTATCTGTGACCAGATAGAGTCTGAGTGCTTCCTTTGGGTCAGAAAACCCTTCATTTATGGATGTTCAGTGAATAAATTTCTCCCCCAGAATTACTTTTTAGATCAACTTTGTAGCACCACAGTCCACACTAAACCCAGTCAGGGAAGCTCTTCTAAGGACCCTGCACATGCCATGAAACTCCAGAGAAAGAACTGGAAACCCCTACTAGGGTCCAATCAATAAAAAAGAGATTTCCTCATGGAGTGTAAGAAAGGCAGGGAAGGCAAGCTTTCACCTGAATTCTTTCCCACTCCTTACCAAGTCTATTTTCTTTGTTTACCCAATCTGCTTTATTTACCTTTTTATGTACAGTAAGGTGCTTTTTAAAGCTACATTATCAATATTTCAGTACTTTTTCTAGTAAAAACAGCTTGCAAGAGTAAGCAAAACAGTTACACACACAATAAAGCAGCATATTACCAAATATCTCTGCTTTTACCTTCTCTCTAGCTCAATGAAAACAACAATGTATTTAAGGATTATGAAAAATGCATTAGAGATGTCCTTTCCAAAGACAACCAGGTTGCAGAACCACAGATTGACTTTCAGATGGGATCAGCCACTCTGTGGCCTTGGCCCACCTTCAGCTCCATGACATCAACCACATTTGATAAATAGAGCAGCTTTTAAGCACCCTCAGGCTGCATTACAGAAGCACATTGCTCATTTGGCTATTTAGGAAAGCATAAGCAGTTTGGAAATAAATCAGAGTAATAATATTTATAACAGGACTGGAGGGGGCTCAGTTTTTAGCAGGGCACAGAACTGATCACAGAATAAACTTAGATAAACTTAGATATTTGGGTATCTGGAGAAGTGTTCTCTGTGCAAATGAAACCTCTGACCCACCTTGCACTGCCAGCTCTGCCTGAGCCTCCAGGGTGTCGTTGCCGCTCTCAGCGATGCAGGTGAAGGTCCCGGCATCGGCCTCGGTCACATCCCGGATCTCCAGCACCCCCCCTGGCAGCAGCTGGAACCGCCCCGACCTGCAACAGGGACACACAGGGACAGGGTCACTGCAGGGACATGGCCTTACACCTGCACACACAGGGTCACTGCAGGGACATGGCCTTACACCTGCACACACAGGGTCACTGCAGGGACATGGCCTTACACCTGCACACACAGGGTCACTGCAGGGACACGGCCTTACACCTGCACACACAGGGACACACAGGGTCACTGCAGGGACACGGCCTTACACCTGCACACACAGGGACACGGCCTCACACCTGAACCCACAGGGACACACAGGGTCACTGCAGGGACACTGCCTTAGAGCTGCACACACAGGGACAGGGTCATTCAAGGGATATTGTAGGGACACGGCCACAGACCTGCACATACAGGGACACACAGGGTCACTCCAGGGACATTCTATGGGTCACTCCACGGACATGGCCTTATACCTGCACACACAGGGACAGGATCACTCCATGGATCACGGCCTCAGACCTGCACTCACAGGGACAGGGTCACTCAAGGGACATTCCATGAGTCACCCAATGGGTCACTCCATGGACATGGCCTTAGACTGCAACACAGGGACATGAAGGGTCACTCCAGGGACATTGCAGGGACACAGCCTCAGATCTGCACACACAGGTACACACAGGGTCATTCCATGGGTCACTCCAGGGACATGGCCTCACACCTGCACACACAGACACAGGGACATTCTATGGACATGTCCCAGATCTCCAGGATAACCCTGGCCAGCAGCTGGAAGCACCCAGACCTGCACACACAGTGACCCTACCATTGCATGGACATGGCCTCAGCCATACTCTGGGTCCCTGGGTCATTCCATGGGTCATTCCAGGGACATGTCTTACACCTGCACACACAGGGACAGGGTCATTCCATGGGTCATTCCGAGGACATTCCGTGGGTTATTCCAGGAACATGGCCTTGGCCACAGCCCAGGTCCCTGTGATACCCTGGCCAGACCTGCACACACAGGGACAGGGTCATTCCATGGACACCACCCCGGTGTGGGACACACAGGAGTTATAATCACACCACACTGAAAATTAAGTTCAACCCTATCAATTCCACGAGAGCAACTCATCTTTTTGCACTTGCAGCTTCACTTGTTCTTAATTAAATGTGATCCAAGGTATTTAGTCAAGAGCAGCCAGAACTGAAGAAAAATGAGGTATTGTAATCACATAATTAAGAAAAAGGCATTTTGCAGATCCAGCTGGAATGACTGACTGCTCAGAAAGCTGAGGCAAGTACAACAGGAGAGACTGTGCCTTTACAACACAAGGACAGCAGTGCACATTATACAATGTACAGGAACTGAATTTCTGTGAGAAGGTAAGCCATCCCTAAGAGATGAAATACTTCAGAATAAGATACAGGTTATAAGAAATTCAAAATACAGACTTATCAGGTGACGAAGGGTCTGTACAGAACCTCCCCCTCTGACTTGCAAAGGGCAGGGAAGGGTTTCTAATCCAGTCCTTACAACGTGTCTGCTTTTGCTAAATGGGCAGATAAAGCTGGCACTTCATGCTCACCCCCAGTGCACCACCCCCAGCCTCCAGCCACATCCTCCACCCCTGCAGCCATCACTGACCCTCACCTGATACAAATTTGTACATGATTTTTCCAAGTTCCTTCAACACTCCAAGTTCCCACATCAAATACCAAATAAACTTTCCAATAAAATGCCAAGAACCCCAAGCCAGGACAAGCTGTGCCTGGATGCTGACCCAGAGCCATTCTTATTTGCAGCTGGAAAAGGAAGACTGGGGAAAGGGAAGGGAATCTGGTGGCTTCATGCCTGGCACTCTCAAGGGCAGAAAAGGACTGAATTATGTCAATAAATGAACATTACAACAATTGCCTTTCTTGGTCTCTATTTGGAATGAATGGCCAGTGGACAAAAATCAACCTCAGTGCTTTCTCCATTTGAAATTTTCCTAGAACTACTTCAGTAGGACCAATCCTGACCTTCCTGGACAGGTAAATTGTTGGGACACAGAGTTTTGCCTCACCTCACTATTATTTATCAGATAAATACTGATTTATTATCCTACTGTAACTGCTGATCAAATCATTTAAAAGTAGAGCAAAGAAAACCATAAGTAGCATTCAGTGCTAAAAGCAACCTAAGAGATGTCCCTGTCCAGGTGCTCTGTAAGGAAAGCCACTCTGTTCCCATGAGAAACACCAGGACTACAGAAAGGCTGCCTTGGAAGGAGTGCAAGGAATTTGAGTGAAGATATGAGTTTGAAAAATCATATTAAGAGCTTCCCAAATGCTGGGAAAAATGTCCCAGCTTGCGTGGGAATGGCACATCAGACAGGCTCCAAAACCAGGCCTAAAGAACAAAACCAGAGTAAGACAAGCCTGGACCTTGACACATCCATCCATGAAATGTTCAACCTTCTTTTATTATGTAAAACAGCAGCTTTGGCTTTTTGTTCTTGCAGCAGAGAATACGCTGGGGGCTGGGATGAAAGCAGGGAGCTGGATCTGCCAGGACAGCAGGACATGGAGCAGGGAAGGAGCTGTGCCCCAAGAACTGCCACTGTCACATCTGAGGGAATGATCAAAGGCCGTCAGCATGACTGTGGCATTCTGAGGACATTGATGCCTTTTCCAGGAGATCCTTTGTTACCCTCTGAAAGCAACACGTGCCTTAGTGCGCTCCTTTCCCACTGCCAGCCTCTGGAAAAGTTACTGACAGCAGTTAAGGTGTTACTAAAACTATTAAAAACTACTCCTCCTTGTCCTAGGGGATCTCACAAACCACTTGCAGCATCAGAATATTTGTGGGAATTCAGCCACCTCAACATGTGCCATGTTTTTATTCCCTTTGATTATTTTCCTCCAGAAAGCACAGAGTAGAGTTCATATTCCCAATAGGTGATTTAGTGGAAGTTTAATGGAAGAAAACAATCTGCCAGACTCCTTGGTGATTCCAAGGAAATTCTGGACTTAAAGCAAAGCTGCTTTTATAATAAAGCAAAACATCCTAATTTTGTAAGGACAATGAAGCACTTTCACAAAAGAGTGAGGCAATCGGATTTCAGACACTAGAGACAAAGAATCAGCTTAATAGAAAAGTGATAACATAATTTCAAGTGTCATTAAAAACAACAAAGATTGATCACTCAGATGTCAGGGAAGAGGAAAATCAAATTCCAGCCTTTTATATGCATTCCATCCAGGCCTCACTTGCACCCCATAACATACAATTACTGAGCTACTCTGGATGCCTCACTCACAGGCTCTTTGTGTTTCATTATCACAAAATATAGTGAGCCTTTATTAATTTACTGTAGTCAAACTGTCAGTTATACCCTGAGGTTGGGGCTTTTCTTCCTTCTTTTAAATTACTATTCCCCAAACATCTTATAATCTATTTGCTGTCTCAGTAAGTACAGCAGATAAAATTAGACAGTAAATTAGATTATTTTGTGGGATCTACTAGCAGAAAAATCTCCATAATTACTCTGCAATGCTTAACCTTTCCTGAGCTGGGCAAGTGTAATTCACTTGGTACCAATCACTCAGAACCCTGCAAACAGAAATTGCAATAATGGGAATCTCTCACATTTGTGGGAAGCACTAAGGAAAAACCTGCATTAGGGATGTGGATGTGATCCTACAATCACAGACTTCACAGAGCAGAAATTAACATGGCACAAGTGCCCTCAGCTGTCATCCCCTCACTGCAGGGAAGTGTTACATGTACAACAATGTTTCTGCAGGAAATTTTCAATTACATGAAATTTTGCTAAGCTGAACAGCAGAAAGCTGCTGCAGAGCTTGCTGGACTTTACAGACATTAAATGTTACTGCTCAAGTCCTTTCAATAATTTAGTTTCAGATGAACCATCTCATCTGCCGCAGGTTTTTCAGAATCTGTGGCACCTGCATTTGTTCCTTGTCCCACAGACATGTCCCAGGATAAATGAAGATACAATACATGCTGGTAGAGCACACACTGCACAGTTTTCAGAGCAGACAACCTTCCAGACACTTCTCTGTGCCTGTGTCCCAAGCTCTGGGGACAAATCCACCTGGGCAGCCACCTGGAACTTCCCTTCCCAAGTGAGGAATTGTCAAAAGCACAAAGTGACTCCTGCACTTGCTGAAGAACAGACCCTTCCCACAGCAGGATCCTCAGCCAGAATGGAGACTGAAATAAAAAAATATTCACTGGGTAAGAAAGGCTCCAAGTTGGTTCAAACCTGAGGAGCCACCCAGCCTGAATAGAACAGCTCCATTCTAACCTTTTGTACCAGGCAATGTTGGAGATTTCACTTTAGGAAGTTTTCCATGAAGGGCCTCAGATTTATTCCAATAACTTCACACTACAGAGCCCTCCCTGCTTCCTTCCATTTCCCTCAGCATTCCCCACATTCCTGGCAGAGACAGCACTGACTTGGAGCCCATGGAGCCAATCCAGCTGGAAAGCAGGAGGACATTCCCAGTGCAGAGCCCACGGATGACATCTGTCCATGTGCCACTGCCACCAAGGATCACACACCAGGCTGGAGTTTGGATTTTGGAGCTCCTAGGGCAGGGTTTAGTCTTTTCCTTTCTTTACAGACAGTGGAGATGTGGGAAAACTATAAAATATGAAGATTACAAGCTGGAGCAGTGAACCAATTCAAGGAAAGCTTCTTAGTCCTTACTGGCATTCTTTATGGAGAACCAAGAAGTCAGCAGCCTCTCCATCAGATTTCTTTAAAAATCTTCAAGTTAGTGAGCTCAGAAGGACTCTTTGGAGTTCTAAGAGCCTTGTTCCAATGGAAACTTGGAGCACTGAGTTAACTTCCCTTTCTCACCCAACACCCAAAGCTTCCTCCTCTCACACTAATTAATTTGGAAAATATTTTATCACAGCAACTAATTTCACAATATATTGCATTACAGGCTGTCTGAACAACTGCCAAGGCTGCCATCACTCAAGTTTACTCATATTTATCCATTAACATAAATCTTATTGCAGTCTTCAACAAATAATCCATCACATTTAATCTCCTTCCCTTTTCTCCAGATCTTATAACAAATATTTAATACCAAAACCCCACCACTCCCTATGCTTAAAATTCATCTATTTTCCTATAAATACAGGCTTCAATCCCTATTCTCCTTAGGAATACAACTTGAAAAGCAAACATTCTATTTTGTATTAATTCATTACCACAGTTATGACAACAGTAAAAATAAGGTTTTGTGTAAAATCCTTTAACAAAGGGTCAGAATTAGGGATAACCTCCCCATGCTGTCTGAGTTTTGTTTCCTAAGGCCACACACACACACACAGAAATGTCCCATTATATATGGCCATACCTACATATATGTATGTTAATGTTTGGGGTGGGGGTGTGCATAAACAAACCTGGGATTTCAGAGCTTTTCCCAGGCAGAAGGGACATTAAAACCTGCCCAGATGAAAAGAATCAGTTTTTTCTTGGGACAAAGAAAATCCATGCTAAGAAAGTCATACTTTTATATCAAAAGGGGATTTTAATACAAATTAAATGTGATTTAATTTGTAATTACATTAACAGACCATGCATAACAAGCTAAGGTAGCTATTTAGCAACAGTAACTGCAGGCTTTTCTCCAACAAAGAATCTTAATTTCTGGAGATTTTCCAGTTATTCTATTCACACCAATAACACAACAGCTGGAGGGTAAATGGAGTTTAAGAGGTCTCTGTTCTCAGCTCTTTGAATCTCTGCCCTGTTCAGCCACAGTCACAAGCAGCAGACTTGGGAACTTTGGCTCAGTTTGATCACTTGAAGGAACAATGAAAAAAGTTTACCCCACAGAGGGGAAAAAGATCAAATTTCTACCTTTACCTACCTTAAAACTCAAGCTTACAATGAGCACATGTTTCACTTTAAGGAAAGAGCCAAGTGTTGCAAAAAGGAAAAAGTCAACTGGAACCCACTCTTGTAACAAAAAGCAAACCACTAAAAAATAATGCTAAATATTCTGAAAAATCAGGTTAGACTTGGTTCAAAATGTGTACATTTGAAGATCAAGTATATTTACTAATGTCATGCTCCAGCCCTCCAGAACAATTTCTCACTCAGAGTTATGAGAAAAAGAAAATACCTGTGAAGCCCTAAGAAGTTATCATGGTAACCTCAGAGAATGAGGGAAGTGAATTCCAAAGGGAATTAACAGCACTGTATTCAGTGGTGGGAAAATGTGGGCTTTATGTCTCAAAAATCAAGAAAATAAAAGGAGAGCTTTAACCTCCCTGTGCCCTGAATGTGCCACAAGCTAGAGAAGGACAGGGCATCAAAACCTCCCAAAGATGTGACATGACATCACTTTACAGACAAGAACAACAAATTCAGCTCTTGCCAGGCACATTTATTCTGCCATTTCACCCCATTTGATTGTGCTGCTCTAATGAGTCTGCACCAGTTTTTGCAGGGGAGTGAGTTCTTATATTTCTGAAACCCCCTGAATTTAAATCATGTGCCTTCACACTGACACAGCACCATCTCTCAGGGGCTGTTTGTCATTTCCCACAGCAGCCTCCATCAAAGACAGTTCAAATTACCAGCCCCTGGATTCTTTTAATTTAAGAGTTGCCAAAAGAGAGATATATTATATGCCTGGTGCTGCAGAGACTTGAGCATTGTTCTGGCTGCTTTCTGTGTCACAATTTACCTCTCCCTGTTCCATGATTAACTTGGCTCCCCATTAATCTCACTGCTGACTTTGAGGGACATGGAAAACATTGAAATAACTGTTTGAAATCCTGGTTTAGGAAGCATGTTCATTACATGGACAAAAATGGCCTTGATAAGATTTGTTCTGCTACTTTAACATGGATTTCCTACCACATTACTCTGACTATGCCAGCAATGACAATGTAGATGTTCTCACTCTATACGTCTCTGAAAACTCACTGATTTTTTTTTTGCCATCATGCCTACAATTTTATCATTCTATTTTAATGAGAAAATGTGTCATTTTGCTTTAAACACTTATTCTTCCATTCCTGTGGGACATTCTGACACAGAATGGACATTTCCACTGCCGAAACAATGAGTGCGGGGCTTCGCACTCAAAATATCCCAAGTCATCCTCCTTTTCCTGTAGTGTCCTTATTCCCTCAATTGTTGCTTCTATTCTGGTGCCAGTCTAAAAGTAATCCATTCTTAATAATCTCTCTGCTTCAGACAAGATTTCTTGGCTTCAAATGGCTGCAAAAAATACCTTGAGACTGTTCTAAAGTCTCCCTTATCCCAAGACTGAGCCGTGAAGCGCCCCAGCAGATCAGGCTCTGCTCTGCAGGTTTCAATCCCAAAGGAAGGTGTGCACCACCCCAAACGCTGACTCCAGCCGGATTGCTGCCCTCAGACACGGCCAGGGCTGTCCCAGCCCGTACTCACCCATCGGTGGGAAGCTCCTCCCCGTTCCGTGCCCACCTGACGAGGGGCGGAGGGAAGCCGGCAGCCACGCAGGGGAGCAGCGCGCTCTGCCCGGCCAGGCGGCTCAGCGACGAGGGCGGCTTCAGCAGCGCCAGCTTCTGTGGCTCCTCTGCATCTGCAACACGACAGGGCACAGCTGGCAAAATCATGCTAAAAACCACCAAAAACCCTCTGAACCAAAACCCAACTAGCCAAAGAAAATCACAAATAAAACCTCCAATTCCTTTCCTGCCCCTCCATCCCCACCTCACCCACAGCCTCTCCCAGCCTGGTTACCATTTCCTCCAGACATGCAAAGTCATTCCCCACTTTCGGGATTCTCACTCTTCCAGCTCAAAACTGGAACTTCCACCAGGTAGCAGAGATTTAGGAAAGAAAGGAGCAGGTTTGAGTTTGTCCAGCAAACCTTGGGCTCCATCAGGGAGCCTCCTGAGGAAGTGCTTTTATACACTGGAAAATGAAATTATTGCAGCAGTGACTGACCCCAAGTAAAATACAACAACAAGGAATGTGCATGCTGAATAACACAAAATAAAAATGCCCCACCACAGCTCTCCATCCTTATGAAAACAGGGAATCCTCTGAAGTGGTTCTACATTGGATTAGGCTGAGTGGGGTTTGTTCCTTTTTCTTCCCACCCTTAAGAAGAAGCAGGAGGCACTGATGTGTTTATTCAGTCCCTACTACAGGGTGTTCCCTCTGTCTGTGCCCAGATGCCCTTTGGGCTCACCATGCACTGCCAGCACTCTGAGGGCTGTTTGAAGGTGTTATGGCAGCAGAGCTCCTCAACTGAACAAAGCCTCAAATTATTTCTGGCCACCTAAAACGGGGGCAGAGTATTCTGTACCTACTCTACTCCTGCTCCCTGAATGAAGCACCTTCTGTGTGTCATCACACACATCTTTGGCTGCTCTCTCACTTGGGCTTGAGGTGGTACTCACAGGGATTTCAGGAAGTTGTTGTTTTGGTGTTCCTCAGCTCAAAACACTAAAAATAAAAGTGAGTGTTCACAGCACTGAGCTCAGGGCACACAGGAGCCCCAGGGCACAAGACAAGGAGGTGCCAGGACACTTGGGGGAAGCAGAACAGGTGGAAATCCCATGTGGGAGCTGGCACAGGCAGAGGCAGCCAAGCTCTGAGCAGTCCTGGATCAGCTCTGCCCAGTTCCTGGCAGGAACTGCTCTGCCTGCCCTGCTGTGCACGGGGAAGAAGTGCCAGGGACCTGGAGCAGCACATGGAGCAGCCAGGCTGCAAAGCAGGGACACAACACCTCCATCCTTACAGGCAGCCATCCTTACACTGACAGGAGCCAGGGTGATTCCTTGGAGACACAACTCCCACTGCTCCAAGCTCCCAGGTAAATGGAAACTGCATCCCAAAGGTAAGTGACATTTTTCCCTTGCAGTCCTGTGTTTGAAAGCACCCACTGCTCAGTGGCAGAGCTCAGAAATGCATCTCTCTGCCCAGTGGCAGCCTGGCATCAGCCAAAGCAGAACATTTCAGCAGCAGAACACTCTCTGAGGATGCCAATCCCTGGGATGCAGGAGTGTGCTGGGTGTGGTTCAAAGCCTGGGAAGCAGAGGTGGGTTCACTGTCAGCCCCACATCAGATAACATTTAAATGAGGAATAAAGTGAATAAGGAACAGATTAATCCAAATCCTTCTTTCAAATACTTCTCAGGCCAAACAATCAATTATGGGGCTGCTCAAGACTAAGGGAGCTTTCCCTTCAATAGCTTAATCCCACTTTCTAAAAAAAAGTCTGCTGGGAGGGATTTTACCAAACTTCACCATCAATACTTTTGGATTCATGAGGGAGCAAAGAAACAGCATCATTTAAACTCCCTAACACAGCTCTATTTCATCACTTTCAGTAAAACATTACAAAAGCAAGGAAACTACAACTGCAGGCAAAAAGGATTCAAAAGATCAGTGTAATATGGAAGTTTTCAAGAAATTTTCAGTATTCAAAAAAGAAAAGTCACCAAAATCCTCAGCATTTGAAGGGCTGCAGAAGCATGCGGGCAATACAAACTACAGGAATTCAATCAATCTTTTCCAAAAGTGCTCTTCTTCAAGCCCTGTACCCTTAGTTGGAGAAGGGACAAGGCCTTGGAAAGGCCAAAGAACTGAATGAAGCAGTCCTACTTTGAGCATGATTCATTTCCAACATCCCAATTCCAAAAGAGAGCAATAACTGTAAAAACTGGGGTATTTTACAGAATAATTTAGTATTCCAAGTAGAGAAGGGCCAAGAAACAGCTATTCCTTGAAAGGGACCCCTGGAGGTGCCCCCATCTGCCTCAAGTCCACCTGCTGCCCACACCAGGTCAGGCCAACCATGACATTGTCCAGCCTAACCCTGAGAGATTGCCAAGGTAGCGGAGGAATCATCAACTCCCTCCAGCAGCTCCCCAAGAGTAACAACTGAATGAGAATTCCAACATGGAGAATAACAATCCAGAAGAGACAGCTCTGCGAACAATTAAGGAAGCCCATATGAAACACAGGCTGTATTTCCCTAGTTTGGGAAAGCACAACCCACATTCCTGTCCTATTTTTGGTCACTTTTCAAACCTTTGTATTAGAACAGCTGGTGGTGTCACTGGGAACAGAACACACTGAATGTGCCAACAGTTTACATCAGCACTGGACTTCTGTTCTAACAAAAATATCTCAACATTTCAGCACAACAGACAAAGCTGAACCTTCCAAAATAAAATGTCACCTCCTCTGGGGGTTGGAGACTTCCCAAAAGGTCCCATTACTTAGACAATCAATTTCCAGAATATTGGGACAATTAAAAGCACCTCAGCTGAAGTATCCCAAGAGCAACAGACTAAGCACCAATTTCTTTGTGAAGCTTCCACAGGGTTTGAAACATGGAATTCAACCTGACAAACTTAGGAATCCCCAAACTTTTATATTCACAGAAACAGTCAATTCCCATTTTGTATCATGTCACAATGGAAGTATATTACTGGGGGTTTTTTTTCAAGAAGTCTTTCCTTTTAAGCTAAACAAAGACGACTCCCCCCCACCTTAATGGTATGCCTCAACCAAACCCCAGCCCCTGATTTTTGCATCATGCTTACTTCATGACTCACCTTCTCCTTAATCATCCAACCTAAACTCCTGTCATTGGGATCAATACACTCCCATCTAATGTTGTTATCTTGTTGTATTCATATTTCTAAGAGTATAATAACAACAGTATGGGACTCGAAAGTCCATACCTTCTAGCTGGTTTTCTACCAAGCAGCTCTTCTCTGTTGTGCAGTTCCTCATGGCTTCACAGAGGCTCTCAACCCACCCCTTTTTATTCCAGTTACCTTCACAAGCTACAGCTGCTGCCCAACTAAGGACTTCGCAGCCGTAGCTCATTTGGAGTAACTAGGACCCACTTATCCAATACACAGATCTTACAGGGACTCTCTCCATATTATGTTGTAATCTTATTGTTATTATCATATTTCTAGAGTCCCATACTGTTGTTATTATATTCTTAAAGTCCATACCTTCTAGCTGGTTTTCTACCATGCCACTCTTCTCTGCTGTGCAGTTCCTCATTGCTTCTCAGGGGCTCTGCCAGGGCTCTCAGCCCACCCCTTTTACCCAGTTATCTTTGCAAGCTACAGCTGCTGCCCAACTAAGGACTTGGCAGCTGCAGCTCATTTAGAATAGCTGGGACCCACTTATCCAATACACAGGACTCTCACTACAATCTAACAAACCACCTATTGCCCCAAGGAGACCAAGGCCAGCAGGGAGGCCCCTGGGGGAGAGAGCTGGACCTTGGGGGGTGTGTGGGTCTGAGACTGGAACACCTCACCACGTGGCTGAATTCAACATCTGGAGATATTATGCAAAGGCCCTTTTTGCTTCTTTACCCTGCACTTTACCAGCAGCAATTCAGGCTACAACAATAATACAATATCACAAAATCATACATCAGCCTTCTGAGAACATGGAGTCAGATTCTCATCTCTTCCCTCGTCCTGGGGACCCTGACAAAGCCCCCACCGTTTCTCTGGGGTTCAGAGCACGGATGCCACAGTACCTGGCAGGACTCGGAGCTCGGCCTCGTCGCTGTACTTGGGGGTGCCGGGGGTGTCGAGCACGCAGCGGTAGAGCCCCGCGTCGGCGGCCGAGGCGTTGCTGAGCAGCAGGGCGCCCCCGGGCAGCTGCAGCGCGCGCGCCTCCGGGCCCAGCGCCTGCCGCTCGCGCTCCCAGCGCAGCAGCGGGGCCAGCTCGGCCGGCACCTCGCAGCCCAGCACGGCGCTGCCCCCGCGGCGCACCCACGCGGGCTCCGGCTGGCTCGTGAACCTGGGCAGGCCTGCGGGAAAAGCACAAGGGTAACACGTTGGGGACGTTCTGAGCACGACGCCAAGGCTTGGAAGTTCAAGTCAAGAGTCAAGAATGTAGCTTTGGAAAAGTTAAGATGTCATTGTGAAAAACGCCAATCTTTTTTTTTTTAAATTGTAAATGTTTAATAGTAATAAAATGGTTATAAAAATAGCAATGTAATTAGAGTAATAATAATTTGGACAATTTGAATTAGGACAACAGGAGACAATGGAAACAAAGAGTTACAGACAGTCCAGGTACATTTTTCTGGGCGGCATAAGCCCAAAAAAGGACCCACCTTAACAGAGGATTAACCCTTAAAAATAATAGCCTGTTCATATTCATACATATCATACATCTCATATTCATACACCTCATACATGATGCATAAATTCCATTCAAACACAGGATTCTGTCTGGGCAGTGTCAGCTTCTTCCTCTTAATCCTAAAGGCATCATCCTGCCTGAGCAAGGTGGGAAGAAGTTCATTTCTCCTGATAATGGAGCAATAAATTCCCTTTCTCTGAAAGATTTGGTGTCCTGTGGCTGCTATCTCAGTGCAAGTCTTTTCTTTAGGAAAAAAGGCATCCTACATAGCATAGTTTCTATTTTAACATTATGTTATAACCTAAAACTATATGTAACCCACTACTTAAGAGAATTATTACAGCATAACTTTCTAACACAACACATATAATATTCATTTTAATATTTGTGAAAAGCCAATCACAAAATACACATTTTTCACACCACTGTAGGACATGAAATAACACAACACAGACACACTGCTGTTCTCAAGGTAAAAAGGGAAGTTTATTTTCTGGCTCTAACATTTAGAGATTTCCAAAAGTGACAGTGGATTGGAGGGTGACAATGCCACTGTTTGTCCACTGGACAAACCAACAGTCCATCCAATTTCTCCTCCTCCATAAAAGAATACAAAACAATAAGTTATTTACAGGAAGGGTGTGAGAAAGCTGATTACAAGAATGCAAACATCAGAAGGCTCAGAAAATCTTAAAAAATCAGGGCGACATTAAGATGCTCTCCAACTCTTTAAAAACCTTACCAGCTGACAGGACAATGCTAAACATGGGTGGTGTAAAGGCAAACAGACCCAATAATCACAGCATCCTGGAATGGTTTGGCTTGGAAGAGACCTTAAAGCCCATCCAGTGCCACCCCCTGCCATGGACAGGGACACTTCCCACTGTCCCAGGGTGCTCCAAGCCCTGTCCAGCCTGGGACACTTCAGGGATGGAACAGCCACAGCTCCTACAATGCAGCCTTGAAAACACCTTCACTTACCCAAAGGCCTCTGTACAGTGCTACAAGGTAAATATTGAGATAAATATTTGCATATGAACATTCCCAGTGTGGCTGAGACTGGAGCTTCTCCAGGGCACACCACAGAGCTGAACCAGCAGTGCTGCACAAGCTGTGTCACCTTTTCCATAAAAATGTTCTCCAGAAACACCCAGAGCCCATTTAATGGCTTCACAGTTGGGCTGGGGAGGCCAAACCTTGGGGGAGTTGTGGGAAGAGGCTGGAGCCACAGCTGGAGCCACAGCTGGGGCAGCCAGTGAAGATGGAGCACATCCAAGACAGGGAATAGCACAGGACAGCAGTGAGGGAAAAGTGAGGCACAGTCCTGGAGTGGGCAGGCCAGAGGAGGAGGAGGAGGGAGAGGAGGAAGGGCAGCTTTGGGTGTCACCCTGGGGAGACCAGGGTAGAGCATGAGGCTGAAGAATTGGGAATGAAGGCAGGGAGGTGAACATGGAAATGGGGAGCAGGCAGGGAGAGCACTTTAGTTTGGTTTTTTCTTACCACTCAAATTACTTTAGTTGTCAAGAAATTAAATTAATTTACCACAAGTCAAGGTTGTTCTGCCATTACAGTAAGTGGGAGTGATCCCATCTTGACTCAGTAACTTTAATCTTATTTCCTTTTCATCCTGCTGAGGAGCAGAGTGAGGGCACAGCTGGATGGGCAGGCAGCCACAGTCCCCCCTCCTAAGCATTCTGCACAGGAAATGATCAAATCTGCCACAGTTCAACCCCCTATTTTCACAAGTCTCAATACCTGTCACAAATGCACTGGGAATGCACCAGTTGAAGGACTGATCCTGCAGGACAGCCAGACTGAACCCTAACAGAGGAGGATTCACATATCCTAACATTTAGGATTAGGATTTATATACCCTAACATATAAATCACTTCTGTGCTGCCAAATTTGTTCCATAACCCTGTACAGCTCATCCCCAACTGTTACATATTTTCTTCCCTTTCTGAGTCCCACCTGGGGACTCCTTCCATAACTTCATTCCTCCAAGAAACTTTGTTTCTAGTTTCCCCTCCCAGTGTACTTCCAACTATCTTGCAGTCCTTTGATCTTGACCTTGTTTTGGTATTATTTTGCATCTTTGATATTTTATCTATCAGTCCCTCCAAGGTATTCACAGGAACAAAAAATCCAACTTCTTTGTTTCAAGCCTTCCTTCTGCTTAATGAAGCTACAATCTTCAGTTTCTCTCCCTCATTCCCCTAACACCCATTCACCTTTAAAGATGCAGAATGCTGGGATAATTTTGGAAGGAAAGAACCCAGGCAGAGCAGAATCAGCTACAAGGTCAGAGCTGTAACTTGGGGATTTGTCCAGTCAGACCTCAATAATCCCCAAGGGGTGGAGACTGCACAACCTTTGGGTAACCTCTTCTACCTCATGGAGCAGAACTCCCTCTTGAAACCCAGCCAGAACCTCCCTTGCTCCAGCTGACCCAAATGCCTCCTGCTCTGCCAGCAAGCACTCCTGGCAGAAACACAAACCCCAGAGTCATTTAAGATCACAAATATCCACAGAAATATTACAAAACTGCTTCTCTGTCTATTGAAAAGATCTTCCCCAAAGATGGAGCCATCTCAGTGGCTCTGCACAATCCATCCTACAAGCCCAGTAACCCTTTCCTGTCCTGACTCACCCATCCCTGTGTCCCAGCACAATCCCAAGGTAGCTGTGCACCTGCCTGATCTGCACACTGTGCTCACAATTCCATCATTAGTCAGTCTGGAGCATGACTGAATTCTTCCTGTGAGACCATGAGGCCACAGCAAGGGTAACAAGGTGTCCTCCTTTGCCACACTCACTAATTCAGTGGGTAAATAAGTTGTTCTTACAGCTGATGGGGCTGTTAACCCTGAGCCTCTGAACTCCAGTGTCTGAAGCATCTGTCCTTTCTGAAAATCTCCCTCTTGACAGAACCCATTATATGTTCATAATTGCCTCTGATTCTTATCTCTCTCAATATTCTCATTTATTAAGGGAGCATATGAAGCATATGAAGCCAGTTCTTTTCCCATCCTGGGAGGGAATCCTGGGTCTTCTCCTTCAGCCAGGTGACTCTGTGACTTCTGCTTTCACCTCACCTTTGCCATCTCTTTGCTCCCAGCCCCACACTGGCTCCTTCAAGCACAAGCAGGAAAGTTCCTGGAGGACTGAAACCCTGCAATTTCTCACATGCAGCTCAAATATCCTTTAATTTTAATCCCTGACAAGTGCTGTTCATTTCTTGGACAAGACAGACCTTGTGCCTTCTGTTGTGTGCAGGTGCTCCACTGAGGTTAAATAAGCTTTATTCAAGATGCTTTCATTACTCACTGGAAATGAAATTACAGTTCATTTTCCAAGTCATCTTAAATGCCACTAAAACCTGTATTTCATCATAGTCCTCTGTGGTTTTAAAATATACATTTTAACCTAGCCTATAATTTTGTCCTAAAGAGTAATTTTCTCTTATTCTACAATTATTGGCAATTTGCACTGCTTAAAAGCCTCCATTGTGGAGGAGGACCCTTTGCTTTAGCTAACAAACAACCACAAAACAATCATGATGCATTACAAAAAGCACTCCAAATCCAGGCCTTAATTACTATTAATTTGGAGATCTGTTTATAAATCCAGGAGCAGGTCCCAGAGTGCTGGCACACCTCCTGCAGCAGTGAGCCACTAGAAAATACCCTTTCATCTCCCAGCCCAGAACCTTTCCATTACAGAGCTGCTCTCTTCAAAACATCAATTATCAACTTCTAAGCCAGCATTTCCTGAACTTTCTATAGTCATTTTTAGAGGCATTACCATGTGAGCCAATTCAGTCTAGTTAAACTACAAACGCTTTTAAAACTATTTTAAAAGATATGTTTTTAAAAAGTTGATGCTTTTTTCTCAGTGCTTGGTATTTCCCAAACACTTCAATCAAAGCTGAGCAAGAAGTTCTAACGATGAGTAGAGTCCCAGGATGGTTTGGGCTGGAAGGGACCTTAAAGCCCATCCAGTGCCACCCCCTGCCCTGTGCAGGGACACTTTCCACTGTCCCAGGGTGCTCCAAGCCCCATCCAGCCTGACCTTGGGCACTCCAGGGATGGAAGGTACACTCCTAATTGAGGGAGCTGCCCCCACTCCTCAGCCATGTGGTGCAGGGCAATCAGCTGAAGACATCAGCCCATCTTTTGGTAAATGAATGTCATGATAAATGACACTTTGGGCTTCTGACATTGAAGACAATTTTTTCATGTTTGTGCACACATTAATCATTCTGTGGCAGTGCACATACATTAGGTATCGATTTCAGGACACCAAAGGAAAATACTACTGACCTAGCAGGAATGCAGGTTAATAAACTCAATTTAGGAAGGATGATTTTCCATTTGGAATGTTCTCTAAACACAGGCAGGAGAACACATAAGCAACAGTGCACTCACATGCATATAACAGGGATTAGATGCATCCCAAACCCCTCATTTGTGCCAGGACAATGCAAATGGCAGGGAAGGTGGGGAAGTCAATTCTGTGCCTCTTTTCTCCTTCCCTTTTGTTTCTTCCTTCCCCTCATCCAAGCCCAGAGCAATGGCAGGAATGTGAATGAACAATCTATTAATGCAAATGTGGTGCATTCAATCAGCATTCCCAGCCTCAGCCTTACTGAGATTTGTGGCTCATTGTCTCCATTTCTGAAAAAGATGTGCCTAGAAGAGCAATAATTCCCATGCTCCTAGAAAACACAGATGGTTAAAATTCTGGCTGTAGTCTCCTGCCCTCAATGGAGCCAGTATTTCATCTCTTGGAGTCTGCAGAATCAGGGAATTCACTGCCCTGAGCCAGATGCCAATCCAGTTCAGCAGCCTCCCTGCAAGTACAGCCAGTGCCAGTCATTTCCAAGGAGACTGAAAGAAAAAAAGCTTCATTATCAACCATTACTAAAGAACTGGCTCACCTGAGTGCAATGACTGCAGAGCCACACGTGCCTGTGCTCTGGTTAACGTGGATGCCATTGCCATGCACAGTTCAACCCCCCAGAGTCCTGCCAACCCTTTGGGACCCATCTCACCAAATCAACACTGCAAAAGGGAATTGAGAAATGAGAACCATCTCTAGGGAAGAGAAAGCTGGGGAGGAATCCCCTTTCCTGCCTGGGGCAGGGTTGTAGGAGAAATCACAAGCCACTGGGAGTCTTCCTCACTTGTGTCCCCTCTGTTTCCACTGCTCTGACTGGAATTTAAGATAAGACTTTGTACAACTGTAATACTTTGTATTACTCTGGTTAAATGTGGATGCCATTGCCATGCACAGTTCAACCCTTCCCCAGAGTCCTGCCAACCCTTTGGGACCCATCTCACCAATTCAACACTGCAAAAGGGAAGTGAGAAATGAGAGAAAGCTGGGGAGGAATCCCCTTTTCCTGCCTGGAGCAGGGCTGCAGGAGTGGTCACAACTCTGGGAGTTTTCCTCACTTGTGTCCCCTCTGTTGCCACTGCTCTGACTGGAATTCAGGATAACACTTAGTACAACTGTAACACTTTGTACTGCTCTGGTTAACATGGATGCCATTGCCATGCACAGTTCAACCCCCCAGAGTCCTACCAACCATTTAGGACACATCTCACCAATTGAACCCTGCAAAAGGGAAGTGAGAAATGAGAACCATCTCCCCATCTCTAGGGAAGAATCCCCCTTTCCTGCCTGGGGCAGGGCTGTAGGAGTGGTCACAAGCCTCTGGGAGTTTTCCTCACTTGTGTCCCCTCTGTTGCCACTGCTCTGACTGGAATTTAGGATAACACAGTACAAGCATTAGACTGCTCTAAACACACACATCACATGTTTGTGCAATTAACATTTTCCCAAGGCTGGTTTCAGGCCTTCTTGTGACATCTCGATGTGCTCAGCAAATGTTTTCTGTTTTTTCCCCCATTGCTACTGCAATATGGAAACAGCAAAGCACAGGAGCAGCTGGCAGGTTTTCCATCCTGTTCCCTCCTGGATACCATCTGTGAAAAGCCTTTGCTGCCCAGAGTTAACTTGTATTCAAGTTTCTCCTAACTTACCCAAGTCTAAAGTAACTCCAGCAGCACCAGCTCCAAACATTCCACCCTACAGCTTCCACTCTCCATCTGAAATTCATCCAGCTAGTCTGTGAATGATCCCACAAACTGCTCACAATTTTCAGCCACTTGAATTTTCCCCCATTCCTGATCAAATTTGAACTCATGACAAACCCATAACTGTAACTCCTTTCCCCAAAGAGCCTCTTGGGGAGTGTGGGGATTTCAGCACCACGAGGAGGTCCTGGAGAATGGGAACATGATCCCCTATTGTCAGGACAGCTCCAACATCTGCTACCCCTCAGCAGCACAGCCATCACAAAGATGCTGCCTATTTTGTTAGTGCATCAGCTCCTCACCCCAACCCTGCTAAAAAATTAATAAGTCCAGCCATCTGTGGACACTTCATTAAATTATCACAGCTCCTTCTCTCCAACATTATTCAGCATCATTTGTTGGAGTGGCAGAGGTGTGAAATGGCTTAAAATACACTGCTGCTAATGAGCCATATTTCATGAATCTCACTGGCACATGGAGCAGACTTTGTAATTACAAACACTCCTGCAGAACACGAGTCCAGCAGCACCTGAATTAGGATCAGGCCAGATGCTTCCAGTCCTTGCTACAAATACCAAATCATTCTCCCCCCTTGCTGTAGGCAAAGCAGACAGGGGAGAAACAAACAAAAATCTGGGCAGGACACAGCTCCTCAGGGAAGGGATGGGGATTTTTACAAGGACTGTAAATGGAGAGAGGAAAACCTAAAAGTGTCCTTGCTGGATAAACAGGTGGGAAGTATAGGGAATACAGAACACAAATGAGAAATGTCAGAGCATAACCACAATGCTGACCTGGTTAAACACAGCCATGACAACGTGATATGTGCTGGTTAAAAACAGTGTCCCTTGGCCAGAATGAGGGCAAAATGTCACTGGGCACATCAGTAACACTCACAGACACAGGTACTGTCACTGCAATGACATCAGTAACACTCACAGACACAGGTACTGTCACTGCAATGACATCAGTAACACTCACAGACACAGGTACTGTCACTCCAATGACACACTGAGTGACCTGCTGCCATCTCAGAGCTCTTCTGAACAAACAACTGAATTCCAGATGGCCCAAGGTCCCTTTCAAGCTCAATTATCTGATGACATGGGCGAGGTCCACAAAAAACCATAGTGAGAAATGGCAAAATATTGGAGAAAATACTGTCCAACCTGGCCTTGGACACTTCCAGGGATGCAGGGGCAGCCACAGCTTCTCTGGGCAACCTGTGCCACAGCCTCACCACCCTCACAGGGAACGATTTCTCCCCTTTATCTACTACACATCCAAAACTTTTAGAGGGTGTTTGGACAAGGAAAACACATCAGCATAATATGATGTTCTACCTGGCAAAACAAGCAATTCCAAATTCTAGTTAGGTGATATCAAGAGGATAAATTATTTCAGGAATGAAATGGGAGTGACAAAATGACTGAAAGATGATCTTCCAAAATACAGAGGTCACTACTGACAACCACAACTACAAGAAAAGCAGTGGGAGTGAGGTGGGGATGTCTGTCCATAGCACATGGTCAGGCTCAAGAAGTGCTGCAAGGAACAGCACAGACAAACAAAGAATAGATCTGATGGAGGAGGTGAAATAGTATCATGAAAATTGGAGACAGGACTGGCAGTCCAAGGGCCAAACAACACAAAAGCTCCAGCAGCAGCAGGAAAAGCTGCAGCAGCCAATGAATCTGACTTCCACAGACACCAAGAAACAGCTAAAACAACATTCTAATGCCAGAAAAAATGAACTGAGGGCATGCAAACCACAGAGTCATTTATTTGCTGCTGCTGAAGATCATTCTAATAGCAAGACCAATGAAAGCCCTGTGGGATTTCAAGAGAAGTCCTAAAGATAAGGCACACAGATTGCCTCATCATTTAAGGAACTTCAGGTCTTCATCAATAGACTGCCTAAAAAATAAGAACCCTACAGGCTCACAATTACTCTTTCTAAAACAAAATCAAGAGCCATAACAAAAGAAGAATAAGATGTGAGGGTTGTGGGGGAAGAAAAGAGCTTGACAGGTTAAATAATTTTAGTTCCAGGCGAGGCTATCAATTACGGAAGCTCATGTGAACAAGCTATTCAAAGAAGATTAATGCACAGAGAGGACTGTCAGGAGAAATTTATCACAAAACTGGAAGAAAGGAAAGATCTGAAAAACTTTTGCAGGCAACTCTATAGACAGTGACAAAGACAGCTGGTACCTGACAACAGGCATTTAGAGACAGGAAATAAGCAACAATCTCACTGCAAACTCCTCGGGATGTGTGAATGGCAAAGAAAGCCCCAAAACCACGGTGCTTGGAGGCTGACAGAACAGCACACAAACACAAAGCACAAAGAACTTTTACGGACACAAACATGCAGCTCAAAGAGGTGTCTGCAGACAACAAGGGTGCGTGGCAGGATAAAGGCAAACACTAAAAGCCCTAAAACTGCAAATTATCCAACACCAGCACAGCTCAGGTGGCATCAGCACACCAGTGATCCCCCAGCAGCGGCTGGCCATGAGTCTCAGAGTATCAGGAACAGGTTTTTAGAGGTCACTCCATAACAGAGCCTTGCTTTGCCTAATTTTTACTTTGTTTTTGAGAGCAGATTGACAGTGCATTTAAGCCAGGGCCAACTTCAGAAGTTGTAACAGAAGGAATAAGAACACCTTTACAGAAACATACCAATTATCCAGAGACATCTCCCCATGTTCCCCCAAAACAGGGGTTTCTAGATGCAAATGAATAGGGCTTGGAGAGTTAACAATTTTTAACATCTTTATTCCCAGTGTGTTTATGTGAAGGGTGAAACATCCCCTATGCTTTTAACAATGTTACCAAGAACTAACCTCACTGAACTCAACCCTCACAAATGTCATAACGTAATTTTTCCTTATTCTAAATATTTTTCCTCTATTTTGTTTCCTTTTCAGGGTCATTGAACTTCATGTTGCATTTTTGTTACAGAAAAATAAAACATTAATCAGAAATACAAAAGCAGCAAGGGTAAGAAGTATCAAGGCACAAGGGTGTCACCCTTCACTTGGGCCAATAGTTCAGCTTCTTATCGTTTCCAAAAAGCAACACTGAGTCAGTCAGAAAGCTGAACCATGTCAGCACACAGAGCCTTCAGTGTACACTAACAAAGCTGAAATCTCTTGCTGATTGCACACAGGAGCAGGCAGGGAGTGAGGAGCACAGGCTGCAGATGTAACCATCACTGTGCTGACAGCTCGGGATTCCGAGCGAGCTCCGTGCTAACTTGTCAAACAGAATTACACAGGGATTGCTGGTGCTGACATGCAGAGCAGAGAGAGGGAAAAATCTGATCTGAGTCAAAACATTAACAAATGAGAATCCAATCCAAACAAAGTTCAGCCAAGTTTCTTGTTCAGGGGTGTTGATGCACCATCAGTATGGTGTCACTTTGTCCTTGTCTCACCATCCAGACCCCCAGCCGAGTGTCAGCTCACAGGATTTCAGGGATTTAGTCCCAGCTCCCTTCCACAAATTCCTGTTTCTCCACAGATTAACTCTATCACCTGCCATATTTTCAAAGGCAAAGGTCAAGATAGAACATATGCTGCAAAGAGCTCCCATTTCTTATGATTTACAGGAAGTTTATATTATTCTGAAGTACATGAACTAAATGCACAAAGGATATTCCCTTTGCCAGCTACACGACTTGCATTGCACAGCACTTCAATTTCAGTCTAGAAAACAGGAGTATTTTTCTGAGCAGTGCTGTTACATCATTACCAAAACTCAGGAAGCTCAGGCACGAGTGCCACACATCTCCCTGTGCCCCTCTGCTCCAGCCTCAGCAGAGCATTTGTCACCCTCCAGCAAGCACAAATAAGCTTTAACTGGCTCACTGACCCACAGAATTCAGGACAGGGATAGTATTAGTCACAATGAGCTGCAGGGTTTGGTTTGATAGAAGGTGAAATAAATTTGAAATATAAAAGCTCAAGAAAACCAGTGGTTTTAAACAAGCAGTTAAGAGTCTCTTCACCTGGCCTTTGACTTGGTCATAAGATGTCGATGAAGAGTTTCAAAACAAGCAGGTCACATTCCCTGCTGTGGGCTTTCCCCAGGATTCCAGTGATAATCCAGCTGCAGGCAAGTCCTGCCCTTCTCTGCCCTGTCATGGCAAGAGACTCTGGTATTAAATTCCAATCTGAGACTAAAAATTTATAATAGTTTTGAACCTGGACCTTTGCCTTCAGCCCAAGAACTGCAGACCAGTTCAAAGGCTCACATAGATTTTCTTTGCTACTTCAACTGGACAAATGTGAACTGCAAGAATTGAGAATGACAAATAACAGAGTATTTATTGTCTTAAGTGTCTAAACTCTCATACTTTCAGTAACAGCTGACACAACCTGTACAAACTGCAGTTGTGTTAAAACCACCTTTGCCATTTACCTGTCATGAAGAAATGCATTTTGATCTAAGCCAATTTATGAAAAACACTGATGCTTCTTTCATATAAAAACATATTTCTGCAAGGAAAATTTATCACCCATGTCACTTACTGGCTAAGTGCTCTTAAATACCCTCCTCTGAAGTATCTCTGCTCTGAGGTTTTTCCAATTCCAAGATACAGAATGTTCTTTATTCACAAAGATGAGACCAAGATTACTTTTTTCTCCTTGCTGTTAAAGGAAATGTGCAATCTTGGATAAAAATGTGCTGTTATTCCTAAATTAACCCCATCTCTGCAGAGCTGGGACAGTTTGTTCTGAGCTTCTCTCTCACTCTGGGATGGCACATGGAGTCTAGTGAGAAATAAAACACTGCTCAGCTGTAATCTTTAGAGCTTGGCAAACTTCTCAGAGGACATGAGCAAACAGAACCAGATAATCTGGTTACTTCTGTGCAGCTCCTTGTACTTATGGTAAAAAAAGCAAAGACAAAATTTCAGCTCAAAATAATATTTGAAAAAACCCCAATCTATTCACTATTATTTATACAAAAATAAGTGATTGATATGCAATAGCTAAGCTCTAACAGCCCAGAAGGAAACACAGCACACCTCTGAGGCTGAGCTTTGCAGAGCTCTACACCTGGAACTGCAAGCCCACATCCTCCAGGTCCTGCTCCCTCCCACAGCTGTGCTCAGGGAATAGGCTGGATAATGATTATAAGGCCTGATAATGGATAATGACTATATGGCCTGATAATGGATAATGATTTCTTGCCCACAACTTCACCCACTGCCTACCATCCATTCTGTAATGGACACAGAATTCCTTATCTCTGCCTGCCCTCCTCATCTGCAGCACCTTGGTGCATTATAACAAGTAATACTTGAAATTATGGTAGAGGAATTCTTTATCAGCCCATGGAGAAAAGGCAAAGCGTGGGGATCTGGAGCTGTGCCATGAGCTGCACCAGAAGCAGGATCAGACCTGGCATCACCTGGCTCAGAACTCAGTTAACTCCTGCCAGCCTCAGGAACCACCACAGCCCACCCAGGCCTCCTGCAGCTCTGCAGTCATCACTTTGGAAGCCCCAAGCTGGACACACAAAAGATGCAAATAAATCTTCAGGAGGCAATGTGGTCAGCTAAAAACTGGAGCAATTTCCTAAGCAAGGTGCACTCCTTCTGTCTGATGTTTGGAGGAACTCTCAGCATCAAAACCCAACTGAGGGCAGGTCCCTCCTCCCTGCAGCACCTGTGTGACACCTGGCACGGTCACAGCACCCTGGGGACACCTGACCCCACACAGACAGCAGCCACAGGAGCTTTGGGTGCACTTCTGAGAGTGCCCATTTTGTCAATGAGCTGCCCCAAGCCCTGTGCCCCAGCACAGCAGTGCTGAGGAGCCATGGATGGGCAGGATGGACCAGCAGGAGGGGGGGATTTACCCAGGTCAGCAGAGCAGAGAACAACACCATGCTCAGGAACAAAGAGCTCAAATATGGCTGGAATTGCTCCAAATCCTTCTTCCAGGTATGGACATGATGGGCTTTGGCCCACTCCAGCATCCCCAACTTGAAGGGGAAAAGCAGAAGTCTCCCAAGGCCTCAACACAAAACAACACCTGAAGCTTCACTGTGGCATTTCCAGAGTCACTTCTCAGGGACATCCTCCTCCTGTGCTGCCCCTGCAATGTGCTCAATGGCTCCAAAGAAGATACTACACTTTTACTAAGCACATATCAAATCTATTTCTGGTTTCTGAAGCATTTTAGAGTTTGACGTTACACATGGCAGGAGCATTTCTTAACAGAAGGGATTCGTCTGTACCTTTTCTAAAAGTAATTACAAAATGAAGGTTTGAAAATAAAATTTCTGTGAGTGTTTAAATGAGAAATAATAATTCAAGGAGATTATTTAGTTGAGGTGAGAAAAAACAAGTCAGAAGCTATCAGTGAGTGCTTTTGAATTAATGTAACTCAGACACACCTGAAGTTTGTACCACAGCAGAGCCACAGCTGCCTCATCACAGCCAAGCAAATGACACAAAGCTCAAAGCCAAGAATTATCAAATGCAAGGATAAGTGGAAGAAGAGGAAGAAAAACAGCTGGATTCACTTGGGGAAAGAAGATGACAAGAAGTGAAACAAATAATTTAGTGAGCAGTCTTGAAACGGATTTACAGAGCAAATAAGTCTGCATGATCAAACTCAGTGCCCCTGTCACACTTCCCAACTTTTAGATCCTCATGTATCTGTGCTCTTAATAAAAGCCTTAACCAAGCCCCAGTAACCAGTGACTGGGGAAAGATCATCCTGGGAATATTTTCAGCTTGTGTCATTATGCTTTTTATTAAAATACATACATATTTATTTTTCCAAGATGAATTACTGACACAGATCTCCAAAACTTTGTAAATCTATTTTTAATCCATGTTTTACAGCAGCTTTTTTAAACCCCCTACCCTTCTTAAGATCTAACTAACACTTAAGTATCAAAGACAGATTTGCATTTCAAAAGCCAATTAAAAAACATAGTGTACCAAGGCACTGATTAAAGTGTTGTGGCTTTACATAAATTAGGCAGTTCCCTTGACTTTCCCTATTTCAAATCCATCAGAACAATGGGGAAATCCTACACATTGCATGGACTGTATGACCACCTTCTCCCTTCACTGCCCTTAAACTGGTGATGACAAACTCAACCTCCAGCTGCTTGAAGGAACCAAACTGTGGAGCTCACACTGAATGGGAAAGAGATTCTCATATCCCCAAAGTGCTGCTCATTAAAGAAAACTAACATTTATGGTTGTGTGCAACCTAGAAATTTAGGTTTGTTCCTAAAAATCCAGGATTTACTACTCCAAGCCTGGCAGAACAGCAAACACTTTCCTACCAAGGTATAGCAGCATACAATTTCAAGTTACAGAATAATTCCAGCGTTCTTCACAATGGAATATTTTATCATGTCCTCTGACTTTCAGAAATCTAAAGGCAGCAAAGATCAGTTTCTTTCCAAGGCTCAGCTGCCACGGGACCTCTTGATCCTCACCCCTCCAGAAGAGCAGAGTCTTCCCATGGATCATCACACACAGAGAAGGTCCTGCAAGGGCACAGTGCCCAGTGAAGCTGCCATGACCCAGTCCCTGCCCCAGCACACCCAGAGCAGGGTCAGACACACAAAGTGATGGAAGCCCAGCCAGCCTGTCTCCAACACAACTCCTGCAAGCCCTGACCCAGCACTCCAGGCCCAGAGCCTGTTTTGGGTTCAGTTTTTCATACAATGGCTCACTAATCAAACCCCTGTCATCCTATGGCAACAAAAGAGCTTCAGAATCCAAACCCCCCAAAAAAATTAGATCCCTCAAACTAGAATATATAGGAAGTCCTTTAAATAACTTCAGAAACTTATCCAAATTTGGGCACTTTCCTGTAGGTGGAATGCTCAGCATCATCCACTGTCACAGACATCTTTTCATTAAAAATCCTTCTTTAGGATTTTTCCTCCTGAGAAGCTGAGAGGCCTCAGAAACAAAATGTAAACATTGATTATCTGCTGCTGTGGAATGCAACAGGGGCATCTGTGATTGGTCCCATGTGGTTGTTTGGAATTAGTGACCAGTCACAGCAGAGCTGGCTCTCTCTCTCTGTCCAAGCCACAGACCTTTGTTTTCATTCTTTTCCATTCTATTCTTAGCTTAGCTAGCCTTCTGAAATGAAACCTTTCCTTCTATTCTTTTTAGTATAGTTTTAATGTAATATATATCATAAAATAATAAATCAAGTCTTCTGAACATGGAGTCAGATCCTTGTCTCTTCCCTCACCTGAAAACCCCTGGGAACATGGTCACAATCCACCAGCTGTGCAGTTCCAAGACTGCAAATTCCAGCCCTGTATCCACATGATGGAACACAACATGTTATTACTCCATTTCCTAGCCCTGCCCCCCTAAACTTGTCATTTTTAAGAGTTATTTAATGAGTAAGAAGCTGTTAAAACATGCAACCCACACTTCATAATGTTCCCTTTTAGAATCAGGTGCATGGCAGCACCACACTCACCCACAGCAGAGGAACCACTGCTCAATTAAGAGGGGAATTTGCTCCCTCCCACTGGAATTTTGAGGCCAAGGGGAACCCTT
Source organism: Ammospiza nelsoni (assembly GCF_027579445.1). Classification (NCBI taxonomy): domain Eukaryota; kingdom Metazoa; phylum Chordata; class Aves; order Passeriformes; family Passerellidae; genus Ammospiza; species Ammospiza nelsoni. Next base: position 17,715,812 of record NC_080646.1, read on the forward strand.
CCTATGCCAACAATGCCCACGCTCACCACAGCCTGAAAGCTGCCAATTAAAACAAAGAGTGGGAAGGAATATTAAAAACCACTGTTAAAACTAAGGGATTCAAATGAGGACAAGAAAAGCAACAGGCTAAACCAGGATTTAAATATTCTACCTCTTATTCCAAAGCCTTCAGCACCAAAGTGCCTTTTTCCCTACAAGAGGATTAAACTCAGCATGGTCTTGCCCAGCTCTTGGCACTTGTCTCGGGTGGTAAATAGGTTTTCACACACCCACATCTGCCAAAGCTCTGCAGCATTTCAGCCAGAGGATGCTCTGGGGCAGCTTTCCAAAGCACAGGATGGCAAAAGGCAATGCACAACATGTGTCACCAGCATTTCCTCTGGCTGTGGGCAATAAAAGTACCATTTTTATTGCATGGAATTAATCAATAATCTAAATACACAGCTGTCAGGCCAATGTGTGCCAAAGGGGCAACTGGTTGTGTGGGGAAGGCCCTTATTGTCTTGGGCTAGACTGTATTTGTTCTGTTTTCTACCTAAGATTTTTTGGTAAAAAAACCTCACCAGAACTGCATTGCTGTTTGTTGTAGGTTTTTTTAAAGTAGGGTTTCCTTTTCTTTTCCAAGTACTTGGGTTCTTCCACAAGTACTAAAAGGCTCTTAAAGATTCCATCATTTTAGAAAATATCAATTGAAATCATCCCTTCCACCTAGATAGGAGAGAATGGAAGTGGAAACTCAGCAGACATTTTGGCTTACCTTCATTTTTAACCCCATTAACCTCACCTAATGATCATATAGAGCTGTCTGATAGCAGAGGCAGGAGGCTGAAGGCTCTCATGTGGAAAGCAGCAGAATTAATCCCGACAGCAGCGAGGCAAGGGGGTGGTAATTGCTGCAGAGAAGTGTGGGAGAACTGCCTTTATTGTCCTCATTGCCAAGAAGCTGGGAAATCTATTCCTCATTAAGAGATTCTCAAAGTCACTCTTTTAAGGTATAAAACCCCAATTTTTCTATTTCTGACACTGCTTATGTTTCACAACAATGCTACAAGGCAAGTTAATGGGAACAACATCCAAATACAAACGATGGAAGCAGCAGCTCTGGGAGATGCAGGAGCACCACTCAGGAAGAATTCATTACCCCCAGACATTTATTAAGCAAAGGAAAAAAAAAACTGTTTGAAAAAGGCTGGCAAACATCATTAGAGAAACAAAGGGAAATCGCTTCACAGGCTTTTTTTCCTAGTTACAGTGCCTTAGTTTACCTTGTTTTTTCTGTTGGGTTGGGTTTTGAATTCTCACCCTTACTCAGTAATTACAAGTCTCTTCCTGCTTTACTGTTTACAAGACACAAGCTGACAATACCAAGCCCTGAGAAATAAGCAAGTGACAGAACAAATCACTTTTCCCAGACACAATCTTTATTTTTACCAGCAAATTTCACTCCCTCACTGCTTCCCACCCCCAAAAATAAAGCTATCACCCATCAAGTCTAAAGGGGACTCAACAAAGCTGAGGTTATGACTTGGGCTTTTAAATGGAAAATTGTGTGTATTTGGTTGGTTGTTACTTTTCAGGCTTCCTTGTTCACACCTGATACTCAAGAAACAGAAAAATACAACTCCCAGGCCTCCATCCCTACCCATCTCCCAGTCCTGCAGGGATTGTACACACTGCTATTAGGAGCTTCCCAAATGTTTCAGACAGAGCAGGTAATTCTCCACATACAAGCACAGAAAGTTATTTTAAGGTTATTTATACATAAAGAAAGCAAAATCCTGTTTTCTTCCTCCTTCTAAGCTGTGGTAAATCTCCATTGTGATTTCAGACACCTGACACTTCTCTTAATCCATTCATTGCAGCTTTGCTGATCTCCAGCATTTCCTGAGAAATACCCCACATTAAGCTGCTTACAGGAACAGAACACATGCCAGCTCCCAGCCAGTAACATGAGAGCCACAGTCCCAGTTTCCCTGAGCTGATGGAACCAGCTCGTGCTCCTTGGGAAGCACCTTCCCATTTTCCAAGGGCAGAACATTCCTTTCTGTGAGAAATGATGCTCACTTACAAAAATTAAAAGGTTTATTAAAACCTCATCAAAAATACAACAGAAGACCGAATAGAGGAAATATTACAGCTTCAGGAGCAAAGGATATTTCCCACCATGTGCTCATCCACACCATGGAGGGTTTGACTTTTAACCCTTTACCCTCTCCCAAATGTCTGTCCATTGAATCCTTTGCTGTCCAGTGGTGGAGATCCCTTCCTGACATCCTGGTTGGAGCTCAGGTGCTGCACAGTAAGGAGCTGACCCTCTCAAATGTCCCAAACCCAGGTCACCCCTGATAACAACACAAGGGGGGTAAAACTTAACTATAAATCTATAAAACTTCTCTTAACACATATATATGATATTTCCTTTAATTGTGAGAGTCAACCACGGCATCCCTCATCTAGCACACCTTCCATCACCACACCCTCAGCCACACTCCCAAGCAGGGCCTTACCTGCCACGGTGAGCTTGGCTGTCCTGCTCACGATGGTCCCCAGGCTGTCCACAGTTGCCACACACTGATAATATCCCTCATCAGGTTTGTTGTGCTTGGAATGCACCACGCTGTTGATTAACAAAGATCCATCGGGCAGCAGCTGGCGCCGGTCGTCGGACACGAGGTTGAGGAGGGAGCCGTCCTTCCTCCACTCGATCCGGGGCGGGGTCTCACACTGCGCCGAGCAGTTCATGATCACCGACATCCCTCGCACTGCCAGCACGTCCAGGGGCTCCACCAGGAAGTAGAAAGGAGTGAAGGTTCTCACAAGTGATTCTGTAAAGCATGAGAGAATTTTTGGGGTGAGTTTTGCGCAGTTTTTAATGTTAAAATACTGGACCGAGCACGAGCACGGCTCACATCCTCCCCCTGAACACATTCAGCCACCTTGGTCTGCATGACAGTGTTTGCTGCTTTGATTATTCTCATCATGGACCTTCAGATTCCCAACATTTTCATCCCTAAAATGTATTTCCCTGCTCTGCTCTCGGCCTCAGTGGTGTGGGTGCCCTCTCAGCAGCATCTCCATTGTGATTTCAGATACCTGGCACTCCTCTTAATCCATGTTGTCCTTTGGTTTGTGGAACCAAGATTAGGAACCATCCAAACAATTCAGCCCTCAGGAGAAAGTCTCCCATTCTGGGCTTAACACATCTTGCAAGTGTCATACAGTGGTTTTTTTTTTACTTCTATTCTAGCCCAGGATAAACATGATTACTTTTTCATTTTAAGTATTCCCCAAAGAGTTCAGTAATTAACATCTAGTTTGCATTAAGAAGTGAATTTTAATTACTGTCTTTCTGGTGTATTTGGTCAAGCAGAATGATTGTGTGTCAATATCACTTTGACTTGTCTTAATTTAATCATCTGTAGAAAACAGAAGACAAATTCTTCCAGAGAAGAACAGGTTTCCAATCAGCAGAACCCTGGATTCAGGGAAAAGGGCATCTCAGTTTTTAAAGCCCACCTTAGAAATAACACTCACAGAACAATAACAAACTCCTGCACTCATCTCAAAACCATTTCATCCCTCAACATTGACCATTTCATCTCATGGTCAATAAAAAAATGGTGAAATATTTTATGACCATCTGAAAGACAAATATGCATTTAATAATGAGATTTGTTTAATTAAGCCACAGATAAATTCTGGGGTTTGAGGAAAAAGCACAAACTCTGGAGGCGACCTTTACTTGCAAACATAGGCTGTCCTGGAAACATGGCAGCTTCTCCCATTGCTTGGTTGTTTGTGGGGTTTTTAAAATCGGATTTACCTTCTAAAATGACCTTAATTAACAAATTGATGTGATTTCCTCTATCACCGAACTGCACAGAGAGTCCCTGGTCTCTAAAGAGCCTTCAGCTTCCCCCCCGGAGGGACTCCAGCCTTCCTGCACAGAGCCCATTGTCCCTGCTGCTCACAATTCACAGCAACTTGGAGATAAGGCAGGAGTGGTGTGAAAGAAACAACAGATAAAGGAGGCTTTGGCAGCTGATAGCATTCAAACCCTCTCTTACCTTCAGGAATTCAAAGAGGAAATAAAGGAAAACATTCTAGAAAGATTGACATTTCTCCAGTGACAGAGTCAGGCTGGAGAGCTGTTAGATTGGGATCCAAATCCTTGGGATTGTCTTTCTTGTGGATAACAGAGACATCCCCAAAAAAAAAAAAACAAAAACCCCAAACCAAATATACAGAACAAAAAAAAAAAAAATCAATAAAACTTAAAAAATATCTAGGAGCTGCTTATGTTACTCTGGTTTGTACAAGGGCACCTATGTGTGGATGTTCTCAATTCTCTGTGCTTCTGAAATCTTCTGAGTGTCAGCTCTGAAGCAGCAAAAGGCAGAGCAGAAACAAGAGCCATGAACAGCAGGAGAATCAGGAGAATCTTTGACCTTTTTATCTCTATAATCTCTCCCAGTGCAGCAGAAACATAAAGTCCTTATCAAAATTAAAGACTGAGCTGCACAGTCCCTGGGCTTTCCAAGGGAAGCATTTCCCCCCCACCTCAATTCCAGGCTTCTCCAAGTTCTTCCAGAATAAATCTAGACCCCTAAGAGAACAAAACACACTGGTCTGAGTTTTGCCTCACTCTGGGTTTTCAAAGAAAAGTCAGAAAATCCTTAAAGGGGGAATGGCAGCTTTTTGTTTGCCCTGCCAGCCTCCAGTGCAGACTGGAGCAGATCGAATCCATCGATAGAGTAAAATTGTTCTCGTCCTGGAAGCAACAATGTGTCCAAGGAAATAGAGCAGAGGATGCCAAGAGAGGTCACAGCGAGACCTAAGAGCAGCTCCACAGGGATTATAAACCTTGAGGAAGAAAGAAAGCAGATTCTCAGCCAGGCTTCAGAGGTACCAAACTCCTGCCAAGACACAGCACGAGCTGCCTTGTCCCAGGATATCACTGAGCTCCTGCACTGAGTGCACCGGGGACAAAATGCGAAGGGTTGGTGAATAACTCCATCCCAGCTTGAGGGAAGTTAAAAACTGGTCTCTGCTCTGGTTTCAGAGGATCTGCAGTTGGGTTTGGGGCACTCTGGAGAACCACACTGCAGCCAGCTAAGCTCGAGTCCCCTTCAAGCCTCAATTCAGCACAAGAAGGGTTTGTACACCCTTGACCTTAATCAACTTCTGTTTGTACCAACGAGCCACTTCTCCCACTCCATCAACCTAGTGATTACTCAGCTCAATGACAGCACCTTATTTTGGGTAGGATGGGTGTATATTTGGTACAGGGAGTCCTTCTCCTTTGCACACGCTTACACAGGTGGGTACACACCACTGCCTCCATTGGTGCTAACACTGCCCAAGGAGCTCATGCTAAGTCTGTCTCCCTGCTAGAAAGAGATAAATCTCGCTCATTCCCACCAGGGTGGAGTTTATTTCTCCCCAGATCTGCTCTGGAGATGAGTGGCAGGGAGCCAGATGTGCCAAAACCCAACAGAATGCCCTGGCACAGACAAGATCTCAATGAGCCACAGACACGGAGTCATTTCTGTGTCCTGTGAATTCCACAGCTCCCAGACTCACCCTGCCAGTGCACAGGGCTGGGCTGAGCACTCCTGTGCCAATCCCAGTCAGATTTAGCACTCCTGTGCCAATCCCAGTCAGATTCAGCACTCCTATGCCCATCCCAGTCAGATTTAGCACTCCTGTGCCCATCCCAGTCAGATTCAGCACTCCTGTGCCCATCCCAGTCAGATTTAGCACTCCTATGCCCATCCCAGTCAGATTTAGCACTCCTGTGCCCATCCCAATCAGATTTAGCACTCCTGTGCCCATCCCAATCAGATTTAGCACTCCTGTGCCCATCCCAGCACACAGGCAGTCAGGTTTAGCACTCCTGTGCCCATCCCAGCCAGGCTCAGCACTCCTGTGCCCATCCCAGCTGGGTTCAGCACCCCTGTGCCCATCCCAGCCAGGCTCAGCACTCCTGTGCCCATCCCAGCTGGGTTCAGCACCCCTGTGCCCATCCCAGCTGGGTTCAGCACCCCTGTGCCCATCCCAGTGGGGTTTAGCACTCCTGTGCCCATCCCAGCTGGGTTCAGCAATCCTGTGCCCATCCCAGTGGGGTTTAGCACTCCTGTGCCCATCCCAGCTGGGTTCAGCAATCCTGTGCCCATCCCAGCTGGGTTCAGCAATCCTGTGCCCATCCCAGTCGGGTTCAGCACTCCTGTGCCCATCCCAGCACACAGGCAGCCAGTTTAGCTCAGCAGTGTGGCACTGCTGCCTACATCACCACCATAATCCCCAGATCCTGTTCTGGGAAGCTGCTGAAAGGTTAATGTTAGACTAGCTGATTATTCCTGCCTAACTGTATTAACTTGCCCTTGGGTCCTTTCACAGAACAGTTTGCCAAATTTGAGCTCTAACTTTGTCCTTGCTCTTCCCTAAGTGGTGTGAAAATGTAACAAACACAGTTTACACCAGCAACCACTCAGGGAGTAAAAGATAAATACAAGTTTACCTAGAACACACAAGCACAAAATCCCCACCAAACAGCCTCCAACATCAACACCAGGATGTGAAGCTCCTGGAGAGAGCCCAGAGGAGGCCATGGAGATGCTCTGAGGGTGCAGCCCCTCTGCTCTGGAGCCAGGCTGGCAGAGCTGGGGGTGCTCACCTGGACCAGAGAAGGATCCAGGGAGAGCTCAGAGCCCCTGGCAGGGCCTGAAGGGGCTCCAGGAGAGCTGGAGAGGGACTGGGGACAAGGGATGGAGGGACAGCACACAGGGAGTGGCTAAAATGTAGAGAAGGGCAGGTTTGGGTAAATACAGGAAGGAATTATTCCCTGGCACAGGGTGCCCAAAGCAGCTGTGGCTGCCCCTGGATCCCTGGCAGTGCCCAAGGCCAGGTTGGACACCGGGGCTTAGAGCACCCTGAGATAATGGAAGGTGTCCCTGCCCATGGCAGAAGGTGGGAATGGATGAACTTTAAGGTCCCTTCCAACCCACACCATTCCAGGATGCTGTGACTCTAAGTTTGGGAAATACCAGCTTGTTCACCTCACCCATCTGTCCAGGAACTGATGCCTAATAACTATTTTCATACATTCCTACCCTCTACTATTAAAATACTCTGGGGTGTTCTAGTCCTCCTTGTAGCTCCTCTCTCCTCAAATTCTCACAATTAACCATCAGTTGTGCCACTGTTTCAGCCAAGACAAAACCCATCACCCCAAAATACTGACAGTATTTAACCATGAAGTGCTTCCAGCCTGTCCTGCACCATTTTCTGTGCAGAGGTGCAGCTTGATAAGGCTTCATGTGAGCAATGTGTAGAACAGTAAATGCCAAGCAGCTGCACAAGTGGGAAGAAGCTTCCCTTGGTTACCCAGTGAATTTCTGGAAGACACAAGCACTCCAACACCCACCTTAAATCACCCAAATGTGTCCTTTAACAACTGCCTGCCACAAGCTCATCAGAAATTACAGCACTTAGGAAAATAACTCCAGACAAAACCACTCTGATCTCAGTCCTCCTGACTCCACATAAATCACCTCAAACTGGTGCACAGCAACCTGGCTGGAGATTTTCCCAGCAGATCTCACTGGGACTCTGTGCTGCCACCAGCACTGCTCAGTTGTGATGTTCTCCTGAGCATGAGCAGCAGCTGCAGCCCCAGCACAGGGCTCAACACCTCATTCCCTTCACTTTGCACAGAAACCACAGCACATCTCACAAGGACCAAATGCAACAATCATCCAGAAGGACAATGTGAAGCACAGGTATCATTTCAGAACTCCTTTTTCCAAACAGGATGATAAATTCAGGCAGCCAAAAGCTGCCATCACAATTAGCTGATGAGCAGCACACCAGGCTCTGGTTTGGAAGGAGTCAAACCAGGCTTTGCTCACTCACTGTTGGAGCTGAGGAATGATGTGGCACTGGGGGCAATACCTGTCCTTCTGTCCTTCTCCAAGGCAGCTCAGGAGCATGGATATGACACCCTCCAAGCCTGACATGTAAAACAGAAGCATCTGACAGGTCCTGATCAGACTGGCAGGAACTGTTAGACAGCTCCTTCTCACTGTGAGCCAGTGATAAAAGCTCCAAGCTCTCTGGCTGCAGGATTGCACTTTTAAAAGGCTTCTCCTCAGAATTTAATTAACGTTCCCAATGGCCTCTGTAATCCTAAAGCCAGTGTTATGGCCTTCCTCACCCCCGTCATTACAAAAAGCTGCCTCCAGAATCAGCCAGATGTGGTTTAAGTGAAGATGTTCCCCACACCATTCCCTGCAGGCTGCCAGCAGGAGCTCACAGGAACTCGTTCTGTGGTTTTGTTCACATATTCATGGCTAAGGAGCACGTTATCTGTGTGGGCAAATTGCTGCATGTGGTAATCTCTAAATAAATGTGTATATATACTTCCAGCTTGGTAATTTAGTGTCCTGACAGCATCAGAAGCATTCTGCATTCCCCAATAAGCAAAATTTATCTATGATACTACAATGTACCAATGCTTAGACAAAGATGTATTTTCTGCTTAACATTACATTTTTGCCTTATAGGCAATAGAGACTATACACCACCTATCAAATTAAACTACAACAGCAATATACACCAGCCAAACATCTTTTGATTTTACTTTCACAAAGCATTTCCAAAGCTCAATCAAACACACAGTGCTTGGCAAGTTCACCACACTCAAAAACCAAGGTCACATTTCTAAACTCTGTTCTCACAACACCACTTCAGGTCCTGCTTCACAAAGACTCTGCAATCCACAAATTATAGCAGACAAAAAATTAAGTTGCACTTAAGCATCAGGAAAAAACGGAGGGAGTGTAAGAGCTACCCCAGACTGCAGAGTACAGAATAAATCCTGCTAGGACTTCCATAATTCCAGCAGGGGCTGACAGTGGAACCTGGCAGAGCAAGTGACGGAACATTATGAGATAAGTAATGCCTTGCATAAATCCAGACTTTCCCAGACTCAGTAGATTCCTTTCTCCTTCAGCTCTAGCAGATTTCCTCCTCTGATGATTTAACACACTGTAACAAAGATATCCATCACAAAGAGTAACTCCTCTTCAGCCCAGCATGGCTGGGAATTGTGGGCTGGGAATGGCACTTGAGGATTGCTTGGGTGCCTCAAATTCCCCACAAGGGAAGGGGCTGCTCTGAAACCCCAAGGGAGAGAGATCCTTCCAGGAGGGAGAAGGACATGGGGAAGGAATTCTCCCTGGCTCAGGGTGCCCAGAGCAGCTGTGGCTGCCCCTGCATCCCTGGCAGTGCCCAAGGCTGGGCTGGACAGGGCTTGGAGCACCCTGGAACAGTAGGGGGTGTTACTGCCCATGCAGGGGTGGAAATGGAGACTCCTTCAGATGCTGGGAAGGATGAAAGTTTGACAAGAAAGTCTCACAGATATGTGTGCTCAGCAGAAAGATTTTTAAATGTAGAGTGTGATGAAGGAATCGAGATGGAAGCAAGTTTTGATATAGAAGAAAAGAATTGCTGAGCCAGTCTCACTGGCTTACCAAGAAAGCAAAGAGTGTGTTAGTCAGAAGGGGTTTTATGCTTAGAGCAAAGGATAAACCCACCCCAAACAAGAAAATGTTTTTACCGAGCAGGAAGATAGCACAGGCAAACAAGCCTGCCAATGTGGCAAGTAGAAAAAAGGTCTCAGAATTTTCCACTGCAAGAAAACTGAATAACAACTTCTAGCTTAAACTGTAATTACTAACTTTTACTGACTGGAGAACAGTAACATGAATATGGTAATTACAGCAGTTATGACAGGTTATAGATAACAGTTAAGGTATAGATTGGCTCTACTGTATTAAGGTGCTCAGCAAAGAAAAGCCTATAATGCACTGTAACCAAAACCAAAGGGTCTCAGGCCTGCCTGCAGCTGGAGCTGACAGCTGTGGGCACAGCTCTGTCACCCACCACCCTGGGCTGCTGTAGCTCTTGGATACAATAAACTGCACTTTGGAGAGCCCCCGGAGTCCCACATCCCTCATTTAGGCTCTTACATTCAGGTCCTCTCCAACCCAAACCATCCCCAAAATCTTATGGTGCTACCAAGCTGAGAAGGTTTTTGACATCATGTATCAACAAGAACACAAAAATCCAGCCAGTCACCACAATGATGGCACTATTTTGACAGACAAAGAGGTGATATGGATCAGGACTTGGCCTCAGTAACTTGGGAGTATCCAGAGAGCACAGCCCATAAACAAAGAGCCAGTCAAGCAAAGTCAGCCATATTCTGCAACAACGCCTTTAGAGCTTTGTTTGTATTTCCAGTTACACCTTTCATTTGTTAAATAACAAATTATTGTTGGCTTAATCTTAACTGACCTTCTTGATGGACCTCAAGCACAAAATTATATTTGAAAAAATTAGCCCATTAAAAAAGTGTGCAGGAATAGAATCAAGAAGCCTCCAAAGAGTGTGGTGTGTCTGCAGTAAATCACTGCAAGGAGGCATCCTGCATCTACTCCAACCACTCCCTCTGTAAGTGATACCATCACCTCATATATTATTAAATCATGGCAAGAAAAACATGATAATGATCAGCAGCCAAATCCAAACACAGATTGTAATCTCCAAGATCAGATGTCTGTGGAGATGCATTTATCTGGTGTTCAGTTCCACAGCCTTTCAAACCCCAAGAGAGACACAGACATTTTCACCTGGATTTGGAACACGTGGAAGTGATTTTATTAATTACAGTTAATTGTCCCAGGTGCTGTGCCCTGGCTCCTTTCAGCAGCTGCTCCCCAGCACTGTCACACCAGGTCACAACCTCTGTGTCCCTTTACTGTGGGGCTGCAGCTCTGTTCAGCCTGGAGACCTGCAGGAGAAAAGATGGCACCAACTCCTCTTCACCTAAAGCAGGACCCACTTCTTGTAGTACCCTTGTGCAACTTGTCCCAAAAAATCCCCACCAAGGAGGTGCTCCTCATGTCCAGTCCATATTCCCACTCTTAAACTGCTTCCTACTCACAAGGATTTATTCATTTGCCTTAAATCCATACTCAAAAAAAAAAAGGAAAATAAAAGTTGCCTACCAGTTGTGCTTCAAAAACAACTTCTGGTGCACCTTTTGTTCCTCCTGGTGTGCCAGGAAAAAAAATCCTTTATAAGCACTAGGCCCAAAAATGTGGATTTCTTTCAGGTTGTTTAAAAATATCCTTGGGTTTTACAGAACTCTCATGCAGCAGCTGAGCCCCACAAACCTCTCACCTTGTGCAAGGAACATTCTTTCAGGTCACTTTGCTTTCATAAATCAAAGGAAACACAAGTCAAACTATCTAACACCCTATATTTGAATTAAGCCAGGGAGGAAACCTCTCTGAAGGTCCTAACTGCAGAATTCCTTCTCATAACCATTTCAGAAGGAGAGCTTAAAGGATTTTATCCACTCTTCCCCTTTTTTGTGTAACACTAAAGCCATTTCTCTCATTTCAAGTAACTATCAGTTTTTAATATCAGCAGTGCTTCCTTGGAAAAGCACCTCAGTCCCAGGGGACCACAGCTCCATTATTTATTTAATTTTTAATTCTTCCAGGGCCTCTTTTCATTATTTCCTCCACCTGGGCTGAGAAACACCCCTCCAGCATTTCTCCACAAGTTTCCTAGAGGGCACTGTAAAGACACCTACAAAAGGCAGAAAATGCATTTCTGTTCCTCCCAGTGAACAACAGTACTTTGACTTTTCCCCAGAAATAACTCCCAGATGTTGGCTCCTGACAATGCTGCAGTTGTTACAGCAGGTGAAGAGGAATTTCCATTTTTTCCTGGAGTAATGGATTTCCTCTCCCAGAGTTCCAGTCTTCTGAGCACTCAGGCACCTCATTTAGCTCTTCAGACAGAGATGTGAAAGAGAGTGGCTTTCTGAGGGTTAAGGACAAACAGAAAACTCACTTGTAAAGCTCAAAATACACACTGCACACAAAGCAAGGAGCCTCCTCATGCTGCCCTGCTGCCCCTGCCTGGGCTGCACTCAAACCACCCTGCTCAGACCCTCCCCAGGCACTGAGCTCCTGTGGAGATGCCCTGCTGCTCTGCAAACCAAGCCCAGATAATCAGGGAGCACATTCCTTGCTTCAGACAGGGTGGTGTTTTTACCAGACTGGTATTTCAAAAACGGTTTAGAATATAAATACAGAAAAAAAAAATCCCCACACATCACAGGAGAATTATTTGCTGAAACCAATTACTTAAATATTTCCCAAGTGTAAACATGCTGCAGCATCCAAGAACTGTGCATCAAGAGAAAGCAGTTTTGCCACTTCTGAGATGCCAAGGAGGTTATGGGGCACCCAAGAGAACTAATTCAGTTTGAGATGCTCTGTAAGTGAGGCAGGCTTTGCACTCAGGGAATGTTCTCCCTCCCCCAAAGACCTCTTCAGTCCAGGGCTCCAGGCAGGCCAAGGGATGCTCACAAGTGTGAAGGGCAGGGGAAAGCTGTTACCAAGTCAGGGCTGGAAATGCAACACAGGAAGAAATATTGCCAGGAAAAGAAGAAAAGAATTGTTTCTATAGGAAGCATAAAATGAAAAAAAGGATGAACACGAAAAAAAAGATGCAAGGAAGCATCAAATGGAAAATTGCTGAACATAATTTCCAGTGTCTTTCTAAAGAAAGTGTCTTTTCCTTGTCACACTTCATGAAAGAGGAAAAAATTCTTAACAAATACCTTTAATGTCAGATCAAGCAAGGAATATCTGAGAGGAGCTGGAAACAGAACAGCAGCAGTGGATCAGAGCAAAAGGAGCCCCTTGAACTCAGCATCCTGTGCCAGCAGCCCAGAGCAGATGCTGGGAACACCAGGGCAGAACCAGGAGCAGCAAAGCCCCAGAGTCAGCCCCAGCCCAGGGACCCCAGGGCTGTTCCTTGGCTCAGCAGCTCCTGGAGGGAAAGCACAGCCAGAAACCTCTGCCAGCACCCCAGAGCTGCCTTCAGGGAGAGAAGGAAGGAAAAAGGGGAGAGGGAAAACAAATATGAGTTCAGAATTTGATGTGAGGGTCCCTAATTTAAGGACTAGTGCAGAGAGATCAGGATAATCAGTAAATTCTGTACACTCAGCACAACAATTGTAGAGCCCTTCCCTTCTCTGGTTTCCTACCAAGCACTGCCCAATCACACCAATCCACAATACATAATAACCTTAGCAATGTGTTAATGAGGGGTTTATTGATCTTTCAGGGCAGTAGTGAAAAACCAGGAACAGTAGAGAGGTGGAAAAGATGCACATCCACACTACTACACACATTCTACAAAAATCTTATTTTAAGAACATATTTACACCAGTTTTCCATCCCATAAAATTCAATGTTATCTGCAGAGTTCACTGGGTGCTGTTGTGGTTTAACCCGGGGATAAATCAGGTGCAATAAAACTGCCCCTCACAAATGGAACTCCTACCACTCCTGTAAAAGTGAGCTGCCAACCAGAGAGCCCCACATTGAGACTGTTTCAGCAGAAAGGGTTACAGTGAGGTGACAGGCACATCAGCAGTCACAGGAAAAGAGAGATGCAGCAGGTGCCCTCAAGGACATGGAGAACTGGGGCAGGTTTTAGTCACAGCAGCACCAAAGCAATACCCTGGGGAAACTGTGGAAATAAGAGAAGCAGAGGTGTCCCCAGTTTTCTTGGACTTCCACTGAGCATAAGGGTTTGTGCCTGTGTTTGCAAAGCCAGACTAAAGCTGTGGAGTGCAAAGCTAAACCCCTCAGAGATGCCCTCTCTGGTCAGTGACCACAGCACGGCATCAGGTGTGCCTTTAAAAATTACAACACCCATCAAAAATATCAACCAAACATCTTACCAGTATCACCAGTGAATGAGCCATAGAAAAGAAATAATATATAAAAAGGCTTACAAAACCAGAATGTTACTGCACCAGATTTCAGGAAGACTTGGCAAATCCAGAACTGCTAAAAATACATAATATTTAAATCTGATATCCAGATCAACTCCAATATTCAAATAAGCATCATTTTAACTGTGCAAGTTAGAAAAAGAAGCCAAGAAATGACATCCCAGACCTGTGCCCACCAGGAAAGCAGTTGAAGCAAGACCTTGAACATGTATTGTGGAATCAACAGCTCCTTCAAGTTACTCATGCTTTACTCTGAGTGCTGGATGAAGCTCTCCATTTGTGCCACCTCCACAACAAACCAAGGCTTGTTTGGATTTTGTCATTCTCTCAGCTGTGAACTCTGCACATTGATCCTGAAACCTTTAATGCCTTTTACAGCTTTGGCTGCTCCTGCTCACCAAAGCCATGGGCTCTGCCTGGCCCAGCACTCCTGAGGGAGCATCTGCAAATCTTCTGCCCCTTCTCCATGAAATGCACAAAAATGATCTGAATAAAACCCAAAATATCCCCAAGTCTTATTTACCACGACTTAATTATTTCAAGCACAGTGAATGTACGTGGAGTAGAGCAAATTATTGGATTTTTGTTTATTATTTGCTATATAAGAAATCAAGCAGCCATACTTTGAGAAGGCAACTGCAGCCTATTAACAGAGTATTTGTATTCTAAACAGATCTATAAAAAAACCTAATTGCACTAATCCTTTACTGTAACTTTGTTATTTTACCCAGCTGAGATTTCTCTGTAACAGATTCCTCCTAAGCTCTGAGTGCTCCTGAGCCTCACAATCCAAGAAAAGCTATGAGAAAAAGAGCCAAATGCCTCAATTCCACTGATTCTCAGGGTCTCCTTTTCCCCAGTCCTCTCCCCTGTCTGGCAGGGCAAGGGGCAGCCCCAGGGTGTCCCTGCCATTCGTTCCCACAGCACCCAAAGCACCGGAGCTGTCTGAGCTGGGTGGGTAACACAACCCTGCTGGAACTGGAGCTGTGCAACAGCCATCCCTGCCCCATTTGATCTCAGTTGAAAGTACAGTAAAATGAAGTGAAAGAGCAGTTTTAAAAGCTTTACACAGATTCTTGTCTCTCCTCAAAGCACATTAATGAAAACACTTCCTGTGGCAGTGTGTGAAGACAAGCAGCACCTTTCATCTCCCCTGTTTACTGCCTTCACCTCCCCAGTTCCCAGGCACCACTGGAGCTTTGACTGGCTCAGCTTTTGTCAGAATGAAGGAAAAAGCTCAACTGGAGCTTTGCAAATATATTAGCAAAAACATTTGCAAGTATTAGCTTGGCAAATGTTTTATACATGTGAGGGGAAAAACAGATTTCTCTGTTCATTTATATAACACAGATTATTTCAAAGTGGGAAAGTACATTTCAAAAGAACTTATGTAAGAGTGGAAATACAATTACTGCATGCATTAAGTGAATTATCATATAGATATGGGTATTAGTGGATGCACAGTTCTGGATCTGCTGCTTCCCTCAAGCCTTTGCTCTGGCTAATCCTGGCTGTGCTGTGGATTGGCACACTCTGACAGCTACCTGGGTGGCTTTTCCAAAGGTTCCTCTGCAAGCTTTTGCTCTGCTTAGCACTAAGGAGAATTTTCAGTTGAAATAATAACACCAAAACAGGCCCCAGACCTACACTCTGTGCATCACATCTGAGAACAGCACTCACACCACTGCATTCCAAAGCTGCTAAACAGACAGACCTGATGAAATATTAATTTGGCTAATTATGGCAACAGAAGTGCAGAGGGAAGTACCAAGTGCACA
This sequence comes from Ammospiza nelsoni, assembly GCF_027579445.1. Classification (NCBI taxonomy): domain Eukaryota; kingdom Metazoa; phylum Chordata; class Aves; order Passeriformes; family Passerellidae; genus Ammospiza; species Ammospiza nelsoni. Next base: position 17,731,478 of record NC_080646.1, read on the forward strand.
GAGCAGAGCAGTACCTGTTGGCAGCAGTGCCAGGTGCCCCAGTCCCATGTGGCAGATGGCTCTGAGGCCTGGGCACCCTGGGCTGTCCCAGCCTTGGCTCTGCCCTCCCTGTCTGGAGCAGGCAAAGGCTCAGCTGGGCAGGCAGAGCCTAAGGGTGAGCTCCTGAATGGGGCTTTTAAGGAAAGGCAGCACACAAAGCATCTACCACAGACTGCCATCAAATCCCAGTGTTTTCACCAGAGAAACATTTACCTTTATTGCAATGAAAAACTCTTCAATCTGCTTGGACGGCAGATGCAAAGTACCTGGCAACTCACTGCCCAAACCAAAAGTTTTGGATGGTAATACTTCACAAAACATCATTTAAATGCAATTCTTTGCATAGAAGAATCTTCTGGAGCTCACTTAGTCCAGCCTGCTGCCCCTATTTAGCAGGTCTATTTAGATCAGGTTGCTCAGGGATCTGGCCAGCCAAGCTTCAAACTTCCCCAAGGAACAATTTCCCAACAAGAGAAGAGAGCAAGCAAGAAGTGTGTGAGCATCCAAAGCAGCAAAGCACGGTGAGAGATACACCCCCAAACTGGCTTTTCATTATTTCCCTCCTGCCATATCACAACTGTGAGCTTTAATTAAGCATCTACAAATTAAAAGTCCCAAAGCCACGATAATGGCAACATCAGGAAAGATGTTTTGATGGGGAATGATGAGGAATGCAGCTGTAAAAGCTGCACAAAGTGCCTGGTGTGGAGCTGTCATTGCAATGATGGGGTGGTTTGTACCACCAACCACGTAACCTGGGCTGCTCTGGCTCCCAGAGCCCAGCACACGAGTCCAGGGACCAAGAGACACATGGAGCCATGGCTGAGCTTGACTGGGAACTGTTCACTGCTGTGGTGTCCCTCAGGGTCCCCAAACACCTCCTCACTTCAGCTGGATCTGGCCCAGCTCCAAAGCACAGGCAGATCCCACTCCTCAGCTGCACAACTTCTGATGTGACTGCTGCATCCCAGGTCAGCAGCCATCACCACCAGCGCAGAACAAGGACCTCAGCACCCTTACACTGCTGTCTGTGGTGCATTCCCTTTAAATCCAACCTTCCATACTGCCAGGGCAGCTTTCTCCTCCACTCCAGCTCCCTGGCAGCATCGATGTGATGGTTCTGGCACATCCTTCCCGTGTGCATCGAGGTCGGTGCCTGCCACAACAAGCTTTCGATTTTAAATACTGCACATTGATAGGACTGCATCCAAATACCAAGCCTTTCCACAGCTCCAGAAGATGTAAGAGCCCAGCTTTTCCCAGGTCCTGTCAGAACTCCTGCTGTACTTTGTCCCAGTCCCCAAACAGCACCTTTCAGAGAAAGCCACAAACGCTGGGAGCTGCAGGGCAGAGCCTCCACCGACCACCAGCAGAGGTAAAAATTCCTTTGGTCTGGTTTTCCCCGTCCCTTCCGAGGGTTTATGGAAATAGCCTGCACAGCCTTCTCCTGAGAAACTCTCCCAACCTAAAGCTACCTAAATCACGCCATAATGAGATAATTAGATTGTGGTCCCTCTAAGTCTGCCATTAGCACTTCGAAGCCATGTTTAAGGGGATAAAAAAGCTTTATTTCAAGTAATTCACAGCACATGATGACTATCACAAAGGGGAAGCTCTATTTTCTAGCAGAGTAATTTACACTTTCTAAACAAAAAAATTCCACGAGAAAAATTGTCATATAATATGCGGTGAGGTTCTTTGTTTGCTTTAGGAAGCACAGCAGAACACAGAGCTATTGAACCAGCTCCTTTCAGCTGTGAGAAGGGTGAAATGCAGCTTGCCAGGAGAAGCAAGCACTCGTGTCACCATCAACCATGACAAAGTCCCAGACAAGAGCATGTAAAATCACTGTATCAGCTCCAAAACAGCAATACCCATGCTCCAGATGGGATTATGGGAGGAGGGGGGAAACAGAGGTCAGGAACTGGTCACAAGCAGCAGCATCTGGGATGTGATGCACTTGAGCAGCACATTCTGCAAATACAAACAAAACCTGATCATATTCACTGGTTTTAAAATTCAAAACCTGCTAGGTTGGTGTAAAACATTGCTTTTCTTGGATTTTCTGGCTTTGTCTCAATACCAGGCACAACTGAGGTCCTCCTTGCCTTGCTGCACTATTACCTTGCCTGCACATCAGAGAGAATATAAATCACAAAATATTAAGCAAAGTAAGATGCTTTGCCTTTATTTGATTAGGGTTTTTGTGCAGCACAGATTTCTTACAGCCAATATTAAAGTGTAATTACTTTGTCTCCCAAAGTTTTCAAATACATGACCTGCATACATAGGAGTTGTTTTTATCTCTGTAAACACAAAGTAAGAGAGGGAGGGTAAATTACTCCACTTTTCTGCTTAGCAGTTTCAATTCTAGCAGCATCTCCTCCCCAGCCCAGCACCCAGGGCTTCATCCCTGCTTTGGCTGAGGGGACTCAAATATTTGTCACAGGAGTTTGTGCCAACAACAAAATGAAGGAACCACAATCAGGGCAGGCAGATGGGCCAGAGCTCAGCAAGGCACGGGCTGAAGTGTGTCAGCAATCTTATGAAATGAGATATTATATAACAATATCAAATCTGGGCACCCAGAGCTGGGTCACCTGCACCTCCCCAGCTGCACACCATGCACACAGCCCAAACCAAGCATTTAAACATCTTACACTGAGTTACAGACTGACTTATTTTTATATACTTATATATAAAAGCATCAGCATGGCTGTGTAAATGGATGTAGCTGCTGATTTTTAAAGCAAAAATTAAGCTAGACCTATGAATGGGCAGCTGATAAACCCGTGGGCTTTGATACAGCATAGACAAGATCACTTGAGACTCAACCAAAAATGGTATAAGATCCACTTCAGCATCCAAATTAATTCTGGATGCTCCAGCAGCCTGAGTGCTCCTCATGAGCTTGTTCAGGGAGGTGGGAGCTGAGCTGGCCAAGGGTCTCTCAGCACAAAGCCCCACTTCTGGCATGTCTGCAGTCCCTGGGGTCCATCTCCCCCTTAGCTGTTAACAGACACAAAGGGAACTCTGCACACCAGTGCCACCTCTCCAAACTAGGTGAGCTATTTTTACCAGAGGATATTTAATCAGAGCTCTGAGCACAATAATTATCTAGAGATACTGAGAATCTGGGGCTATGCTGCAGGAGCACACAACAGAAAAAGCACAGACTACAGAAGGACACTAATGAGGGCTCTGTCTGGAACATGTGAGTGAGGAAAGCAGGATCCCACAGCCACAAGGCACAATGAGCTGTCCCAAGTTCTTTCTGCACCAAACCCACCTGTCTGAAGGGCTGCTGCCTGCAAACCACCCCACCAAACCAGACCCAGCAGATTCCACACTCACATCCAAGCAGCAAGTTGAGAACAGTGCAAGAGCAGCTCATTAAGTTTGCAGAACTTGCTTTTAGTTCATAGGGAAAAAAATCATGGTCAAAAGTTACTATGAGACTAAGGTGTCTTTGATATCTCATCGATTAAATTAAATGTCATTAATTTTGCATGCAACTCATAGATCATTCTCTAAATGCTATGCCAAAAATTTAATTGAGTCTTCATTAAGTGATCAGATGGGAAATGGGAGCTCTTCCCCCACTACAGAACTCAAGGTTAACACTGCAGATCTCCAAGGACTGTTAAGAAGTGCCTCAGACCCTCACTTTCAGTCACCACACAAAAACCCCTCTATTTCATTCACTCCAAATTTCCCCTTTTAGGCAGCTCCTCCTCCCACCTTACACCAGTAACCTTGAAAAGAGGACAGGTGGAGCTACTAAAGAAAGACAAAGGGGCTTAAAAAAAAGAGATTATTTCAAGCTACAATTTGAGTATCCTACCAGACTACACTATTTGAAAGCTTAAATTTAAATTAAATTCAAGCTGCATTTTTAGCCATTTTGTCATTACCTTTTTGTGATGCCAGTGTCAGGAGAGAACAATTCCCAGGCTTACCTCCACCCCTGAGTGCCACTGCAGGATTTGGGTGATGGTGGGACAAATCTACTCTGTGCCATTTCACAGTTAACAAGGAGACTTTAAAAAGTGGTAACTGAATACACAAAGACACTTCTGGAATAAAACAGCACAGCAGAGGTGACAGGGTTTATCTCTGTGAGGAGGGTGTGCTACTACTCCCCATGTGTGGAAGACAATGTTAGGTCATGACTGCAGCCTCCAGGGTGGAAAAGGGATGGGAAAAGCCCTTGGCTAATGCCAGGCAGCCAAGCAGAACAGCCTGGGGATGAGAGGTCCTGCAGGAGAGGAGCCCAGGCAGGCTCCCAGCTGACAGGGGATGTGGCCCTGCCTGCTCAGAGACCCAAAGGGGAAGGACTGGAGCCAGTGAACAACAGGGAGCAGCACTCCAGGTTTGGGAAAGGCTTTGGAGAAATCCTCTGGTGCTTCAGGTGAACGGGAACACCGCTCTGGGACAGGAATGGCTCCCATGTGGCCATTGCTGGAGCTTCAGGGCAGGCCTTTTGGGCTTCATTAGTTCAAGACATGGACACCTGCCCTTTGTCCTCACAGCTACCTTGGCTCAAGTACAACCTTGGAGTTCTGTGCCCATTCCAAACTCTGCTCTCTTTGGTGTCACACAGCAGGAGCAGGAATACTGACGCAATCTATCACAAATGTTTTCCTCTCCACCCTAAAGCTGAACATTCAGGTTCAGCATCCTGCCCTGCAATTCCACCTCCCATTTTTATTAGATCATTTTTCCAGCATAAATGGTACAGCCATAAATACCAGTTTTGCCATGAGAAGTATTTTGTACAGGTGATATTTTGAGTGTCCTCAAATCATTGATCTATTATTGAACCAAGCTGAAAACACACTATCAATTTTCACTGAACTACTGATCACATGAGGTCAAGCCTAGCAAGATCCATGGAGCAGCAGCAATCTCCAAGCAGGCAGCTGGAATGAGCCTTGGTATTTCCGATGCCATACAAGGAAAGGAACTTAGAAAATAATATTTAAACAGCTTGCTGGAGTGCAGGCTACTTGTAGGAGAACGTCAGCAGCTCGGGCACTGATTGCAGTGAAAGAATGTGAGCCCCACTGCAGAAACAAAGGTGATTTTTGAAGGCTGCTCCCTGAGCAGCAGGCAGACTGGCCCAGTTCCCCAGCCCGAAATGAAAATAAACTCAGGTTATCTCAGTTAAGGGGAGGTTTGGATGGTAGGGAGTCAGGGGAATTTAAATATTATGGATAAGTGTGAAATCCCCACGTGTGCTTTGCCAGTAAGGCACTGCCATTTGCTATGGCAAAAGAGGAAAAAGGACCATTTTGCACACACATTCCTTCCAGGACTGGCACTGCCAAGGAGTTACAGGGGAGCTTTAACAGACACCAGTGTGATCTGAGTGCCCTGGACACAGCGCTGGCTCCAAGCTGGGCTGGGCACTGTTTCAATACCATTTCAATTACCCACTCTCTCTCTCCCAAAAAGCTGCTTTTTCACTTGATTTTCCCATTCCCTGCAGCCTCATTTGCAAAATGAAAACAAACCTGAGAATAACTTCCCCTTGTAAAACCTTACAAGAGGTAAGCTGGGCTGTTAGCTCCCTTTGAGCTGCTGGATCTGCCTGGTTTTGTGCCCCACGATGGGATTTGTATAGGAAATCAATGGCGAGGAGCTGCAGGTAGCCCCGGGCTGCTTTGTGCCGGCAGCACAGGGGCAGCAGAGGCAGAGCTGTCCCCCGGTGCCCCGGCAGGCCCAGACAATGACAGCACCCGGCCCCACCCCGCACTCCAAGGTAAAAGCCTCCTGCTCCTTTGAAGCATTCTTGCAGAAACCATGGTGAAAATGGGAGCCTTGTCCTGCCACCAATGGGGAAGAGAAAAGCAAGACGGGCAGAAGAATGGACTCTCAGTCATGCCACTCCAGCAATAATGTTTTTTTCCAAGGAAGCTTTCAGCAGTCAGAAATGGGAAAGATTATAGACACAGAGCCTGCAGTTCCATTCAAAAAGATCTTTGTTAGCAGAAGCAATGAAAAGAGGGGAAAAAAGCCCACAAAATTCCTCCACTTAAAGCACAATCTCAAAACATATGCTTACAATCCTGGAAATCTTTGGGAGATTCAGGGTGTTCAACAGCTGCAGCTGAGCTTACAATGAACATTGCAAATAAATGCTAATGAGATGCTTATAGATCCTGAACAAATTGATTTACTGAGATCTTGTCGAGTGTCTCCTATCAAGGGTTTGTCAGAGTAAACAACCAAATCCTTATAAACAGAAGTGACTCATTCATTACAACTGGAAGAAGAAAGGCATAATAACTGAAGCTATAGTCCAGGAAGATGATAAAGCAAACCTCACACACACGTGTTATTTACCAAAAAATCATTAAAATTAAGTTTTTTAAAACCCTATTGGAAAACATGTACAGTTTACCTCACCAGACATCCACAGATCAGCCTGCAATGCTGTGAGTACATTAAAAACCACAAGAGTTATCAGCACAAAAAGTAACCATAATAAAACACACTTGAATAAAGCTTCAGGATAAACCCACAGAAAGCAGATGCACAATGAGTTCACACTGGTGCTGAACTGGTTTATTGCACATTGTTACAGTACAACCTCTGTGTGTAAGCAGCTCCTTGGAAATCAAATGGGAGCAAATCCATTCTCTTACAAAAAACCTTGCTGTTCATAAGGTTACATATGACTGAACAATAAATTATGCAGGAGAAGCAAGGTAAAGCTTCAGAAGCTCTATATCAGAATAAGAAAAAATGTTTCTAGTTCAATTAAGCTGAGATCATTCCATACTATTACAACTGCCTAGCACAGAAAATTCTAAGATTCCTCCTTGGCCAGTCACCTATAAAAAATGAACATTTAATGATTTCACAATGGCAGGCAGGGAAGGTGATAACATGTATCCCCTGACTGAGCACAGACAGGGAGTTTCTCTTACAGAACATTAAAAGCAAAAAAGTTAAATTCTCCAAACTGGGATAAAAAGCAAGAACCACTTTATTAACACTAAACAGTCTTTGGGGAGGCTGCCCAAAAAAACTCTTTAGTAGAAAAAGCAACAAAATGCAAGAAAAATGAATCCCTTCATCTTTTCAGTCTCTACAACTCCACTCAGTGAAATCCTGGCAGCTTTAAGGGAAATCCAATCCCCCAGCCTCCATCCACCTCCTGCCCAAGCTGGAGCAGCCCCAGCCCCACAGACGTGGCTGTGTCTGGAAGGTGATTCCAGAAGATCCTTGTGAAAGGCTGATGTGCTCTGTGGTTACTGCACACCCTGCCCTGCCTGCAGCTCCTCACAGCATCCCTTCCCCACAGGGAACACGGGGCTGTTTGGCCCTGCACTTGTAACACAGATCACCACCACCACCACCTTTGTGCAAATGCAAATGTATTTATTCTTATTTGTTGTATACACAGATTCAACATTTATTTACATAAATAAAGGTTTGGGATCCTCCACTGGGATCAGGAGAGCATATCCAAAATAAAGCACAAGGCTGCAGACTTCCTATGCTCCTCATTTTAAGCAATGCAAAGCAATTTCAATGTGTCTCACAGCAATATAAGGAGAAAACCTTTGGGTTTCCCCAAAGGGGCCCAAAGTTCCCAACTGAGTAACAAATGCAGCTCTAGAGACTACAAGGAGGAACAGGAAATCTACTCTAGGAATTCTCTCATGGGTAAAATTCCCAAGTTGCCAGTGTTGTGTCTGCAGCAGGACTGTGGCCAGGGAGGGTCCTGTTCCTGCTCCGTGCCATCCCTGCAGAGGCACTGCCTGTGCAGCCCTGCCCTGTGCTGGTGTGGGGCCACAACAGCCTGGCCCCCTACAGACAGAAACCCTGGGAAAGGGGAATTCTTTTCAGGGCCTCGATGCAATCACCAGAAGCTCTCCTCTCCCTCTCCTCTCCTCCAGGAGCACTTCACGAGCCACAAGCACAACACAGCAACCACCACAATGGGCCGTGCCCTCGGTGAGGAATGCCACTCATGCTGCAAAAGGCTCTTTGGGGAAAAGGGTTCTGGAAAGTGCCTCCCTCACCCCTCTGCGGGGCTTAAAAACACAGCAACTCCTGCTACAGACACAGGGCCACCTGCAATCTCTGTACACAATCTCTGTACACTGAGCCTTCACCAGACTGATGCTGTTTTATTATTTCTGGGAGGTTTATAAGCTGAAAAACAAACGGGAATGGGGGTTATAGCCAGGCATTTCCCGGGACACTCCAGCTGACAAAGCCAACTACCTTCAGGCAGGGGCTCTCACCATCTCCTGCCAGACAGGGCTCCAGAAGTAATCCTGCTTTTGAGAAAGGCAAGACACAGAGACCAAGGAGAGACATGACAGTGTCAAAACAGGACAAAGAAATGAAATACTTGACCGAATTCCTGCCTCTCTCAACCTGAAGGCAGTAGTCAAAATTAGAACCAGACTTACTCAGAATTTTGTGAAATTTCGAAGGAAGCCCCAGACCACGTGTTCTAACAACTTAGAGCGCTCCAGATGAAAACTGACACAGTCCAGAGCAGTACTGCAGCTCCACAATGGAAACTCAATCAGGTCCACAACGTGAAAGAGAATGGATTTGGATAGCAGAGGTGCTGAGGGCAAAGTCTGGTGTATGAAATCAAGGTAAACACAAAACCAGTTCAGCTTAGAAACAATTTTCCCCCTCCCCTACTCTTCTTGGCTGAGTCACTCGGGATGTTCCAGGGCCAGTAAGAGTGGATGGGAACTCAGATAAATCCCAATTACTGCTACAAAAGGCCACTGCTTTGAGCACTTTAAAATAATCAATCTCCCCTTTGCAAGGCTGGACAACAATCTCCTTTCCCCGAGGTGTGAGCAGAGAGAGAAGAGGCTGCAAAGAGGCAGCACTTGCACTCCCTGCTGACACTCACCTTCCTGCAGATACCAACCTAGAACGTCCATGTTTGCTTTACCAGACCTTCCCCTTCACCTGCTTTATCTGTCCCTCTTTCATCAGGTTCATTCCAAACCAAACAATTTGGTTTGTTGATTTTTTTTTATTTAAAAATAAAAAAAAATGGGAAAGAGACAGAATGAAACAGTTAACTGAAATAAGAAGACACTCCTGAAAAAAAGATAAAGCTTAGAGTATTTTCCATTTGAAATTACATTTATAATGATATTTAGCAAATTCAGCAGGTTTATATAATTCAAGTAGTATTTTAAAAAATGGGGTTAAGCTGTGCAATTGCAAAAAATGAAAGAATATAACAGATTAGGAGATAGCAGCAGCAAGCTTCCCATGGCAGGAGTTCCAATAATGGTGTTTTGGATACTTTGCTTCCATCCTCCACAGAACAGTGATGGGATTTTAACCGTACACAGAAGGGAACTGCCAGATGTGGATTAACAACACCACGACACACTCAAAGGAAAGTTATTTCTCAGGTCCTGAGTGCAAACTGATGCTACTGTGAGCTGCTCCTTCTCCCAGGATGCCACTTTGAGTCTCACTGAAAAAGCTGGAGCTATTATTTAACCACTTTTAACAAAAATTAAAATCAATCCAACAAGTGCTCTTAAACAAGCCATCTGCAAAGATGGGCATCACCAATACAAACAGCATTAATCTCCCACATCCAGGAAATAGATATTCTTGAAGCTTGAGAATTTTGTAAAATAAAGTGGTTTTGCAACGCTGTTGCTGACAAGTTAATCCAGGGTCAGTTTCATTGCTGCAGGTCCCATATTTCCAGCTTTGCCTCTCCCAGGAGCAAATCTCCTCTCTAAACCCAGCTGAACGTGTCCCTCAAAGATGTGCTGGCATTAGGGTGTCCCAAACTAACCCCAAATTCCCCTCTGAGTCCCTCAGTGTGTCCCCTAAGTGGAGTTCATTCCTTCCCACCCCACCATGGAAGTGTTTGCAATGGAACTCTCTCAGCCCCACAGGTCTGCTCCTACAGCTCCAACTTCCTCTGCTGCATTTCAGACTTGTGTGTTCTTTTGTCCCTGCAGGAAAAGAACCCAGCAAAGCCTAAGAGAGCTTTTCAAGAGCAGAATTCCACAGCAATGTGAAGCAGGAAGGGCTGGAATCTTGTGGGGTTTTCATTTTAATTTGCATCTTCAGGGGAAATTTAAATAAAAGCAGCAGACGCTGTATCTGTGAGGCTGCAGCAGCCAACACAAACCAGCCAGATGTTTATACAAAAACAACAGCATTTTTCTAAACATAAAAAGGAAAGATTTGGGGGCTTAGTCTGCTAAACTCTGCTATACAACTTCAATGCCATTCCCAAGGTTTGCTCTCTCCTTATTTAATTCTTTGGCAGGGATGGGATGATGGGATGTGTCTGCACCATGGAATTGCAGCATGTTTAACACAGCCCAGGCTCAGCTGCAGATCTGTCCTGAACCTCAGACAGAATATGAACATTGCTTTTCCTGCCAAAGAGACCCCTCCACCATGGAGGTGCTGCTCCTTCAGGGAGGTGACACAGTGGGTAACTGTGCCAGAATTCAGAACTGACTCACATTTTCTCCCCTGTAGGAAGGCACACACTGAGCTCTCCTGATTTACAGCTGGGTGTTCACAAGGGGTTCTGCCTCTCCCATCACCCCAAGCTCTGTAAAGTGTCTGTGCAGGGAGCTGAACACAACTGCTCCCGGAAAACAAGATTCTTTGCATTCTGCTCCATTTCAAACCTACCCTACCATCAGTAGCAAACACAGGAGATGTAACTCCTGCCCTCTAAGGCCCTGTGCTCCAGGCCTGAACAGCTCCATTCCAGACCCTCCCAAGGCCCGTCTCTGTGCCACACCTGCCCCCTCCCAGGAAAAACATGACAGGCCCATCAGCCAAAGGCACTGTGGGATCTGCTGGTGCCATCCCTGGCTGATGCCAGCCCTCCCACCAGCTTCAGCTGAAACCTCAGAGCCCCTGGATACCAACTCCTCGTTCCTCAGAGATGGGAGTTCTCTGGTGCACTTGGCAGTGAGAGACTCTAAACACCTCGAAAAAGGCACAAAATAACAGCTTTGTGATTAAGGCAAACACAGGATTCAAAATGTTTAATGAACACCATGGCCAACCTTTCACACCTCTCCTCTTACATTAACTTGGAGAACACAGGCATCAATCTGCTCAAAAAACCTCAAATCCTGAGCAATCATAAAATCATAGAATCATTTAGGTTGTACAAGACAGTTAAGACTGAGCCTAACACAGCATTAAAAAATGTCCCCAAGTGTCACACGGTCCAGTGCTGCCAGTATAAATGGAAATGTGTGTGCCATGACCCCCTTTACAGTCACACCGTCACAAAAATTTACATGAAATATGAATTCTGCTCTGATATGGGTAAAAAAATATTAGAAATCTATATTCAGATTCAGCTCTTGCAATAGAGGCCAAACTTACAAACTGAGAAGTCAACACAACAAATGCCTATAAAAGTCAGTGATGCACAAAGCCCCTCCAGCAAACCTAATTTTTAGGTTGAGGAATTTGAATGCAACTCCGAAGCAGTAGCTCTGTGCACAGAATGATGCCATAAAACATTAGAATGTATTTCAATTCTTCCTCCATAAATTTTAATTAGAGAAGTCCTGGTTTTAACACACATAATTGACCACTTGACTGGATTTGCACACTGACCAACAAGTGTGCAAAGCTCCCCACCACTGAGACTGGAAAGATTTTCAGGATGCATTTGGCATCACAGAACACCCTGCATCGTATAAAGGCACCCTGGTTTGAAGCTTTTTGGAAGCAATCACAGATAAATGCTGTAAGTGCTGGTTAACAGGTACTGAGTGCAAACAGACTAAACTGGGAGCACACCAACAGCTCCCAGTTCTGGTCAGGGACAGGAGGCAGAGCCACTCCTGTTTCCTGAGGGACCCAGGGCAGCAGGGCACCGAGAAAGGACAGAGCATTAATTGCAACAGGGAACCTGCACACTGGGCACACCAGCTCCATGGTTTGCAAACCACGTCACTCCAGAATGGAGAGGTCAGGAGCAGTGCCACAAAAGGATGCAGGGAATGCATGACAACCAGCTGGCAGCCTCACTGCTGTTTAAGCAGCTGCATTTCCTAAAGTTGTCTCCACTCTGACTAAGAAAACACCTGACACCACACAGGGCCTGACTGCAGTGCAGTTCCAGCCATCCAACAGCAGCTTTGTCCTGTTATTCTTTTGTGAGTGAGAACCCCAGAGCCTGACACTGTCTGTAACTCACTCCCCCTGCACTCCTGCAGTGCCCACACACACAAATTGCAGGGGGAAATCACTGCCCAGACTGTGGCTGCCTCTCCCCACCACCCCCAGCCCTTCTCCACCTGCTCTGGGCCTCCCATGGATGTTCAGGAGCTCCATCCCCACTGTGGGCTGTGCTTCTCTGGAACTCCTCCTTAACAGAGCTCTTGGTGTCACCAAGTGACCCATCCCACTGCAGGACCTACCTCAGGCTCTTCTCCAGCCTGTCAAGAGAAGGAAATTGGTGTAAAAGCTGCAGTGAATTACATGTTGTGCCCAAGGCAAAACACCTTCAGACAAAGTAGCAGGACAAATGCTGTCAAATCACAGAAACCCTTTTAGGGCCATCACAGAAATTAAACATTGACTCTCTCTTTTCTTTTGTATAATTCAGTGCAAACTACAACAACAAGTGGTGCTAACACTGAAAAATAAAAGTGGTTTTGAGATGACTGAGCTGTTGCAAAGTGCTCCTTTAGCAGGCAGGCAGGAAGCACTAATGCTTGTCACTCCTTCCCATAAGCAAGGCCAACAGAACTGCTCATTTGCTGCCCTTGCAAACGGGAAGATGCTTTCAAACATCTTTACATCTTTTGAAATTTATGTCATTTCAAAGACATAAATTCCCCATCTTCCTCCACAGTGTGTTCTTCCCAGCATTTCAGTGCCTGAAATAAAGTGCCTGTGGAAGAAAATTGGACATTTTCATGAACACTTAAATCTGTGGTCTAAAGAAAAGTGATTATTTCCCACAAGTCCAGAAGCATGATCCAAGACTTCAAAAAAAAAAAAAAAACCCAAAGACAAGTGAAGAGTGAGAGTATTACAGAATTATATAGAGATACACATTATATGCATATCTGTGTCTTTGCCTCTTGGATAACTGCTAAAATGAGATAAAGAACAATTTCACACTTCCTTCAAATTACAAAGAGAACACCTTCCTGAAAAATAACATGATAAATAACACCACAGGCCTGGGGGAATTGGAGAAGTTGAGGTGTGTGGCTGGTGAGTTTTGTTTTGTTCTTTAACAAACCAACACCTGAGGACTTCAGAATCACCTAGTTTGAAGCTTCTGCTTCATAAAGTATTGATGTATCACAAATTATCTTATAAACAGTATATAAGTCACATAAGTGACTGTCCAAAACCAGCCCAACTTGGAGTAAACCCCATGAATCCTTTTCAATAGGACCTACTGACGGTGTTTAACATATCAGTGGGAGATTGTGCAACTTTGTTTCAAAGCCTCAGCTCCAAATGCAGAGTAATTCACCCAAAATGAAAACATATGAACTTAGTATGCAACACTCACTCAACTTCAGCCATGGCAGGGAATTTTGAAGTGAAGCTGCATGAATTCCTAAACACAGAAAATGAACAGCATATGAATAATTTATTGATGGCTTTTGCTCCATGTCAGCAGCTTTGCTGCAGGAAGTGATCTTTATGAAGTCCCCCAGGACACCAAGAAGTTAAAGAGAGGCAAGGAGACCACGGGACACCATTGTGTGAGGCCACTGCAGGGGCTGGGTGGTGTGGGGGGCTCCAAACACCAGTCACACAGTGCCCAGATTCATGGGGCTGGGAGAGGATCCATTCCCACCTCTGGCAAGCAGGAATTGGATCTTTCATGCATAACAGGTGCTACAAGAGGGGGAAAAGGTCACCAGGGATGAAGGCTGAGAATGGAGAGCCCATGGGCCAGAATGGCAGCACAGCTCCCCAGCAGGCCCTGGAGCAGCACAAACTCGCATTATAACAGGAGGCAGCAGCAGCTCCCACACCCACTCACCTGCTCTTCACACCCCCTGGCACAAACTCATCTCTTTTTATCCACCACCCCTCAGCCCAGTGCCATTCCTCCCCACAGCACTCCCTGTCCAAGCAGCAGCAGCTCCTCAGCACCACAGCTCCCACACCAGCTCAGTGATTTGCCCTCTCAGGACCTCAGAACCTCCTGCAAACAGCTCCCTTCCCTCAGGCACCCACCAGTTCCACAGCACAAATCTAATTCTGCAAAGAACTTAAATAATGCAAATATCACTAAGACCAAATCAGTTTCCCCCAATTTGCCCAAATCCCTCTGTAAGATCTAATAAAGAATATACAGTATCCTTTCTTGGCAGCCTCCACAAAAAGCCTTTTTTCCCAGATGTGGATTAGATGTTAAGAAATACTTTACATGAAACAAGGGAACTCGCTGAAATTCATATAGAAACTGAAATACCTTGCTGTTAATCTAAACCCACAGGTGACAGCTCTTACAAAGGTGCCTGAAATGACTGACCAGTTTATTGTGCATGCTGCACTGGGGTGAGGGGTTATTCAAAAGGAAGGGCAGATTAGAGTGAATCTACAAGATGGGGGAGGAAGCAAATTAAAAAGTCAGCAAGAGGATAACTGATTCAGTGATGCAAATTAAGTGTTTTAAAGCCACTGGGACTCTGGAACATAGTACAGCTCAACAGAAGAAAACCCAAGGCAATGCAACCTTCCAAACACAATTAACCATTTCTCTGGAATGCCAAGACTCAAAAACATCATATTTACCTTAACTTTGACTGCTGATGGCTCAAACCTTGAGTGCTACTACAACAATTACCAATAAGCAAAATTTAATCCCATTTTTGCAGAAGATTCTCTGAATTCACCACCCCTTAAGCACAGCAGTGGCTCTGCAGGGAACATGAAATTTGTTCTCTGCCACAGAAGCTGAGCTGGGCTATGGACACAGCCCAGGCTGAGCCTGCCCAGCCTTACACCCAACCCTACACCAAGCCACATTTCTGCCTTCAAGAATATGGTACTCACATATAGAAAGACTCCATTTTCATTTTTTCCCTGCTCACAGCAGGCTACAGGGTAAATTAATGCTTCAGCCTGCAGTGACTTTGGATTAGGCCAGTCTTGTCAATAATTAATACAGCTCTGCAGAGCAAAAGCACAGGAAAAAACTAGATTAACCAAAATCCCTTCTGCTGTGGCACCAGCTTTTACCCCTGCTGAATGTGCACACACAGGACTCTAAAAAGGACAAAATTATTTATGACCTTAATGTAAGAGTTCTGAATGTCAGGATTGGGGTTTTCCTCCTTTCCTTTAAAGAAATGCCTTATTTTATAAGCATTTGTATTGTAACAACTCAATAAATTGAAATAGTAGCAAATACCTTTTTTAACTGGCCTCTAACTTATCTAAGGTCTTAATCACAAGTTTTCAAGCCTGGGGGATTTCAGAATCCTAATGGGAAGCAAGGAACAAAGGCAGCAGCCCTACAATTCCACAGGCTCAGGCACTGTGATTGTAGTCATCCTCAGAAAGGAGGGATGAAGCAGTGACAGCCCCTCCAAGCAGGGATTTTCCATCCCCACCACCGAGGCAGGGCCCAGTTACAGAATATCCATCAGATGGAACTGCCACTCCTTGGAGATGGCTGGGGACAGCATCTGGATGCTCACCCCATCCCCTCTCTGTACTGTTACACTGCTGTCACTGCACAACTACTGAAGTTATTACAGCTGCAAAAGGCTTCAAGGTGAAACAATTAATTTGCAAATTGGCGGATCATTAAAAAATTGTTTTAACAACTCTAAGTATCAAATAATGAAATAAAATGCAAACATGCAATCAGCTGGAGCCTAAATTAATTCCTTTGTGAGGCCATTTTTCTTAAATGAAGCCCCTCTCCTGGATAATCCTGGATTTCAGCTGTTTTGTTCTGAGTGCATCTTAACGAGGCCGCTGCTGCTGAAGGACGTGACCCGATTTCTTCTGAGGTCAGCGCTTATCAGTAGAGCTGGAACAACACAAATTTCACTGAGACACAAGAAAAGCACTGAACCTGCAGTACTTTTGGTGAGTTCTCACATCTGGCACCCCATTCTGACAGGAAGTTCTTTGCATGACCAAATCCAACTGCTTGGCATCATTGTCCCACTATTGATCTTGGGGAAGATGTTTGCAGGAATGTGAGGTGCTGCAGTGCAGCCATGAACTGTGCAGCTGCTATAAAGCAGCACATAAATGTCTTTTTTCCAGTCTTCAAAGCAGGTGTTCAGATGTTTTTATTTTCCTAGATAATAGCAGACTTCTTGTGGAGAGTGAGACAAATTTAGATAAAGACAAAGATCTGGTACTTTGAGCCAGGCAGCAAAGCACCAACTTAATCCCAGAGCTGCCACTGAAATAAACACACTTCTATTGTTCTCCTGGAGCTGGGAAGTGACAGAGCCCACAGCTCTGGCTGTCCTTCCAGATGTGTTTTCCACCCTTCACTCAGCCACAATCCAGCTCCACCCCAAGGTTTGCTTCCCCCTCACAGCAGCTCCCAGAGCAAGGTGTGAGCTGGGCCCTCTCTGTGCACCACACAGCTGGCAAGGGTAAGGACTGGAGCAGTTCTCAGCTAACAGCAGGTGAAGTGAGCTCAGACACAGGAGGGCAGGGAATTGTTCAAGATGGTCAATAATAATTCATGCTCTTCGTGGTTAGGAATGGTACACCAGGAGAGGCACAGTTCATATGTGATCCTAAGGCAAGCCACTATTTCATGGAGAATGCCAGAATACACTGTTTAAAATGTGCATCACTTCAGGACATTTCTTCAGTGAACGATGCCATAAATAAACAAGTTTGAAGTAACTGAATCCATCTGCCTTTGGTGCAGCTCAGAGGAGCTCCAGCAGTTGCTTGAGGTTTTACAAATCCACCTTTCCCTGCCCACCTGACACTGTCCCTGAAGTGCTGCTCTTTGAGGACACCTCTTGCACCATTCTGACAAGGAGACAAAAAAGGACAAGGTCCTAAGGAGAGTCCCCAACACGTTCAAACACAAACCACTACAAACATGAAGAGGGGCTTCCAAAGGGGCACAAAGCTTGGAGGAAAACAGCAGGCTAAACTCTCCCACAGAGACAGGTGGAAATTTGAAGGTATTTTGGGTAAAAATTTTGGAAATCAACTAAAACCTCATCCTCATGGAAAACTTTCATAATCAGCAGTCCCAGCACTGGCACTGTTGGGAACCCAACACATGGCAAACTTCAGCCCAGTGGTAATTTAGAATAAATCCTGCACAGCAGGGAGTCCTACCCACATACCATTGGAGACTTTGTTTAAACACAACTAGAGCCTGTATTTAAAATTTCTCTTTAGGCTGAAATTTGCCTTTTCATTGAAAAGCCTTACCCCTGCCTCAAACTACATTTAGTCAACATTCACAAGACTTACAGTGGAACAAATCAACGTCTTCCCTCTTGTGCTTACACCTACTGAGGCTTTACCAGAAAAATTCTGCTCCAGCATTGGTCCATGCAGGCTTTAAGCCAGAGGAGCCAGTTTGTTGCAAACAAAAAATAAAAAAATTCAATATATAACCACAAGGGCCACATAAAAGTAATTTAGCATAACCAGAAAACACACTAAGTCAAATTAAAGCCCAGTGCTTTCATTAGGGCATGGGGAAGTCTATTTATGCTCAGGCATTCTCTACTTCAGAATTACCAAAAATAGTCCTGACAAAGTTTGCTGCCCGTTTCCTCAGCTGGCTGTAACACAGCCAGGCTCCAGTCACCCAAGGACACCAGAGCCAGCCCTGACAGCCCAGGGAAATGCAGCATTTTCATGGCCACATCCCAGGGATCCCTGCTGGGACTCAGCAGCTTCCCCAGGGCCTGAGTGACCCCTGGCCAGCACCCACCAGGCTCTCTCAGCCTCCTCAGGGGTTCTTCTGCACATGGGATTTGCTTTTCCATCCCAAATCCACAAATACATGTGTCAGAGTGGATTCTACAAGGCTCAGTGCATCACAAGTGTAATTCCAACAGAGAGCAGCTCCCCAGCTCCTGGGTAATCCAAAGGAAACTTTGATTGAAGCATGGAAAGAACACTCTCTGTGTGCCTGTGGCTCTCAGGGAGGCCTAGGAGAGCTCAAGTCCCAACAGCAGAGCTGACTCCTGCTGCCCCAGCAGCCTCCTCCTCCAGCAGGTTTCATGTTGTCATCTTATTGCAAAAGTTCCATATCTTCTTGGTGATTTCTCATGGACAGCTCCTTGCAGCACAGCCAACAAACTCCAACTCTACCCTCACCCAGCTACCCCACTCTTTTGTAGCTCTTCTTCTTATTGGACACAGCTGTGGCCTGTTGAGGGCAGGCCTGTTCCTAATCTTTGGTGATTAGCACAGCTGCAGCTCCTCAGAGGTGAGATTACCTTCTGCACTACCTTTATGTTCTTACATTTTATCCTTCCACAGTTTCAGACCTGCATTTGTTAACACAAGCAGCTCCAGCCCTGCACAGAATGTAGGTGAGCAATGTTTTGAAATAATGTTATGAGCAAAGTCCCAGAAAACTGAGTGGGAAACACTTGGTATGTTACAATCCTGAGTCCTTATCTCCCAGGGGGACCAGTTTGGGGACTGGGTGAGGATTCCCACAGAAGCCAAAATCAGCTCCCTGCAAAGATGAACCCGTACATTAAATACATCAGAACTTCCTCACTGTCAGGCAGCAGTGGTGCCAACACCCCAGCAACACAACACTGAAAGCACTGAGTGCCCTCAAGGGGAAGGCTCAGCAAGAGACACTGATGGGTGATAGGATTTAAAGATCCAGGCCTGGTGGGTTTGGGTGAGCACAAGAGTTCTCAGCCAAAAGTTCCACCAGGTCTGTAACACCCCAATAATACAAGGATTATATTGCAGCAACAATGGCAAAATTCTGAACCAGCAGAAAAAAGTATTTCCAGTGAGAACAAAGAACCAAACAGAACAGGAACATGAACAATTCTCACTACTGAATTCTTTACAAAACTTTTCTTGAGGACTCCACAAATCTTTCAGCTTTAAGAGATTACTACAAATGTGGATTTTAGCCTGTTCTCATGAGACTGTTCTAACTCTTAGATAGCAGAAATATATAAATATTGGATCAAACTCTAGCACCACTTCTTACATTATTAATTCTAGAATAAAATACTGTCAAAGTTCTTTTCTTTTATCAAATCACTTTCTAACCTGTGAGAGGGGCAGGGAGGACAAGATCAACCCTGCACCATGCCTGAAAGCTTTCAAAGTTTGCCTATCACTGAATTTGCTGCTGCCCCAAAGTACTCTAAGTCCTGCAGTTCCCAGTCTATACAGGAAAATGCACAGAAGGAAGGAAAAGAAACAAATTAAATGACCTTTTAGAGTTCATTAGTGATGTACTTAGAGTTCTGTTCTCTTCAGAAGTAAATCAGTTTAATCAGACCCCAATTAGTCCAGTTCCAGCAGGCAAGGACAGCTACTGAGAGACTCACAGAACAACACTGAGATTTGCTAACTCATTCTACAAGCTGTTAAAAATGTCCAAACCCACTGAGAGGCCAAGGCTAAAAAAAGAACCCCAAAAATCCATGCTCAAAGTGTAATTTAGCTAAGCAGTGAAAATGGTCTGCATGTCAGAGATGGAAACAGCAAGTCCAAAATCCTTCTGTCCGCCAAACAGCCACATTTGTATCAATATTGCTGCTGCTTTTAAGTAAAAAAGGCTCATTTTGTACATAAGTACATTAATTATGTACATTTATGTTATATTTGAGCACACACAGTCCCCACTTGCAGAAACTCCGAGTCGACTTGCAAATCTTGAGCATATTTGACAAAGATCATTTCAAAGAATTCCCATAAATGAATAAAAACTGAATCAAATCAAGAATGGATTTGATGCTCTCAAGATGAAAACGGCCACAAAGTCACTTTTTAGACCATGAAAATATCCAGAGAATATTTCAATGTTAATTAGAAATGTTCAAAAAGGATTCATTCCATGGCTTGTAGAATTATTAATTCCTTCCCTCCTTCCTTACAGAGGCCAAAGAACAGGAACACAGAAAGCTGCACTCAAAGTGTGCCCAGAGTTCCCAGGACGAGGGCACAAGGTGGGCACTGCTGACATGGGCTCGAGCACCTCATTTCCTGAGGGACAGCAACTCTGAAACCACCTCAGACAAGTTAATTTTCACCTATCAAATGGTGAAAGCATTGCCACAAAACATCTTAGAGTTCACGTTAACGTTTTTCTTTCAACTCTGAGAATTCTCAAGGCTTTCAGTTCTCTTCACAAACTTTCTCAAATTCAAGAGACAGTATTTTGTGTTATCAAGACTTAGGAAAAATCTGAATTCAAACTTGCTCAGATTTGAAAATGTTCACACTCAAATACAAAAATGTTATTCCTTGTCTACATAATACAAGGCAGGAGGACAGACTGATCATACACTTTTGCAGCAGTTGCTACCCAATCCTGGGACCATGTACTTACATCCTGCCAGATCTGCTTTACTTTAATAACACAAAAAAAGAACTCCTGCCCATTACAGCAGCCAAAGAACACATTTCATCACTTAAAATATTCTTTATCCTAACAGATATCAGTTTAAAAAAAGGAATGCTTAATCACATGACAGGAATCTCCTCTCTTTTAAATCCATGTGATGTAGTGAGGATAAAGTTCACAGGGACTCCCACCTGGCTGCAGCCCAAGCAGGGCATGGAGAGGGGAAAAGCCAACAAAAATCACTTTGTGTCACTCTGGCACTGATAAAAGTGTCAGTGGAGAAAGCACAATACAGGCCCCCACTGTAAGGCTGTCTGCAGCTGAGGAGAAGCTCAGGTAAGGAAAACCAGGGGGACTCTCAAAGGAGATGTCACACACAGAACGTTCACTTCTGCCCCTTCTCACACCTGCCTCTCCCACTATTCCCTTGGCTGTTTTCTCTGGTTTGCCTGTTTTTCCCAGACAGGAGCACAGTGAAGTTGACAAGCTGCTGTTCAAAACCAAAATTGGACCAACAAGGAAAACAATGACAATGAGATTCCTTTCTCTCAGCAGTGCAGAGTCTTCCTTGCAAAGATCTGCCAGGAGCTGTTCCTCTCATGTGGTGACAAACCTGTGCAAGGGCCTGAGCTTAACAGTGCCTGATGCCACATCTCTGACAGCCAGGCTACAAGAGAGTTTTCTACCACTGAAAACAGCTCCATTTTCCTGTGGCTGCTGCTATTGAGAGCTGAGCACTCCAGAGCAAGCAGGCAGGAGCAGAAGTTTGCATTTCCCAACAACTTCCTGGATATTTTACAATTGCTTCCCCTCAGGAAGCTGATTCAGTCTTTGCAGCTCCAACAGCAACAATTCTTGTTGAGAGGCAAGTCGTCCAAGAATATTAAAAGTACATTCCTACAGCACACACAGACCCATTCCTGGCTCCCTAACAATGGGTTTTTCTTTGGGCCAAACCTCTCATCCAAAGAGGAGAAAAGCAATGAACTGGTCAGGTAATGCCCAACATCTTGGGCTTTTTGTGATTTGTCTGAAAGCAGCAGGGCACCCGACCACAAATGGAAAACCAGGCTGGGGAATGAGTCTGAAAGGGGAAGGGGAACACAGAGTAAATCACCAGTCATGCTGGGGACAAGGATTTCCTTCACAACACATTTATCCTGATGCTTCATGCTCCCAACTCCTCTTTTTCTCTCTTCTCCATGTCCAAAACAGCCATGTGTCTGCACGTGTAACACACCCTTTCTGTTTTGTTTTTACATGACAATTTTACCTGCAACTGATCTTATTGTGTCATGTAGCAGTTACTTAGTAAAAATTCCATCAGACTTCTTTTCCACAGAAGTGCTACACCTGAAAGTAAAACAATTAGATCACCAGGACTTCAAAGTGAGGATTTCACAGGTGGTGGCCTTTCAATGCTTAGTCAGACTAAAGAATTGATCTATTTGGATCGATCTGTTAATCCTGTTACTCTGAAAAAACAAGAAAACAGTTTTACTGGGTCATCCCATCCTCTGGTTGTTCTAAAAATCATCACTCTATTATTACAAAGCTCCTCCCCTCGAGGCCAGGCTGATCATTTTCATGATGATAACCCATAATCACAGCACCAAACCTTAATCTTTGGAGCAAGAAAGATATTTTATATACATCAGGCTGCTTAAAACCCATCTGTACAACTTTTCACATGTTATTACATTCAAAAGAAATATTTATGACATAAAATTACTTAATACCAGTGTCAAGCTGCTTTTCTGGGGAATTAACTGGAATGCTGTAAACACAGGGAGAAGTTGTTTGGGTGTTGTTTGAGCCTTTTTAAACAGCACACATGAAAGGCTCCTGCCTCTGAGTTTTGCCATGTTGTGCAGATGTGAGATGTGTGGAACAAAAGCCTCTCTGGTTGGGAGAGCAGAGCTTTGATGGTGAGCTGCTGTGATCTCCACTTCCCACACGCTCCTCTTCACCCCAGACTCAGCAGAAGACACAGTCACCCCAATTTTCCTGCTCCTGATGAATATTTTAGGGTTGAATGAAGGATCCTCTGAACTTTCCTCACCTGATGTCTGTCAGAATCCAGCTACTACTTAAACTCAACTGCCAGTGCTTATCCACTGATTTCTCCCTTCCTACTCATATGAATTTCTTTTAAATGTCAGGCTTGTGCTGCCAGAATATTTAGTTATGCATTAATATAAATGTTGACTTTAAAGCAAGCTCAACTTTAAATATTTAGCTTTTATTAAAAAAAAAATCAGCTATAAATGATAGCCTGTGTTTAAATAATATTTTAACTACTTGGCCACTAAATATTCAGATAAGATTAAACAAAATTTCCAGGAGCTAATAGGTCAGGAATTACTTGAAAATGACATTTTGTAAAATGGGAGAACAGTGATAATTTCTACAAATTTTTTTCCAACTTTTTCTTGGCAACCAAATCCACAAGTGAAAAACCTCATGACTAAAAGTCTTTCTGTAAAATAACTAGGAGCTATTTTGCCATGGATGTTACCCAAACCTGCATCTCCTTTGGGCATTTACCAGTTTGATTAATTCAGCCCCAGGATGAAGGCTGCTCATCATCTTTGTTAAGGAGCTCTGAAGATGTCAAGTGATGTCAAGTTCAGAGGAAAAAGATTATTCTCTAGTCCCATGTCTGAATAACTCACATGTGGTGGTTTCATCATCAGCTTTAACAAATTCTCTTTGGTGAAAGGTGGAGAGCAGGAAGACTCTGCTAAATCAGCATTAGGAAGGACACACATCACCTCAACATCCTCCTTGGAATCCTGAAGCACAGAGGAACTGAGATGGATCCCTGTGCTCTGCTCCAAACAACCCAGAGCAAACCCAGTGCAGCTGTACAGAACACTGAGTGCACCTGGAGCACAAATGCAGCACCCAGGACAAAATGAGATGGACAGAACAAGCCAGGCCCAAGCTGTGTGCCCAGAGCTCTCAATGTTAAACAGATTAATGGAAAGTCCCCAAGTTGCAGCAGAAGCCTGCAAGTGGCTGAGTGGGGAGCAGAGGGAACATTAGTGCCAAGCCTCAGTAATTGATTGGGTCTGCTTGCACGCTCTAGCTTTCCCCTCAAACTACATTTTCCCTGCATATGGTTTCTCTTTCTGCCACTTTTCAAGTGATTTATTCCTTCAGAAGGGGAATTAGGTCTTATTTTGATCAAATATTTAGGACCTTTTAGACATTAAAAGCCACAGATTACAAAGAAAGAAGGGTCAAAACAGTAAAGTCAGATTAAAATTGCAGATAAGCCACAAATATTGAAGTCAGGAATGAACAAACAACTAGCAAAACAAGATTCAAAGAACTAAGAAGCTTATCCACCCTCCCTGCAATGCCTGGCTCCTCACTGCTAAATAACTGCTACTGAGATCTTCCCCACACAGGAGCTGATGAAAGGGGTCTGAATATAGGTCAGCAAAAGCCTTTCAGATCCAGCTACAGACACTAATTAGATCACTTTCAGTTATTAAAAAAATAGAAAAGGGAAAAAAACTCCAAAACAAAGGTTTTACAGCTCAAAATGTTCTGAATTTCTCTTTTTTCTTGTCTCTAATTGGCAGTGGCCTTTGGTTCCAAAGCAGCTGGTTGCTGCCCCAGCTCTGCAATTGTCACCAGCACGCACCAAGCACGGCAGTGACCACGCTGAGCAAGAACCTCCAGCAAAATTAAGGCTCAACAACATCTGCAGTGATCCACAAAGACCTGGGGAGGGGGGTCTTTAAATATGTTTTCAAGATATAAAAGAATTCTTCAGCTTTATAAGAGAACACTGACTGTTTTGTTTTACACTGCCAAAACCCACAAGGTAAAAAAAAAAAAATTCCAACTATTTTTTTCCCCCTGAAGTATACAGTATAGCTCAGTTCATACAGGGCTCCTTGTACCAGCTTGTTTATGCCTCCTCTCCTGTGAAACAAGCCTTTATGTCTCCAGAGTGGAAAAACCCACTGGTTTATATCCTTTTTGAGATGTATGCAGCCAATTAAATTGTAAAGTAATACCTGTTTCAAAGTCTAACTCAAAGAAACTTTACATTCCTGGACTGGGAGCAGAGCCAAGAAGGTCACCTTACACCCTGCAGTCACGTGGGAACACTTGGCTTTTGGAATTTTCTATTTTGATTTCCATGCAAAGTAAAATTGGGGGACTGAAAGGATGGAGTATTGTGTATTCTCTGCACCCAAACTGTGCTCGTTTCTCAAGTGATAAGGTTAATATTCAGAGGAACAAGAAAAGACAGTTCAAGAGTTCAGAGTGATTTCAAGGCATTCAGAAAGACTCAGGGAAGTGACAATTGCTGGGAGCTCTGCACTTTCCAGAACAATTTTAGTGATGAATAAACTATGATGTGACCAGACTATATGCATAAGAATGGTGTAATGTGCACAAAACAACAGTGCACCAACACATTACAATAAAATCCACTTGTCACAGTAACAAGCCAAGTCGATTTCCTTCCATATGAGAAGGGTTATGAAAAGACTGACATCTTATTTTAATTTCCAGTTTTGTGCAAAACAAACAGCACAGCAACCCCAAGAACAGCACTGGAGACAGGCTGCACCCCACCAGGTGAGCTCATCTGGGTACCCCAGAGCACCAGACAAGTCTGGTTTTTAAACTGGTTTGATCTGAGTCTCTGAGCTAATGGTAGGGTTTATTCTAAATTTAGCAGCACAAATGTGGATGCATGGTACCCTATCTCTACCTGATGCCATTTAAAGAAGGATCCCAAAGTTTGGATGCCTTGGAGATTTCTGGATGGGTAACAAAGTCCAGCAAATGTACCAAAACAACGACTTAGGATATTTTTGTGACATCTGTGTCTGACAGAAGCTGTCGCGTCAAATTCACAGGTTGTTTTCTTCTAAGTTAGTGAACATAATTACAGAGTTTTCTGTGGAGCTTTCAAGACACCAGGCAGTTCCCTGTGCCATATTCCCACAAACCTCCTGCTTTAATATATTCAAAACTAGATTGCCTAGCCCACATGAAAAATCCTTGCAATGACTATACACTTAATAAGTGTAATTCCTTTGTCAGATCTGTACCATGCCACAAAACTAATACCTGTGTAAAAGACATTTTTGTACCTGTTTCTCATAATAATGTCCTGAGAACCCAGGAAAGCCAGAGAGAAAAAAGTAGTGTTAAAATCAATTTCTGGCACATAAAAAAATAATTCTGTATATTGATTAGGTACTCAGAAAGAATTGACTTAATATTGGCATCATTAACATCTAACAGCAAAATTCAGAACAGTCTTCAAGCAAAGGCTACATCAAAAAGCTACAACATTGAGTAAGGGTTGGATAAACAACATCAAGTGCAAGCAGCTACATTTCCTTGTAACTTGTGCACAACACAGTGTTTCAGAATAATATTGTAAGTGTTTAGCCTCAGAAATATAAAAATTTACTTTTTTGATGCAAGTCGTGTGTGAAATCAATTGTGTTGACTAACACAGAATTTGAACATATTTACATCTTCAAGGCTTTCCTGCACTTGACTTTGGGGTAACAAAACCCACTTAGCCCTCACAGTATACATTTTCTCCTCCAATGTGTAAGAATCAGGATTTATTTCTCTGTATAGATCACTAAAACAGCTTTTCCCTTGCAAACGATTCCAGCGCGAGCGTGCATTAAGAACAATAACCACGTAGAAAAGCTGCCACAATGGATTGGGAAAAGCTTTGTCTCTGACAGCCACGCTGGAAGCAGCAGTTGGAGTTCTCAGTCTGGTAAATTCTAGAAAGACTGAACTTGTGGGTTTGGTACTCCCAGAATCCAGGGCTGGCATGGCAGGGCAAGGCAAAAGTGGCTGCAGGTGAAGGCTGCAGTCGTGGTCCTTTGTGCCCAGCGTTACAGAAAGCAAGCTGCAGAAATCCATCCTCAGACCTACCCGCGCCGCAAGAGCGCGATGCGGGCGTGGGTTCTTCCTCCTCCTCCTCCTCCTGGCCAGGACAACGCGCCGGCTCCGGGCTGCGGCCGCTTGCAGGGCAGGGCAGGCGCTCCCCGACGGCCGAGAGCTCTCCCCAGCCCCCTGCGGCGGCCTCAGACATTCCTGTGCTCTGTCAGGCAATGAAAATATCCCCGAGGGGATTAGAGCAGCCCTGGGGAAGAGAGCGGCTCCGAACATCCCCGGCGCACGAAAGGCACCGACGGCTTTGGGGGGGTCACAGGAGCGGGAATGAGCCTCAATCACAGCGCTAACGGGGCGGCTTCAGCCGCTGACAAATTAAGACCTCTAAAAATTCGCTGGTACTTTCACATTCTTGTGGGATGCAGCCAGCGTTTGGAAGCGTTCATTAAGGAGGGCAGAATCCTGCTCTGGCACTTCCACTAAGGGAAAAAAACCACGAGAACAAGCGAAATTAGAAAGCAAAACATCTTTTCCCATTTCCATCCCCGGCACAGGCACAGCCAGCTATCTATTCTTCTCCTATTCAACTTCATACAGAGTGCTCAAGGGTTAAAGTGCTTTTAAAAAAAATTAAGAAAGGAAAACCATCTTTTCTACAATGAGAAACACTTGAGAAAGGCTCCAAGCACCAGGCTAACAAAGAAAACGGTCCTGAAGAAGGAGGCCCTCACTACAGCATTCACCTCCTTTGCCAAGCAAATATATTTAAATAAAATTATTCAATCCCAGTGTGGCTTCCAGGCCACATTAAGGTAGTAACATTCTCCTTAATTATACTCCTTTTCACATCTTTAAAAATCCTTTCAATGTTTACTTGAAAAGCTATTTGCTGACAGCTAGAAAGAGCATACACGTGATCCTTAACAATTCTGGGGTGGGGGGAGAGAGCTGTCCCCTCCCCATGACAGCTCCAACAGCTCAGGGAGCCTCGGGGATGAACAGGCAGACACAAAACCTGAGCAAAGGAGGCTCGGGGACACCTCATTGTCCTCTACAAGCCCCTGACAGGAGGGCAGAGAGGGGCCCCCAGGGGAGGCTGAGGATGGATATTGGGGACAGTCACTGAGGGGCTGTCTGGGAGGTTGGGTACCAGGGACAGCCACTGAGGGGCTGTGTGGGAGGTTGGGTACCAGGGACAGCCACTGAGGGGCTGTGTGGGAGGTTGGGTACCAGGGACAGTCACTGAGGGGCTGTGTGGGAGGTTGGGTACCAGGGACAGCCACTGAGGGGCTGTGTGGGAGGTTGGACAATGGGGACAGTCACTGAGGGGCTGTGTGGGAGGTTGGACAATGGGGACAGTCACTGAGGGGCTGTGTGGGAGGTTGGGTACCAGGGACAGCCACTGAGGGGCTGTGTGGGAGGTTGGACAATGGGGACAGTCACTGAGGGGCTGTGTGGGAGGTTGGACAATGGGGACAGCCACTGAGGGGCTGTGTGGGAGGTTGGGTACCAGGGACAGTCACTGAGGGGCTGTGTGGGAGGTTGGGTACCAGGGACAGTCACTGAGGGGCTGTGTGGGAGGTTGGGTACCAGGGACAGTCACTGAGGGGCTGTGTGGGAGGTTGGGTGTCAGGGACAGTCACTGAGGGGCTGTGTGGGAGGTTGGGTGTCAGGGACAGTCACTGAGGGGCTGTGTGGGAGGTTGGGTGTCAGGGACAGTCACTGAGGGGCTGTGTGGGAGGTTGGGTGTCAGGGACAGTCACTGAGGGGCTGTGTGGGAGGTTGGGTGTCAGGGACAGTCACTGAGGGGCTGTGTGGGAGGTTGGGTGTCAGGGACAGTCACTGAGGGGCTGTGTGGGAGGTTGGGTGTCAGGGACAGTCACTGAGGGGCTGTCTGACCCTGCACAGGCAGTGCTGCAGTCCCCATCTCTGAGGGATTTAGAGGCTGTGTGGATGTGGCACTTGGGGACATGGCTCCATGTGGCCTTGGCAGTGCTGGGGGAAGAGCTGGACTCAGCAATCCAAAGGATTTTTCCAACCTAAACAAACCCATGGCTGTGTGTACATTATCCATCTCACACACCTCCCAAAGACACTGTGAGCAAAGGGAAATACAGGATTTTTCCAGAATTGAAAACAAAAGCCACCAGAAAACAGATCTATACAGAGAATTTCTGATTTAAACTCCAACACAGATTTTAACTACAAGAATTACAGTTTTCTAATTGCTATTTAAGTTTAGCTTGTGGATGGCACAAGATGTCCACATTCCAGAAGTACAGGCTAAGAAAAATCTTTATTTTTGTACACCAAAAATCATGAAGCGACTTCAGGAATATCTCACAGTGTTACAGTCATGCTCAAAACGATCTCCAAGTTATCAGTGCAGTTTCTCAAGAATTTACAAGCTTGAAGTGACTGTCCTATGACCAGAGCAGTTTACATTTTCTGTGCTGAGACCACCAAATTTCTACTTTTAAGCCACGTACAGATGGCACAGACAGTTCTAATCAGACTTCCATGATAAACATTTCTATTGATCATTTTCTGTAAAGAAAATGTTGAAAGTGCAAAAACATATGTAAAAGAGAGGAATGAAATCAGGTCCGGTTCTATCTTTATAGAGATTACAAAGTTAGACACAGGGATGACAGAGGCAGACAAATTAAATACATATCACAGAAACGTTTCTAATTTTAACAAAAAGTTGTGAAATCCAACTTAGCAGCAACTTGGAAGGCAAACTCTGAGGAAAGGCACTGCAGGGTTTACCCGGAGGGGAGGGAGGGAGGAGCTGAGCTAAAAGGAGCAGCAGGCACCTCCCCCAGAACGGTTTATTAAAGCAAGAACCCGGCATCAAAGCACATGATAAATAATTAACGTGCAATGCCTTTGTGATAAGGCACTGAACTTGAGCTTTCTCCTAAGGTAAATGATTTGTAAATGCAAATTTGTCCAGCTGCTCCTTTCCTGCATCAAAAGCCTGCTCAAAGATAGCATTTATGAGCTATTTTTGTCAAATATTTATACTATCTTAATCAGGTTTTGAGTCATGTGTGTGCCGTTTGTATACAAAAGCCCAGGGCAGTTACAGTTACATAAACTAAAGGGTTTGGGGGTAGCAAAGTTGGGGTTTGCCTCCTGGTCTATTCAAGCTCACTCTTTAATTACCCCACCTCATTCACAGTGAGCAGTAACCCACCTGCAGAGACCATTCCAGCTCCATTCCTCAATCCATCTTTCCCTGCACATGCAGATCACAAGGCTTGGAAACAAGTATCACATTTTTTTTATTCTAAAAGCATTTAGGAAATGGCACCTCAAAACGAAATGACATCTGCACAGCCACCACTGAAGGCTGTGTTACAGCCTTGGAAGGGTATAGAAGCAATTACAGCAGGAGCATGGACGTTTCTGATTCCAACTGCTGTAAGTCTGCACGAATGTAACTGTTATTATCATTAAAGGCTGAAGAATGAATTAAATGTGGCTCTGCTTTCACAGTGATACCCAGTTTGGTCAGCATCTAACACCTGCCTATCAATCTCCAGGAAAACTGCCTGAAGAGGAATTTGCCAGGCAATAAAGCAAACAGGGTTCTTGTTAGCTTAGAATTCCAAAGCTCTGCCTAAAAAGCTGTAGCAGCTTCCTGAAAACAGAAATATTCCTGCACCTTTGCAGAGGATGGTAATGCCTCCTTACCCACACAGCACCTCTGGACAGCCCTGAAAGAAAATATTAAGTCCTGTTTCTGACACCACTTCTGAGAAAGCTTGAAGAAAACCAGCAGTAACACACAGGGCAGTTCCCTGGCTACAAGGTATCTGAAAGGTCTTAAAACTTTGTAACTTAAAACCACTTCTAGGTTTTGCTGTAGGACAAGAGTCACCCAAATAAATTTTCAGTCTTTGGGTTACTGATATAAAGCAGCAACTCAACCTACCATCCCCTCACTACACTGAAAGACTGCACAAGTTACAAGAAATCAGCTGCCAGTAACATGGCAGGTCACTGAATGTGTGGTGATTTGACTTCCAGTTCACTCATTCTGGAAATCCAGCTTTGCCTCCCAAGGGAATCACAGTCAGGGGCAGTGAACCCAGCTCTGCACTTGGCAATGGTTCCACGAGGCTCTCAGCACCACCACCGAGGCACAACCCACAAAGACCAGCTATTATTTTATTTTTTAAATGAACACCATCACCTCCACTCATGGTGCTCACACACAACAACCAAGAGGCCTTCAGCACACAAGCTCAGAATGATGAAGTTGCTCACATGACAGGAGCTAAATTACATTTAAGCAATCAATATGCTCCATATATTCATCTGTAATAACAGAAACAAGCACTTGATAACCTTTCAAATCCCTCTGAAAAAACAATGATGTCTTGAATGGGGAAAACTTGGAGAAAATGCTTAAGATCACATGAGACAAAAGTAAAGGCAAAAATCTACTTCTTACAGGTCCTTATTTTAGTAAATGAGTAAAGGACATGCTTGAAAATGCTAAAGCCATAAAGTCTGCCCAGGATAAATTTGCAAGCAAAGATGAAACCCCAAAGCCCAGGCTCAGGCTCTGCTAGAGCCCTGAGCAGTGGTGCCTCCACAGAAGTTCCAGAGAGAACAACAAACAGCACAAACCAGATTGCACCCAGAGATCAGATCTAGCACAGATTTCCAGCTCCTGGGAATGCTGCCTTTTTCCATTCAGACTGATTTCCTCAGTGAAATGAAAATCTGGCAACAACAGCAAAGAAAACAACTGGAAAACATTACTTTAGAAACCAACACTTCAGATTTGGGGCTGTTCATGCTGTTACCATGAGCACACAAGATTCCAACTGAGCTGAAGCAGGGAAAGCCTTTAACCAGCGCTACCTAGAATGTGGAATGCACTGGATCCTGCTCGGGGTGCATCTGATGCCTGGTTCTCCTCTTTCCACATTCAGAAGTCAATTTTCCCCTCCAGAAGTCTCAGAGGTGAAATACAAAAACCTCTATTCACATGCTGTGGTGTTGCCTTGCAGATTCTGGCCCTCAGTTTAGAGCAGACCTACAATATTTACATCACCTACAAGAAATCCTATATATCTGCGCTCACAGACAACACATTGAAATAGGGAGAACACAAACCCACACTCAGTGGAACTGCCAAGGTGTTGCAGCTGTGCCAACAGGACACTCCATTTTCTGCACTTATGGTTTGTGTGGGTTTTCTTTCATCCACATCTCCAAAAAGTTACATAAAACCACAACACAAGCTGGTTACCAAATCACTGCAGGTATCTCAACCATCTCTTATCTCATACTAGCCAGGTATTTTTCAAAACCTACCATAACTTCAAATAAGGAGATAAGTAAAAAGAATCCATAGCAACAGAAGAACTATAGAAGCTAAAATGAAGGCTCTGAAGACCTGAAGTAGGTATGAGCAAACAAGAACATGTGAAGATTTGGATAAATAAACTATTTTACACTTCAAACAGAAGACAAGCCTTGTCAGATTCCAGAAAAGGAAGCAACTCGGGAAAATGATGAAGGAGGGCTGTCCCACCTAAAATCTGTGGTGCAGTCTCTATGTGCTCTTAATGCTAATGAAAATAGTGTCCCATAAAATGTATTAAATTTGCTGTTGCAAATGATTAAGAACAGATGCTGTGATTTCAGCTGGAATCCTGGGACTGTCTGTCCCTTCAGCACAGACAAGGCACAGGGGCTGGCAGAGGCTGGTATATCAATCAGCCCCAGGATCTCTATCTCTGCATCACCAACATCTCCTTCAGTAAAAAGGGGTAACCAAGACAAATCAAAACACTTTATCTGCTCTGCAGAACCACCAAGAACACAGCACAACAGAGCCCAGTGCAGGCAGGGAGCAGTTTTCCACGTCCTCAGCTCCCCACCAGCCACCCCAGCACTTCACTTCAACTTCATTTTACCCTGAAAAAAATAACCATGCCATCCTGAGCCATTCAGCTGGCTGCCATTCTCCTCTCTCTTGAGGGCTGGTTTGGCTGTCAAGAGTGCTCCCATTTCCCTCACAACCATACTGGCACACCCTACAACACTTTAATTTTTCTTATGATTCCAACCAGGTTTCCATGAAGTGCTGCCCTTCCAGGACTTCATTATTGATACAGGGATGACTGTGAAAGTCCAGGCCCCAAAAAGCCACAGCACAGCTGTTAAAAATGACACATTACACAAGACAAGCATCATGAATCGAGGTTCCCTCTGGACTTCTGCAAGTGAGTACATTCAGAGCTGTCAGGCCTCCATCCTTCTCTGAAACCACAACCTGTTGGGCAGTTTTGCATTTTTTTTCCCCTCAAGGCTAAGTATTTTAAGATGAAACATGTAGCTTTATTCCCACTTCAGAACCAGAGAAACAAATGAAATTTTAGCGTGGGAAAAGAAGTTACAAACCAAAGCAGTAATTAAAGCTGAACTGAGAATTGGTTAGCAATCTGAAAATGAACTTTCATGAAACATTTCTTTCTCAATGAATTTGCTAATAAATAATGCACAGTTTCTGAGAAAGTTTCAGTCTATAGATCTGGAATCTATATGCTGTAACACATAATATTAAGATGAAAACGGTGACATGAGAGACACAATGTTATTTTGCTCACAGTGCTGTTCATACTCCAATCCCATGCCAATCCCCACCCCAGCAGAAAGCAGTGGCAGTGTTCCCTGTGCCCATGTCACCCTTCCCTGTGCCCATGTCACCCTCTCCCTCCTGCCAGCACGGGTACTGATGCAGGCAGAAAAGCAGGGATCTGATTCAATTCTCCACATGCTCCACAAACACCCAGGAAAGCCAAGGAAGGGCACAGAACCCCTCCCTGCAGTGGCACTGCCAGCCTGGAACACTGACACTAAACACCGAAATGGGATTAACACTTGGCTACAACTTCATCTTGCCCGTGTTTCCTATCTGGCCCAGCACATTCCTGATGGAGGACTCACAAATCAATAACAAAATACCTGGATTTTCTGCAAGGTGAGCACTCACAGCCCACCACTAAAAATTCCAATCCCCACAGCACTAGAGCGTACAACAAACTGCTGAGGTGTCTCACCACAGCAAAAAATGGTTCTGCATGCAGTTTTCCTTTATTTCCAGTTTTTTATACTTCCTTCCTTGCCTGTTTTCAAACTGGAACATTTGGCTTTATAAATCACTTTTGGAAATATTTCATCTTCTTGTTAACACCCAGCTTTCCTCTCTGCTATGCACAACACTACAACAGCCATAATTCCAAGTAATTATTCAGTTCTTTAAGACAAGTGGGTGTGGCATGTGGGGACATGGTTTAGTGGTGCACTGGGCATTGCTGAGGAAATGACTGGACTCGATCTTGGAGGGCTTTTCCAACCTAAATGATTCTGTGATTCTTCTGTTTGTTTTTTTAAAGCCATGTGACCTCTCTTAAAATTCTGAAGACAAGCTAGACTCCACTGCTCAATTTTAAAAGTCATGACAGGTCTAATGACTTCAATGACTTTTGGCAGGCTGTTCTACTTTTAGAAGGAATATCCAAACACCTCTATTTGTGGCTCTCCCTTCCTCACTACAGTTACATTCTAAGGTTTCAATGCACAAACCACAGGGCCGTGTTAAGAGGAGATGTTTGGGCTCATTAACTACAGAGGAAAGCCAAGAAGGATGAAGCTTATCCAGAGCTTGACTCCATCTCAGTCCAAGTGGAAGCAAGCTGTGGGACAATTACACTGAGAACTAGGGAATGAAAAAAACCTGGAAGCTGCCTCCAAGTGCTCAAGTCTGTTAGTGATGGCAGCAACACAAAGGTGCCTCTGCCAAAAGGAAGATGAAAGGAAGAAATGGAACCAACACAATCAGAGCTGGAGCTTTTATTTCCCAGACAATGTAGGGAGCAATGCTGTGTTATAAATACACAATCTGAAACATAGAAAGATAATAAAGATATTGGATTTATTCATAGTGTCACATAAACATGAAGACAAACTGAGATTTACCATGGCTCAAAATACCATCATAAAGTACACAACAAATACAGCAAAACTTGCCCAGAAAAGCACTCATTAAATGGCTGGGAACTCCATGCAGAACATGAAATGAATGGAAGCTGGAGATAAGCACAAAGTCTCCTCAGAACCATATCAAGTCTAAGTTAAATATGTTAACAGGCAAGGCTGCGCTGGTGCAGCCCTCAGCACAGCCTGCTCACCCCGAGGTCAGCAGCAGCACTGGACACATGTCACCAGTTAAAAACACATCAAACCAGACAAATCCATCAAAGTATCGCAATAATAACGGTGACAACTGTGCTGGCTGCGCTCTGACCCAGTGTCACCAACCCTGACAGCTCCAAGGCATCCAAGACAGGCAGCAGGCAAAAAACAAAGGTAAAATATATTTGGACTCCAGATATATGAGCTAGAATTAAAACCTCTTGTAAGTGACACCAATTTCTAAGCCAAAAAGAAAGTAAAAAAAACAAACAGATGGCAAAGTCCAACTGATGAAGCACTGAAACCCCCAAGGATATCAAGTACTACTAGGAGAGACAAAGGGAAATTTTAAGGGACCAGCAGGCAGAAGTACAAAAACATGGGGGTTTAAAATAATAACAAAACCAAACATAATAAAGACACAGTAAGCTCCACAGCCATATACATAACAATTAAAATCTGATCTAACTACAACAGACAGTAGTGCACAATTTCTTTGAGCAGAGGGATGAATTAGTGGGTAATTTAATCAAAAAACAGCCTTTCCACTTTTAAAAGATCTCCAAACAAAATTGTATGACTAGAGGATACCAAAAATTATCACCCAACTGCCATGCTTTGATGAGACCCAAAAGAACTGAGTCATCAAAATCCACACCACCAACAACAGTCCATCACACAAGCTAAAACCTCTGCAATGCACTAAGGAAAAGAAGATCAATAGATTAAAATGTACAAATGAAGAAATTCAGGGTAAGCAGACACATCTGAATTTCTGCAGTAGTAACCAGCACCGAGCCAGCTGCACAAACAGCTCCAGAGTGAAGAAAATTCACAGCTAACATATGGAGAACAACACACTTGGAGGGGCAAAAAGCTCTCTCCATTGTACAATTCACTGTTTTTAAATCAACTTAAAATGAAATTTCTCACTGGAAAACTATGAAAGCTAGAATGTCAGAGGAATAGGAAAATAAAACATTGTTAAATGACTGAATGACCACTACATTCCTTCCCAAAAATGCCATGCTCAGTCTTGGTCACATCACAACAGCAAACCCAAAGCTGAACCAGGAAAGTTCAGAGATTGGCAGTGAGAATCAGTGATGCCATTAAAAAATACCCAAGTTTATGTATTTGGAGCCCAGTGAGTTCCCAGATGGGCAGTCCTGTGTGAACAGCACCTTAATGGATTTAACTCATTTCTTTCCTACTCATACACCCAATCCCAAAACATTCAGCAGCAACAAGTGAAGTGATAAGTTTAGTGTGATGTAAAAAGAAAAAAATCCTCTAGAGTAATTTATTACTTTTCATTAAAATTAAACCTCTTCTCTTTTTGCACAAATCAAACAGCTTGTGGTTGTTACACACTCCAGGGAATTACCCAAAATCCCAAGAAAGTTTAGCAGCAGAAAATTCCAATTCCTTCATTGCCTTTGGTAAGGGCAGCTTTAATGAGGAAAAAAATATATTTTAACTGATGCAAAAAGGATTTATCATAAATTGATAGTCTGCTTCTTTTGTAAAATTAAGATGCTCCTCTGCATGAATACTAAATGGTAAAAACCCTGGAAATTAAAGCACCTAATAGATCACATAAAGCAGGCTTACAGTTTTCCTACACAACCCTGCAACTGTACACATACAAATCAGGCTTATCTATTTATATGGAATTAATCAGGATTACCACTTTCATCTTGGCAATTTCACTGGAGGATGAAATCAATAGCACCCAATCAGTAAAATATGACTGTTTCCACTGCTCTGAGGCATTTGCTCTATTAAGAACTATTCTGCCTTTTTAAAAAAATCAATAGCCTGGGGCATTATGTTTCAATATTGGAGAGCCAGAGGTGTGTCTGACTCTGGCAGGACAATCCCAGTGTTTGAGAGCTCTCCCCTCTCAGCCTGGCACACAGAGAGGCAAACACGGGCCTGTGCCTCCATGGCCATTCCCAAAGGCTGCACTGAGACTTGGGGCTCTCAGGGGCTGAACACCTAATCCACACCCCTTGGAGGAAGGTGAAAACCCCTCTGCATCCAGCATGGAAGCTGCAATCTGAGCCCACTGAGACCCCTACAAACTGGCTAAGCCAAAGTGGAGTTTCCCTTCCACCAAGAGACATCCCAAGACCGGCAGGGATTCCTCATGGGAAACCAGCACCAACCAGTTACAGCTCCTCATAGGCAATGCAAAGTGCATTTAAACATCCTGCATCCAGAAAACCACTGCATGCTTAGAGTTGGCTACAAACACTGGCACACATTTTACACACCAAATCATCTCCATGACATTGGTGATGATAATAAAATTCACTTTCAAACGCCCCGTGACACTCAGGCTGATTTTGCCCAAGTTAAATGTTTTAATAGCGTGAAAGCAAACCTTAAGCAGAATATTGCACTGCTCCTTGTGTAGTTCTCCTCAACTCCCACTTCATTTTCTCTCTCATTTATTATCACTCTCCTTCTCTTGGCCATACAACAAACTCCAGCTAGGTGCCTACAGAGTCTCCAGCCTTCTGTGACCATCTCTGGCTGAAGGTCAACCTCGTGTAAATCACAAGGGCATTTTATCATCAGGAACAACCAAATACTCTTATTTGTATAAGGAAATATCTACCATAGGTAACTTCCTTACTCACACTGATAAGGTAACACAAGGTAACTAAGCCAAGTTGTTTTTTTTATGACACTTTTTGTTTGCTGCTTTTCACCATGATGAACACTAGGCACAGGTGTGCACACACCTGACAACTCTGGAACTGAAGTGTTAGTTTATTAGGAAAGCTTCATAAGCCAGTCAAGTAATTCTCTTAGCTGAGTAATAAACATGCAGTGCAAAAGCCACATGCAACCTGTCCATATGGAACAGGAATATCAAGCAGGGAGAGCGGTGCTTAACTGACTTGGGACGTAACCGAGACCAGAATATTTCTGCTCTATTTTTAACTGGGGATATAATTAGAAATAATCAAGCAGCACACACACAACAGAAACAAATGACAACCTGCTGTTTCTAGGGACCCAGCTGATCTGTGCTGCCATCCTCAGCTTTCCATCCCCCCATTGCTCCCCAGGAGGAGCATCCCATCAGCAGCACCTGGATGCACTTCCCAGCTTGCTGCTCACAGACCCCTTCAGGTCTGGGCTCCTCCTGCAGCTCCAGGCCCAGCAACTGCTAACTCTGCTCCACTGGGACTTCCCAAAGCAGCAGCTTGTCCTCTAAAAGCAAAATACATACCAACTCCAAGGACTTCAGCAATACCAGGGAGAGGCAGAACAAATTTCCTGCTTCTGAATAATCTCATTTGCAATCTTAATGGTGTATACAGGCTATCACAGCTTTCCTATTAAAATTAGGTGACACCAGCTTCATTTTTATTTCTAATAATGCAATCTGTATAGATCCAA
The DNA here is from genome assembly GCF_027579445.1 of Ammospiza nelsoni. NCBI lineage: Eukaryota > Metazoa > Chordata > Aves > Passeriformes > Passerellidae > Ammospiza > Ammospiza nelsoni. The sequence goes on from NC_080646.1 coordinate 17,769,597, forward strand.
GTTTTTGTGCTTATCTCAACTCAGTTACAAACAGTTATAGGAGGCAGGATTTAGCTTAATTTGATGCTTCTTCCTGACTTGTTTTATTCCCTCAGCTAAGTGAAATGCTGTCCCAATTCCAAAATCAGCAGCTCATCTTGCCTTATCTGCAGAGCAACCAGCTACAATGGAAAACACACTGCTGTTTGCAGACACACAAATAAATGAAGTTATACAGTTTTCCCCTAAAATAATTCAGCTGCACTCTTTTCTTCTTCAGAGCCAGGATGAGCTATTTATAAACAGGATCAAATGTCCCTCCAACACACATGACTCCATACAAAGAATACAAGCTTCCAAATCTGCAACTTCTGCTCATTTATGGCACTTTGACCCACACCAAAATGCCAGCATTGGGGTTTTTTTGCATTAAAACCCCCTGATCTGGACATACAAGCAGCACTTCAGCCTTGGCAAGGAGAGCTGTGGGTCCCACAGCCAAAGCTCCACCTGGACCTACAAAGCTGCTGTTCCTCTGCCTCTCCAGCCCTCAGCATCAGCCTGAGGAGGCTCCTCCAGCATCCGGGAGAGATCAGGCTGCACCCAGAGCATGGAACAGAGGCCAGCACTACCCCCTCACATCTGAACTCCAACAGGAGAACTCATGCCATGGAACAGCTGCACCCAAGTCTGCTCTCCTGTGAGCACCTGCCCATATAAAAGTATGTGGAACATCCTGGATTTAAGAAAAACTACTGGCAATTAGATGGGAAATAGTGGGAACTAAAATGAACTCCATCCACTACACATCCTCTCTATTGAGACAAAGAGCTAAGAGAGCCTTTCTCCCTTTCCTCTGAGTAACTGGTGCAAACACCCTCAGACAGGGAAAGCCCAGCTCCTGGTGCTCCCCAGGGATCCCACAGGACACATCCATGGACACAAGAGGAGGAGCTCACCTGAACTTCCACGATTTCCACACTGATACTCCTAAATTCCTGCTCCAATGAAGGTTTTATTCCACATCATCCCCCCTCTGCAGACTCAATTCACATATTTGGCTCCAACAGACAAAACTTCACCTATTCATTTGATTTCCTCAAACCATAAAAGATTATTTTAAACTAGCAAAGAGCTACTAACGCAACCATGAGACCACTGAGCTGTCAGGAGAGCAGGAATATCAGAAAATAATCACTACGTGGCAAGATTTTACACATAACAAAGTAACTTATCTGTTACACATGTTCTGCAGATTGAGTCAAACTGTAGTATTTTTCAAAAGAAAAAAATCTACTTCAGACCTGGAATCTGTAAAGTTTGTACCGTGTAAGAGGATAAATAAAAATATTCCCATCAACAGGAGTCAGCTCACATGGTTCCATCAGTGGTGCCCAAGATGAGAACCACCGTGGAAGATCCTGCCTGATGTGATTTGAAACAGAACAATTACACCATTTAATGTCAGAATTTAACCATTCTTACTTTCCCAAATTGCTAAAAAACACTCATTTGACCAGCAGTTTTTCCCATATTCCATTTGCACAGAGCTCTCTCTTAAAATATCAGGATTCAATCAACCTACAGGGAGTATTTTTTTTTAATCCCAGCACTCAGCATTCAAGACCAGATTTTCTTTCAAGCATCCTACTAGCTTATTGCTGGCAAAAAGGAAATAAAGAAGTTACTTTTTAAAGCCAGCATTTGGCATAACGAGCAGATAACATCGCTGCAAAGCTAAGGAGGCTTCTGTGGTATTAATGGTCTCATGCAAGGGCTTTTGAGAGAGCCTTCTCCTGCCTCACCTGGCTGAGATTACGTTTTCCGTAGCCTATAAAGAACCAGGATTCAATCATGGACCATTAAAGACAACAATGGTAAAAGGTGTGAGAACTACCGCGGCTGAAACGCTGCCAGACCGCTCATTTCTGGGCTACTGCGGCAGTTCCCAGGCAAGTTCCTCTCTCTCCACAGGTTGCCGGTACCGAGTCCGTGCCGCTTCCAGCAGCCCTCCCGAGCCGGGGCAGAGCCCGCCCGTGCGCGGCTCCCCTCAGGGGTGAGCTGCAAGGCTGATTCCCCTCAGGTGTGCCCTTCTCCCCTCAGGGGTGAGCTGCAAGGCTGATTCCCCTCAGGTGTGCCCTTCTCCCCTCAGGGGTGAGCTGCAAGGCTGATTCCTCTCAGGTGTGCCTGGCTCCCCTCCCCGGTGAGGTGCAAGGCTGATTCCTCTCAGGTGTGCCTGGCTCCCCTCCCCGGTACCAGCGAGTTGGGAGCACAGGTGGGTGAAGCGTTCAATCCGCCGCAGAAGGGGCTCCAGATGTCCCTTGTTCGCGGGGAGGCACCGCCGCCGCTCCCCGAGGCTCGCAGTGGCCCCTGCTGGTGCCCGCACGGGGGGAGCGGAGCGGGCTCAGCCCCTCGGCACCGCTCGCCCTGCCGGGGCCGCCCCGGGCCCCGCCGCCCCCCGGACCCCTCCGCGCCCCCTCACAGCTCCGCGCCCGCCGCCGCCGGGGTCTCGCCGCGCTCTTACCCGTCAGGAGGCTTCGGGAGCCGCTCCGCGCCGCGGCGCCGGTCGGTGCGGGCTGCGCGAAGAGAAGGGCGATGCACAGGGAGCCGAGGAGCCGCCGGGCTCTCCGCGCCGCCATCGCTCCACTCCCCGCGCCCGGCAGCCGGGCTGCACCCAGCGCCAGCCCCTCCCCCGGGGGGCTCCTCCTGCCTTCCTTCCCTACCGGGCGGGTTGCGCGGAGGCGGCGGAGGGAGAGCGGCGGGCGGGCGGAGCGGCCGCGCTCCCTCCCTCACTCCATCGCGGGCCGGGCTCCGCCGCTCGCTCGCTCCGTTCCGTCCCTCCCTCAGACGGACCCCGCGGGGCGCGCGCCGCCTCCCGCCCGCCCCCGCCTCGCGCATGCGCGCGCTCCTCCCCTCCCGCCCCCGACCCCCGCGCCAGGTGTGCGCGCGCCCGCCCCCCCGCGCGCGCCACCGCGCCTGCGCGTGCGCCCGCGGGGGGGCGGGGCCGCCGCCCTCTCCTGAGGGGCGACGCTTTGCCCCCCCCCCCCCCCCCCCCTTCAGGCGTTCGGTGCGTAAAGTTCGTGGGTTTTAAGGCAATAAATCCATGTTTTCCCCTCTCCTGGACCAGCTCAGCATGAGTGCGAGACCTGCGCGTTTTCCACACGTAAAAACATGGAAAACCAGACGGTTCGGCACCAATCCGGGTATCCCCGCTATGTGGCGAGCCGGAGGGTGTGGGAAGAGGGAGCCCTGCTCTGCCATGGTGCTGGTTACCAGCGATCCAGAGCCGCCCAGAAACCCGAAATGGAGCTAAATGCAGAAAAATAACTTGCGGAAACTTGTTTTCTTTGGGAGCGACTCTGCTGCTCTGTTCGGGATGCCGCCTCTCCCAGTAAACATGCTTCTCAAAGATAAATAACGTGAAGAAAAGGCCAGACATGCTCCGAAAAGGCAAATGCGATGTATTTTCATCCTCCTGGGGGTAATTAGTTTTATACAGCATTTGCCATTCAAATCCAAATCACTGGAATGCCGCATCGTTACCAGCCCGTTCCAGCCCTACTGCCACATCCAGGCTCCTTAGAAAGGACACAATAAAAACTATAAATATACATTCCTCCTTTATTAATCATATGGAGCGTACCCTGATATTTTTTCCATCTCAGCTTGTTTCCCACTAAATTATATTTTTACAATGCACACGGTGTCCTTGCTCATTTTATTATTGACTAATTGAATCGTCTCGTTCAGGACATAAATTATATGGGACCGGGGCTGGAGGTAACCAGGACAGAGCCAGACCCGCAGGACATGTAACATGGGTACATCCCCTGCAAAACACGTTGCAAAACATTTAACAACGAATTTTAAATTTTTTGTTCCAAAAATCCAGGCTTTTACGCTGGTTGTGAGACTCCTGTTAAGGAAAGTTTCCCTTGGTAACCTCGGTGTGTGTGGCAAGGGTGTCCCTCTTGTTGCGGGCAGCTCTATATTCCCGTGAAATTCTTCTTGATCCAGCAGGATTTGCAGATTTGTTTATGGAGAGGGTTTTGTGCGAGGCAGAGGCTGGCAGAGTGCTCAGTGCCCCAAACGCAGGTGTGGATTCTGCCGTACAGGGAATGCACACAGTGAATTAAACGCTGACGTGACTGCAAAGCACCAGCTAATACAGGTGTCTGAGGCGTCTCTCCTTGTGAAGCTTGCTTCATTATTTTATGTTTCTGTCAGGAAACAGGGGGTTTGGCCACTAAAATTATCCCGGGGCATTTTCACAATGGAATAATTACCTCCTCAGAAGGATGTTTGGGTTTCTCCAGCTTACCCTTGCCGAGCTATGCTGCTATCTGATATGCTACAAGGATTACCAGCAACCAGCTGCAATTTATCCTGAAAATGGAAGCGGTGATTAAAAGGCAGGACTGGTAGTGTAACTCCTATTAAAGCTGGTTAGCAATTCCCATCATAAAATCCTGCCCTCAGTCGCATTTAATAGGGCCAGACTAACCACTGTGCTGAAATTTAGGCATCTGAAGTTCATACCTTGGGTTAAATTATAAACATTTCTCCTTCTGTTCCTTCTGTCAGGAATTTTCTAGCCTGAAAATGAGAGTGGTCACTTTGTCAGAGGTGTTCCCTCAAACCCTGCTATGAAAACCCTCCTGAAATCCTGCTGGTTCTTGGCAGGAGCTTCCTGGTGTTCCCACTCCCCAGCAGCTCCATCCTCAGCACAGCCCAGGGCTGTGGGATCAGGGCTGGAGCTGCAGCTCCAGTTCCTGGCTGCTCTGGACCATGCCATGTCCGCAGGTAGGAAGGGCAGACCTGTCCTTCCAGTCTTCTTGGGAAACACAGAGCAGGAAGCTCCTTGAAAAACACACACTGGGGACAGGAACTGGGGCTGGGACAGGTAAGTTGGCAGGCACAGAGGCTCTGGAGAGAGACAGGTTCTCCAGGGTGGTGAAAGGGAATGAGCAGCCAGAAGGAAAAACAGGTCTGCCTGGAGGGAGGGATAAAGCAAAGCTCCTAAGAAGGAGTCTGGAAGCCAGGCTGCTGGGAGAAGGCTTTAAACCAGAGTGGAAATGGGAGAATTGCTGGGAGGAAGACGTGCAGCCTGGCAGGACTGGGAGCTGTCCCTGAGCTCTGATCATGGTTTGAGGGAGAGCTTGCTGGGCAAAAGGATCAGATGGAAGAGCTGGGAAAAGGACCCCAAGGCTGGGTGTAGGATGCAACAGGACCTGTGGGAAGAGGGAATTCACTGGGACAGTGATGTAGTAATGGGAATGACAGAAACTGGGGCAGAGCAGAAAGGTGAGGACTTGGGAATGGAAATGCACACCACCTGGAAAGCAGTCAGCAGTACCTGAAATACACTGAGCATGTGCCTCACCCCCTTGGAGTGCTGGAGCTTGTGCCAGCCATGACATCCCTCATCACAGAGGGAAATTTCCACATTGCTGATGGCCTGCATCGATGTCAGCTCAGGATTACATTACTGGGGTTATCTCTACATGGGAAAGAAGTACATATTCAATAAAGCAACAGTAATCAGGCTGCACTGCAACACACTCCCCAGTTATCAAACACCAGGATAAAGGCAACCAGTGCACAAGGATATGCCAGGCTCAGACACTCAGCCAAGGTCAGAGAACCCAGGCAAGTGCCCCAACAACTTCCACCTCATTTACTGCAAAAATCAGATGTGGGTATTTTATGCACCTTGTGAGGAACTGCTGGGCAAGCAAGCAAGTGGGTGGGGCAAGTGACTGCTGCTCCCAGAAAGGATTTTTAGCCTCTGGAATCTGTGGGATGCAAAGCACAGTCCCTAAACAGACCTGCCCAGCGCTGCACTGATTGTGCAGTCAGCACTGCCCAAGTGCCTGGGCTCACATTTTGAAGCCTGACTTGCAGAAATGAAGAACTCTTGCAGATAAATCTGCAATAACTGAGAATTTCTACAACTTCTGACTCAATTAGATGCCTGGCCATGTTCTATTTTCTGACAAAATCAGGCCATTGAATATTTCTAATTGGATCTCTGAAATGAAAAGATATTTTTTACTATTCTATCTGTACACCCGAGTTCCTCGCCTGTAAAATAAGGGCAACACCAGTTCTCGCTACAGTGTTGAGAAAATGAATTAGAGTTTGTGAAGCACTTGGATACCATAGTGATGAGTCCCATGGAAAAGCTCGGGAGGAAATGAATAAATCTGTCTTCAGAACAATATTTGAATAGTCTGCTGTAAATAAAGCACAGGCCACACAGTGAACAGCAAGGAGAAAATAAAATTATTACTTAGTGAGCACAGTCTATTCTGTACAATGAGTGAGGCCAGGAACCTGTTGAAAGAACAGCGTGTGATCTAATTAGAATTAAATACTGTATCATAATGCAAATGCATGGAAGGGACAAATTACAGTTGCATAGGCCACCTTAATGTTGGTATTTCTAAACTTTTAGATTCTTGAATTTAAAAAAGAACTCCACTGTTAGGTGCAAAGGTGTAATACACATGTATAAATGATTTCCTCGCCCTTTAATAGTGGGAGACAATATATTTACCTCCTCTACCTCAGCCACTTAAGTGGAAAAAGTGTTTTTCTCCTCTTGGAGATATCTCAGCCTCACAGCCAAGATTTAACGCTGTCATTCACACGCTGACGTCGAGATTTAAATCCAAAATTTCCCTTCTTTGGGCGTCTGTGCACGATCATCAGAGACAGACTATTCTCCAGAGAGGGAGCAGAGGAGGACCCTCATTTCAGTGATTAAAATTTTGTGTTTTGCTTGGAGTGCTTCCCATTCCAAAGCAGCCCCCTGGTTTTGGTGCAGAGGCAAGGTTATGGAACAACAACTCCCCTGATCTGTGCGACTCCTCGGTCCCGAGGCTGCACGGAGCTTTCCCGACTCCTGCTGAGACTTGGAGCCGCTTCAGAGCAGTTGTAAATTGCTCTGGGTTATCTGTGGCCCACAAGAAGAGTGATGGAATTAGGATTGCACTGTTCAGTGCCACTCTGCTCGTGCCTATTTTTCTCATCGTGATTTCTCTATTGCTTAGCAGGATGTGAGGTGACACTCAATCGTTACACCAATTTATTGTTATCCAGAGAATTTTCTGTTACCAGGCATCCTCTGGCAGCTGGTAAAGGCAATTTGGGATAAGAAGGGGCTGCAGCACAAATAAAGACGTGGCTCGTTAAGTTTAAGACTTAGAGCTGTGAGATACCTTCAGTTTAACCTGCTGTGCTGCCTCCCTTGTGTGAGGCATTGGCTCCATTCATGGACAGCATCTGGCACATGGCCTGTCCAATTATTCCCAATCTCCATCCTGATTCCAGCAGCAGTGCCTAGCAAGGTGTGCTGTCTTTCATCCTTCAATAGGAGCTAGATTTATTTTTTTCATTTATTTTTTACATTTATTGCTCACAGATGTGGTTTTGCAAACTGCTCTGAGGTTAAAAGTCATCCTCTGGACTTTGACAAGCAAATTTTAGGTTAGCAGGTCATATGCCAGAAACCCTCCATCCCCAGCATGTACTTCTGTCATTCCTGAGGTCATGAGGAGTTCCAGCTCCTCCCTGGAATCACGGAGGGTCATAAATGGAAGCAGACCTTCCAGTCACTGAGGTGAGTTCCCTGAGAAGGCTGAGAGGAAGGTGGAGCTCCTTGAGTGCCAGGCTGACAGAGTCTGAAACACAAACAGGGCAGTTGGTGTAAAATGCTTTAAAGGCTTCCCCTGTTGAGCAAGGGAGCTGCTGAGGTCTGATCCAATGTTTGTTTATTTAGGGTTTTCAGAGGTAGATGGAGGGAACCTAGAATCCAAAAGGCAGGGTTTACTGGAATCCAATCAGCAATTTGAAAGAAAAGGGTAATGCATGTGTTATCAGGAAGTGCATAATGATGTGGGATATGGCTCTCTGGGCATCCAGAAGGAGAGAAATGCAGATAACACCCAAGGGGAGAGGCTGATGTTACTGCAGTCAATGGGATTTTTGTCATCCATGTCAGTAGGGTGAGATTTCATCTCTGGAAGCCTGTCATGGCCTGACACTGTGCCACAGGTGCTCACAGGGACTGTGTTTTCCTGTTTTGGTCGTTGTCATCAGTCCTTGCTCTCAGATGAGATCATTACTGGGGACACACTGACCATCCCCTCACTTTTCTGTGTCCCACTTCTCCCTGAGCTGCAACAACTCATCTTTGGCCTGACAGACTCTGCACATCCAGTAAGAGAGGAGACAGATGGTCCAGGCCCTCTCGTGCGAGCAGGATCAGTCTCCTCTGCTTCTTCAAAACCACATAAGCCAGGCAAGGATTCCAGGTGGTGTTTATCCCAAAGCTTTTCCAACAATCCCACAAGAATGTTAATTACTGACACCAACAATCTTGTTCTCATTCATATAATGGGAGTGCCTAAAGGTTGTGTTAGACACAGTAGGATCACACAGGAACAGGCAGAAGGGTTTTAGTGCAGGTTATCCTGACAGGAGGTCAGAACCATGGAGAGCTGTTGGAGGTAGAGCAGCAGGGCCACCTTCCACATCTCCTGAGTCCCAGTGCTCCTGCTCTGTAAACACCATCACATTTCCTCCTGTGCCAGGGGAAGTGAGACTGAGAGAATTCAAAGTGAGAGGAAAACTGTGGAGAGGAGAAAGGAGAACAAAAGGGAAAGAATTGATGCTCAGCACACAGAAATGGTCATTTGCCTCTGGGCTTGGGAAATCAAAGAAATAACCTTAGACCAGCAGCAGAGGATGCCTGGAAAGCACAGCCCATCACTCCTAGGGATCCCAGCACACCTCACAAACCTCACCTCTGCCCATGGCAGGAACCAGCAGCAGCACAGCCTGGCCCTTTCTGTGTGACACCTGAAAGGGCCAGCTGAGGTGCTGGGTCATACAGCTGCAATCACATGTGTTTCCTGGAAATGGAAACAAAAGGCCTAGTTATCTGTGAGAGATACAAACAGATCAGCCAGAGTTACATGAGCAAGTCCACACATAAAACCTGACACCAAATAGACTTGGCTGTTGTGTCAACACCCACAACTCCCACAGTGTCCTTCCTTTTGCTCTGTATCTCAGACTGTGATTTCAGGTGTTTAAAACTGAATATACAGAAACAATGATTCCAGGAGTCATTGCTTGGACATGGTGGCTGAAGTGTCCCTCTGCTTTAAATGGCAGAATTGGAGGCACAGAGTGCTATTAGGACCTTGTGATGGAAGAGTAAATAAGAGCAAAATTACCTCAGTCTGCTACTTCAACAATTCAAAACTAATTCAACAATTCCAATCAGTCACTGCTATGATGTAGGGAAGACAGGGACAATGAACCACAGAAACAGGAAGGAATAAAGACATTGGACAATAGGTTGGGACAGGGACAGAGTCCTGTTTGCTGTAATAGTCTTGTTCATGCACTCTCAGACAGCCCTTTAAAGTCATAGTTTTGGCTTTGGTTCCTCCAACTGGAATGCTCAGACAAACCTCACCACCCTTTCAAATGCTATGAAGGAATTTCCTATAAATATAATGGATTTTTCATGGAGGAAATATTGGACTTCATTTTTACCACATTATCTGACAAAGGGACAAAGCTGAACAGTTGTCCCTTTGTAAAATTCAACTTTTCAGAACAAGACCTGGTTTACAAAGGGCTTCCATGCCAAGCTCATAGTGTGCCACAGGAGGATGCCTGGAGCCCTGGCAGATTCTTCTGCCACAGGACCTGTACACTGTGATCATGGTGCTTCCCAAATCACCTTGCTGCCAGGAAAGGTTGTGCTGCAGCACCTGGGAATGCTGCAAAAGTCTGGAGAAGCCCTTGGTGATGTAGCTGTCAGAGGAGAGCATGGAGGTCTCTTCCCAGAGAGCAATAGCAGGGTGCAGCCCTGATTTGCTAAGGAGAGAAATAGGCTTCTGTTCCCAGCAGGTCCTGGTTTTAAAGCAGAGTTATTCACTCATTCTGCATACATTTTATTTTAAAATCATTCTAACTTCTTGCAATTCTTAAGCATCTCTAAAACCAGGGTGAATTAGCCAACATTCCTTCCTGGTATCACCAATGCAACCTCTTACCCCATCAGCACAGTCTGACTCTTTCTCAGCTGCAGGACTGAGCAATATGGGGACATAAAAGAAAAGCAAAGAACACACTTTGTGCCAAGGAATGGTGCTGTTCTGAGAACTCTGGCAGGGAGAATGAGGACAGCCTTCAGACAGGTGAAGTCTGACTCCTCAAGCTCCAATCTGACACTTCTCACAGACATTCATTTCACTTTTTTTGTTGTTGTTTAAATATCCCTTGAGGGCAATACTTCTGCAAAAACACCACCTTTCCCCCACCTTTCCATGCTCATCCCAGGGGGCTGGTGATCAAAGCCAGGAGAGCAAACCAGGGGCTCTGATGGGATGTGGAACAGGGGTGATGGAGCTGTGAGCCCTCAGATCTCCCTGACAGGTCTGGGCACTGCACGTCAGGATTGCTGGGTCTGCTGTCACCCAGGGCTTCTACCACTGCTGTTATTCCCTCAGCACCTCAGTGGCAGGTTTAAAATCAAATTACATGAGTGCTACAGGCTGCAGGCTCTGCCTGAGCCCTGAAGTCAGAGGATTTGAAACAATAAATATGCCTGGGTGGCATTCCCTAAGAAATGTCATCCTTAGGCTGCTCCTCTGTTCCTCCTAAAGGAACCTGACGGGACTCATTGACTGTTCCTGGAACTGCAGCAGAACTTATTGATTCTGGGAAATATGAAATGTGTCTGAGAGGTCACAGTAGGACTCTGTGTCCAAGTGAGACACCAAGGCCTTCAGAGACACTGAATGGGGCAGAGGGAGCAGGTGGGGACAAACAAAAGGTGGGGAGTTGAATCCATGAGGGATCAGTGGGGTTTGAACAGCACCACCCCAAGAAGAGGTGAAGGTGCTGATCCAGGTTCCCTGTGACCAGAAACCACCACAGGGTAAATGCTGCCCAGGCTGTTGCTCCACCTGCTTCCCTCTGCTCTAATACACATTTTTAAGGGATGCTCTTAGAAGGACCAAAAGTTGAAATGCATTTCCTCCTCTTCCCATAGTGAAGGCACGTGCTGACAGGGAAATTTGGGAGGAAAATGCTCTTATGCTATACAGGCAATGGACATTTTGGGCACAAGCAAGATGCCTTCACATTCCCAGAGGAATTCAGCTAAAAAGCATCACTGCCAAAAACTGGAGAGAATTCAGATGCTTGGAACAAACTTATATTGCTAAAAGTGGGGAACTGGTCAAGAAAGATGTTCAGGCTATCAGAAGTTGTTATCAGAAGTGTCTGAAAGCACAGAAGTGTAGGTATTCAACAAAAATCAATTTCTCAAAAAGACTCCTTCCATGACCAAAACCCTTTGGTGAGGGCTGAGCAGGAATTGAGCTTTATGTCTGTATCATGTGGACATTTAGATTCCATGAAGCAAAGCAATGGTATTTTTCAGCCCTGAGCCCTCTGAGGCAGGTAACAAATAACAGAGATTTGGCAAGAGGGAGAAAAGCTTTCTCACAAATCTCGTTTTCCCAGTCCCAAAGGGCTGCAATCTGCCTCTCATCCCCTCTTCCATGCTGCTGCTCAGTCCATGATCTGTTGGGTTTGTGTTTTCTGATGGGAGTCCAGCATTTTCCTGCTGACCTCCAGCACTCAGCTGCTCCTTCTGGGGTGTCATTGTGGTATCCACCACTCCTGAGGCTGCCAGGACATTCTGGGAACCACTGCCTTTGGAGAAGGCAGCACAGGGGAGCACAAGGAATGGTGTGACTGGCATTTGTTTTTGTGTTTATTGCTACTACTGCTGTTAACGTGTCTTGTTGTTTTTTCTAAAGAGCAGAGTTCATGAATTATGTTCAGCTTAAAAAGAAAGCTGTAAAAAGTACCAGTGAAAGACATCAGGAAGAAAAAACTCAAAACCACTCCTGTTATCTTACTCTCTCACTCGTCTCTCTTTTTTTTTCTTAGGTTCTGCATCCAATTTCAGGCAAATGCAGCAGTGCCTGGGGAGTGGTGCCTCCAGAAGGCTCCTGCTGTGGGAAGGGAGCAGTGGGAACTCAGACACAAGAGCACTGAGCTTGCTGTGAGCACTTTCCACACCAGGGAGAGGAAAAACTGGGTCTTGCTCCTGGCTACAGGTGGTTCTGACACATGAAAGGTTTCACTCATTCTCAGTTGAGACAAATGAATGATGCCTGTCCCATTAAATGTGACTAAGATACCTTGCACTTCATCTAAAATTGACACCAAAGGGTAGGTTTAGATGGGATATTGGGAAGAAATTCTTGCCTGTGTTTGGTGCTGAGGCCCTGGCAGGGGTTGCTCAGAGCAGCTGTGGCTGCCCCATCCCTGGAAGTGTCCAAGGCCAGGCTGGACAGCGAGTGGAAGGTGTTCCCACACATGGCAGGAGGTGGAACAAGGTGGTCTTAAAGGTCCATTCTAACCTAAACACTTCTGGGATTCTGTGATCAAGAATGTGAGAATGCCAACACAGCCTGGAACATGCACAAAATCCCTGTCTGGAGTTCCTGGGTGGGGTGACACTGCAGCAGGAGGGTCCAAACCACAAAGATAAGTTATTCATAAAGATATTCAAGATATAAAGATATCAATATAAAGATATCAATGTAAAGATATTCAAGTTGTACACCAACTTACAAACTTCTAGGAACTTAATTAACCCCAACAAAAAGCTACACACAGATTTTGGGAATTGAGCAGTAACACTGCTCTAAGTCACTCCCACAGTGGGGATTTTCCCTCTGACCAAGGAGCTCCCTTGTTCAATGTATGGGAAAACACAGACAGTAAAAGAGATGGTGGGAAAAATTAGCAGCATTTACAGCTGTGTTGGAAAGCCTTGTTCACATCAGAACACCTTCCCCACATACCTGAACAGGAGAATGGGGATTTTAAAAAACAGGAAAACCTGCACAGGGTGCTCAGTAAATCTGAAATGAGAACACCCACCTTAAAGCTCATCTCCTGTATGGAATTTTCAGTAAATCTGAAAGGAAAACACCCACCTCAAAGCTCATCTCCTGTATGGAATTGCTACCTGGAGTGCAGCTGACACCAGAGGAAAGGGTGAAAAGGCTTAGAGCTCAGTGAGAGATAGTGACAGAACTGGCAGCAGTGGACCCTGCTGGGTCACCAGAGAAAGGGGGAAAACACAACCCTTTGTGATTACAGTGAAACACAAATAAATATGTTGGAAAAGAACATTCTCTATTTCCTGCAAGCAGTAAAGTTTGGGGGGAAATGGCCTATGACAAATATTTTTCTCTGCTGGAGGCAGCAGCAGGGCTCTGACAGGCACGTTGGAAAACAGACCATACGTTTGTGCATATTCAACAGCCCCACTGGGACACATCATTTCTCAGGCTGCTGTTGGGGTTGTGTTTGGCACTTGAACTGTTCTGGGGGCTTTGATAGTCCAGGATCTGTGCAGAGGATGTTTTGTTCTCAGGGAAAAGGGCACAAGCACATGACCAGAAGCTCTGATCAGCTATTGAAAGACCCAGACCAGCAGAGCTCAACAACACAACTCCTTTGTAATGGAAATGCCATACCTAGGATGAAATTAGGAAAGCAATGTGTACAAGAGGGTTCTGAGAAGGTTGAAGTCACCCCCAGCATTCCTGCCCAGCAGAAAAGGATGCAAAGTTAAGACACCTCTGAGTGGAGAAGTGTCGACCCAATTTAGCTGCCCAAGCAATCAATGAGAGATCTTTATGAGTGTTCAGGAGCCCTAGCACACAGATCTTCCCAGGGAAGCTGAAAGGAGCTAATTAATAGCCCAGATAAACAGAATGAAATGCAAAGCTGGACATAGATCTTTACAGCCCAGTGCTGACTGTGCTGAATTCTCTCCTTGCACTCCCAGCTGACCCCAGTGAGGCACCAAGATTAATGCTTGTACAAAAAGCTTTTGCTTTCCACTTTTTGTAAAGCACTTGCAGACTGTCCACTCGAGTGTTTCACCTGGCTGCAATTAGAGACAGTTTAGTCTTGACTTACAGACTTAGCTGGGTGTAGTTTTGCTCTCCCCATCCCACTCTGAGCACCCTGAAGTGACACCTCTCTGTCTTTACTGCTCTGGCTGCCAGGATGTGAATTCCCTAATTAATTGAGACTGTTTAACTCCAAATTGCTCAGCTCCAGCTGTGCCACCTGCCCTGTTTGCAGTGTGGTTGAGGACTCCCTGGTGCCCCAAACTGACATGAAGTGATGATGCCACTCAGAGTTAACACACAAACCCCTGGGCAGGAGATGTTGATAAATCATGGGAATCCTCCTTGTTCCCAAGAGGTGCAGAGCAAGGGCCCTCAAAGGAGATTTAGGAGGAGTTCCAAGGCTGGCCTTGAGCATGGGATATTTCCTGGACAGGGGACTTGGGGTCATTTGGCCTTTTCAAGAGCAGGTAAAGAGACACAAGCTGGCATTGGGGACTGGGCTGCTCCAGCCATGGGACACAGGGCCAGCCCAGCAGAAGCAGCTCCTGGCCTCTGCCACCAGACTGAGACCATTTTGATCCAAGTGTTTTAGGGAGAAATACCAGTCAGTCTTGTCAGCAGGAAAGGTCTGTGTGGGAAGACATCCCTTCAAGTGCTTGAAGATGGCAGAGGAAGAAGTTAAACACTGAGGGTGAAGAGTCTGCCTTGCACAGGCAGCTCCTGCAGCAGGGAAAGCCAACAGCAGGTTTTCCAGGATCATGATTTTGGACTAAGATGCCTAAATTTTGTGTACATTTCACCTTAGACTCTGCTTGGATGCAGCCTTAGATGTCCCTTGTTTTTCCAGTGGAGAGCAGCAACACTTCCTTCCATGCTGTTTCCCAGTGACACTGCTAAACTTTTCAGGAGCCAGGGTGGAAGGTACAGCACAGAAAATCTTCATTTTTCAACTAAAGTAAAGTGAAAGAGGAAATCAAATAACAGGGTCAGCCTGAGGGCACTGAGAGGATTCACAGAATCCCAGAATGGTTTGGGTTGGAAGGGACATTAAAGTTCATCTCATTCCAGCCCTGCCATGGGCAGGGACACCTTTCACTGTCCCAGGCTGCTCCAAGCCCTGTCCAACCTGGCCTTGGGCACTGCCAGGGATGCAGGGCAGCCACAGCTGCTCTGGGCACCCTGAGCCAGGGCCTGCCCACCCTCTCAGGGAGGAATTTCTTCCCAATATCCCCTCTAACCCTGGGGTCCAGAGAGATGTGAGATGCTTGAGAAAGGTAAATCTCGGGCTCGAGGGCTGCAGCTGACCTTGACTTTGTTCCTCAAGTGAGGAGCTCTCCTTGTTCCAGAAGGAGCCTCTTTCTATATGGAAGCTAAAGATCATTAAAACCTTCCAGAGGACAACAGCCAACATTCCCCTTTCTCCCAGCTCCCACTTCCTCACACATTCCCTTGACTGAGGAGGAGGAGCAGGTTCTGCTTGGCCTGATTTGGAAGGGAGACACAAACCCCACTGGGAGGGATTTGGAGTTACCCAGCTGCACCTCATTCCTTCCTGTCCCATCATTGTAGTGCCCCAGAAGTCCTGGAAAATAAATAATATTTGTAATTATTGGGTTATTCCCCTACACAAATGTAATCTTTCTATCAGTGCTGTGCATAAGGATCTGCAGAGAAAACAGGAATGTTCTTGGGATTGGAGACCAGTGGGCAGAACATTTTTTGCAGGCCCACACAAAACCTTTGGGTTGTCCCAAGCCAATGTCCCAGAAGGACATCAGAGTCAGCACTTTCACTGCTGAAATTCCCCACAGCCAAGATAAATACATGAAATATTAGTGGGAATATTGAGAAATAACCAAAACTGGAGCAGAAACCACGGTGGAATGTGCTCGCAGGGACATGCACATGCACAGCCTGTCCAACAGACTTGTGGTCATCCATGATCCTGGCTCACAACCCTTCCCTGAGACCTTCCACCAGCCTCAGGTCCTTCTGTACACAGCCAGTCTCATGGCCTGGTTTAAAGCTCTAACAGCTTCATTTTGGTTCAAGCTCAGCTTCTCTCCTGGACTAACAGGCGTTTGGGAAGCTGTGAAGATCACACCATCATTGTGGGAGAGAAAACTGTTCCCCCATGGCATCCCCCTTGCTCTGTGCCCACAAACCCCAGGGTCCATCACGCAGCCTGAGTCTGCATGGAAAGAGCCAGCTGGAACCTCTGGAAACCTGGAATGCTCGTGGGATTGAGGAAGGGGGAAAGCACAAGCACTGGCCCCTTCTCAAAAAGCTGCACACCAAGATCCCAAATTAATTCTTACTCCAGCACTCAGGAACTCACTGGAGTCAGAGCTTTGGGATTTAACTGCTGCTGGAAAAGGAGGAAACTCCTATTTGCATGCATGAAGATTGTGAGTTTTCTTCCTCCACTCCAATGGAAGTTTAATCCAACAGGTCCCTTGCTGTGTGTCCAGTGGCCTGGTCACCACTGCCTCAGGTGAGCACAAATCCAGTGGACTGACATGGGAAAACAGCCTGGGCTGGAGGTGTGCTCACATAGCTTCATTTAGATCTTTCCTGATGGGAGAATTGAGAACCAAAGATGTTCCCACCAAACCTACTCATCCAATTACTGGAGCACTTTGAAATCGTGATACGGATCAGAGGAGCAGCCTGCGCCTTTCCCAGGACAGACAGCAGTGTGCAGACACTGCACTTTTGGGAAGCATCAAGAACCAGACACAGGAGCTTTGTGGCTTTTCTTCTTTGGTTCTGACTTGCTCTGACTCCTCACCTGCTCACCATTAGCACCCCGTGGTGCAGTTGTGTTTGACATCCCTGTAACAGCCCCTGATTTATATGGCCTCTCACAATCCCTCCTCCTCTGGGCAGCCTTGGGAGCAGCAGAACAGACATTCTGAAATGGAACTGCTTTGAATCAGTCACTGCCAAAGGAGCAGACACCTTCAAAGAGCATTATCTTTGTGAATCAAACTTCACCCTTCCCAAATGATCTCTTTTTTTTTAATGAAATTGAGCTTTTAGGGTTTGGCAGAAACGGACAAATACTGCAATGGACAGACTTAAAAAAAACAGGTGAAAGCATGACTGAGATTCACAGTCACAGAATAAAGGAAAGAAAGGATCCAGGGAAAAATCCAGTGTGCTACATTCATCACTCACTCATTCAATTACAAGGATTTGAGCAACTGTGCAATGAAGGGCATTCAAGCTCCCCATTTTATGGTGTACCTCTGATGCTTTTCCACATGGCACTGCAGGAGATGAGCCGTGCTCCTTTCTACACCCATTCCCCACAGAAAATCTGCAAACCATCACCACTGATGTTCCCTGATTTAGAATCCATGTCCTAACATTCTCTGCCTCCAAAGCACGGCCACCACTTCATGCCCTGCTTGCTTTAGGAATGTGGTTTTCCTTTGGTCTGATGGGAACACCATGATTATGTGCTGCACGTGCCAGGGAGGCAGGGCTGGGTGGGGAAGGAGAAGGGAGGCTTCAGCTCACAAGTGATAGTACCTATTTTTGGCTCCCAGAGCCAGGCTGTGCTTCTCCCACTCTGTTTTGATGCTCCAACACATTTCACTGGAGATGTCACCAATCCCAGGCAGTCATGACAATCTGGGGTGCTGGGACTCAGCCTCGTGGGGGAGGGAAGACAAGCAGCAATTTTTCTGAAGTCTGTGGCAGGAACAAATGGATTTGTAGCGACTGTTATTTGAATATTAGTACTTAGATGAGGTTATTTTTCAGTCTGAACATACATTAGAACACAGGAGATCTGCACCTGGTGCTCCCTTCCACCTGGCTGCAGTGGGACATCACCTCTTCCTGAACTTCCATGGTGAGGCTTTCAGATGTGGTTAAACATCCTGCAGAACCAAATGCCCTCTTGCTCCCCACTGCCTGAGACACATAAAACAGACAAAATACAGTGAATTAATGTCCTAAGTGTGTTTTACATAACTACAGTGCCTACTGGGGGTGCACAGGATTTCCCCAGAACTCCAAGTGCTACAATTCCCACTGTTGTTAAGTGACAACTTATTTACATCCCAGAATCCTGAGGCAGCACAAGCCAAGGTCTCTGCTCACCTCACCTGCTGCAGGTACCCCCAGGAGGTTGTGAGAGCCTCCCCTCCAAGGCTGTGCTTCAGCCATGTGAAAGGGGAAGCCCAAAACCTCTCCTGAAACTGAACCCTCGACCTGGGCCCCTCAGTCTGTGCTGGGGGGCTCCCCACAAGCAGGACACCCTGTGCTCCTGCCCCCAGCAGCCTGGCCCTGCCTGCACCCTGCCCTCAGCCCTGCAGCACTGAGCAGGGAGGGGACACAAAGCTGGGGCTGCCCCTGGATCTCTGAAGTGTCCAAGGCCAGGCTGGACACTGGGGCTTGGAGCAGCTTGGGACAGTGGCAGGTGTCCCTGCCCATGGCAGGGGGTGGAACTGGATGAGCTTTAAGGTCCCTCCCAATCCATTCTGTAATTCCAAATCCAACAGGACCCAATGGAAGACAAGGCAGAGGGTGAGGAGCTCAGGCATCTCTGATGCCAGATCAGTGCTCTGGGAAAGGGGGGAACCAAAAGCCAACCCTGTGGACCTGCTGCTCACCCACCAGAGGATCAGCTTTCCTTTCTTCAGCTGCTTCTCTTCATTCTGTCTCCTGCAGCACCCTGTGCTATGGAGTGACAGAAACACGTAACAGCTTCTCCAAACACAGTTATCTTTAGAAATGGAACAGCAAAAGAAAATGACACCATGTAGACACTGTAAAAAGCCTTCACTACATTAAAAAAAAAAAAAAAAGTTACATCCTTGATCAAGGAACAAACTGGTCTGAATAGTCACAATCACATTTTACAGCCATGTAACTCTTTTTATCTTTTTCTCTCCCAACATCTGAAGAAGATGAACATCTGATTCCTTTATGTGGGAATTGCCTAAACCAGCACTGGGAGAAAATATGCAGTTGAATATTGATCTGAAAAGATGGAGTGAGTTCAGCCCTGAGTTAATGCTGCAGGATTTTGGACAGGGGCTGGCAGAGCTCAGCCCCTCTCAGGACCAGCCCCAGCCTGGTTCCTGCCAGCCCCACAGCCTCAGGCTCCTGCAGCTCCATTTTCAGCAAAGGTTGGCTGACGGAGCACAGCACCATTTTATTTAATCATGGTTGGAGTTCTGGTATCCACAGCAAAAAAATCCTGGGAGCAGAGTGTATTTTCATGATCATACAGAGGGGTATAAAATGTCTGCACCACTTCTTTCCACTCCAGCCTGTGCCTTTGAAGTCATGGTAACAGCTTTTGGATCCCAATCCTCTGATGAGACTCCTTGATTTATTAGGTAAAACATCTGGAAAAAATGAGGACTTGTGGCAGTGTAAATCCTCCAGAAGGAGCAGAGAGAGGTTTCATCTGAGCAGCCCTCCTGTCAAACGCTGGAAACCTGAGTCCTGGCCACCGGCCTGAGGGTGCTCCGGGCTGAAAAGCTCCAGCAAGGCCCGTTCCTGTTCCACCCAGTGGCCAGAATGAGCTGTGAGCAGAGGCATGTCCAGCAGCCCTGGGGCCATGCCAGGCCCTGGGAAGGTGTGCAGACACTCGGGTGGCAGCAGCAGCGCTGCCCTGACAGCACCGGGGGGCCCCTGCTGTAAATCCCGGTGCGCTGGGAGCACTCTGGGGTGTAAATACCTGCAAATACCTGCCTGGCACCCCACAGGAACAGGCACCAGCCAAACCCACTGCCCGAGAGGGGCCTTGGGGTGGCTTTTCCATCCCATAATTACAACAGGAATGTCAGAGAAGAAAATGGTTTGGAAGGAATGAAGCCCATGGAAGTAACAAACAAGGCGACATGCCCTTTGTGAGGCAGATTCCTTCTTTTAGGTGACATGCCCTTTGTGAGGCAGATTTCTTCTTTTGGGTGACATGCACTTTGTGAGGCAGATTCCTCCTTTTATTTGGAGCCAGCCCTGAGGTAAGAGAAGAAAAGAGGAGAGAGGGACAGGAGCAGCTTGCTGTGCAGGGTGTGTGCTGGGCAGACACGTGTGGGAGCACTGTGTGTGCATCCGGTGCTGGGCACGTGGGGGCAAAGGTACAAATCACCCAGGTACCTGACTCACAGTTATTTACTCTCTGCCTTCCCCACACAACAACCCAGGTTCCAAATTTCAGCACTGAAAATCCCCTGAGAACCATCCTTTGCCAGTTATTTTCCCATCTAAATCCCTCTTCCAGCAATTGGAATCACACAGTTCAAACAGCAGCCCTGATGCCAATGGTGCTTTTTGGAGGGGGTGTAGGACTGGCAGAGGAGGGGGAGTTTGGGGAGTATTTTTTTAATCAGATAAATTATTGCTGGGAAACCAGCCACTTCTCTCCATTCAATTTATACTCTATGGGGAATCCATCTAATACCCCTGCTCAGAGTGTGAGGCAGGACCAGCGAGATGCTGTATCCAAGCAGGGAGGGAGGCAAAAGATGGGATGGAGTGCAGGGAACGAGCAAACAACGGGAGGAAAGGGCTCTGGAAAAGCCTGCAGAGAAGAGGGAAAGCCAAGGGATGTGTCTGCAGCTCCTCAAACAAGGGAGGAGGGAAGAAAATGGATTTCTCTGCTGGCAAACTGGAGCAGGCTGGAGCATGGGCGATGTGGGATGGGATGGGATGGGATGGGATGGGATGGGATGGGATGGGATGGGATGGGATGGGATGGGATGGGATGGGATGGGATGGGATGGCTCAGAAACACAAGGGGCTTTTCACCTGTGGGGAGCTGGCACAGCTGCAGGCAGGATGGAGGGTCTGATCCGGCTCAGCTTGAGTTTGCAGAGTGTGTTTGGTGATTTCCCGTTGCCCAGTGGAACTGGGAAGCTGCCAGTTCACCTCTCTGCTGTATTTGGAAGTGATGAACCCTTTGCTGGCTGGCAGAGAGAAGCCAAGGGCTGGGAACAGAGACAGTTTGCAGCACCCAGGGTTCCAGGATGCTCACAGGGCAGTGAGTCTGGGAGCCTTGCCCTGCTGCCCGGGCATTCCTCTCATCCCTGTTTGTGATCCCTGCTCAGCTCAGGCTCTGCTGCAGCTCCAGGGGTAGGGACAGGCTCTGTCCCTGGGAGCTCCTGATCCAAACAGGCACAGCTGGAGCTGGGCACTGCCAGCAGGGGCACAGGCAGGGAATTATTGTCCCAAGCCCACCAAGCAAGCTGGTGCCCAAACCTGCCCAGAGCCTGCTGCCCAAGCAGGACTGGCTCTCTTTCATGTGCTAACACCAATTTAGTCCTGAGGCTTCCCAGTCCAGCACTTCCCAGTGACTATAAATGCACACAGAGTTTTTAAAGAATTACAGGGTAATGGCACCTGAATGGGTGTCGAGGTGCACTTTGCTGGCCTTTTATTCTTCTTTATAACAAAGAATTCAAAGCTTTAGTGGGAGAGTTGGCAGTAAGCTCAGGAGACGGGGAGACTTCTGAGGATGATTTCCCAGATTCTGGGAGTGACTACAGTACAAATAATGTTGGAAAAGAAAGGAATTGACTCAGCAGGAGGCAAAAGGGAACAAGTGGAAGAGTAACTCTGCTCTGGAAAGCCATGAGGAGAATATGACACAAAGCAGAAAAGAGAAATAAAGCCCAAAAAAAGAAATCTAATGTGTATTTCAGAGGGATTCCTTCTGACAGCCTGACTGTCCAAAAACTGCTAAGTGCCATTCTTAGGGAACTGGGCCTTACACGAACTTTGGTCCAAAACAGCAAAGAGATGCTTTAACTCAGAGCTCATTTCCATCCTCCCCAACAGTCCAGGGGCTCTCTCCAACCCCCCTGGCTCAATCTAAGCAGTGTGAAAGTGTTGCTCCTGACATTACACCTTCCTTTCCCAGGCAAAACTAATGCTTGAAGCAATGCTGATCTAAACACGTAATTAAACCCCCTCTAGCCCACCTACCTAATAAACTCATTTCCAGACACCAATTAACCTGTGAGGTTATTACTGGGGATTACAGATCTCCCTAGAACTCCTCATGTCAGGATGCAGGGAGCCCAATTGTTCTGCAAGTGTCAGGTCATGGGGATCACCTTAACCTTGGATCCTTGTCCAGCTACCACAGTCCTGGGAATAAAATTAATAACTTTCTGGCATTTTCTTCCTCTCTAAGAAATGGAGAAAGTGTTATCTCTTCCTCCTCATAATTTTTCCTTGTATTTCAAGTCCCCAGACATCTGTACTTTGTTAAAGCACTGCCCATTTCAGAGGCTTTTTCCAGAACTGGATAAACTCTGGTGACAGATATCCAAGCTGCTTTGTACATTTAGTAGTCCCTAAATGTCTGGTTTGGAGTCTGTTCCAGATTCTAATCATGTTACATTAAGGTTCAGGGACTCAGTAACCTCTCCCTGCTCAATCCCCAAGAAAAACAGAAACAACAGCCCTTCAACCCTGGATCAAGCACAAACCTCTCCAGAATCCCAGCCCAGAACCTTCTTTCATCAGTCTCCTTCTGTGATCCTGAACTCCACAGGATGTGCAGATTCTCCCTGTCCAAGGCAAGAACACCCATGACATGACTCAGGATTTCCCCTGACAGAACAAGGTGGAGAGGCTGCTCATGGCCAGCCCACTCACATTAAGGGGCTGTTAAAGCCTCTCCAACCTTCCTGGAGCTTTGCTGAGCTGTGGGAGTTTTGGGCTGCTCCCTTGTTCCACGTTGGTTTTCATTCCTCATTTCTTTGACACCTGATGCCATGTGGTTTGTAGAAATCCCTCTGGGCTCAATAAACTATGGAACTGAGCCTCCTTATTCTGCTTTTTCCTTCCACCTGTGGGGACTCTGCTCTGGGTTTCTTTTTCCTCTGTCCAGCTGCAAACTTGCAGGTAACTTTTGG
Source organism: Ammospiza nelsoni (assembly GCF_027579445.1). NCBI lineage: Eukaryota > Metazoa > Chordata > Aves > Passeriformes > Passerellidae > Ammospiza > Ammospiza nelsoni. The sequence goes on from NC_080646.1 coordinate 17,792,437, forward strand.
CAATTTTGTATCGGTGAAGTTACTCCAAACTCTGCTGACTGATTTTCAGAAGGAATTCAAGGAAAGGGAAGAAAACAGCAAGATACCTCTTTAGAAACCAAGACTAGTGCAAAAGGGCTGCTGGGAAATCTTGTTTTCATCACCCACAAATTCCCTGATGCTGGAAAACATCCCCCACTTTCCCATCTTCTCCCATTTGCTGCAAGTTCTGACAGGAACAGCTTCTGCAGGGAAGAGCCGACTGTGCCAAAACGGGAGAGCTGCTGTTCCTCCACCGCCCTCCCCTCCCCAGATCCCCACATTTCAGCCCAGAAAATGGAAAGTGCTCTGTGTTTACCAACCCTCCTGCTCCTTCCTGCTCCACCAGGACCTCTGTGCCTGAGCCAGGTCTCTGCTGTTTACAAGCCCATCTGCTGCTGTTGCTTTTCCTCACCTCAAGTTTGAATGCTCAGTTCAGGATTTCGCTCACCATTGTGTTGGGAACTGCAAAGAGCAGCTGAAGATTTCAGGTGGGAAGTGAGCAGCAGGGAGAGAGGAATGCAAATCTGTTCTCATCTAAAGAACCTTCAAAATAATTTTTAAAAAGAGAAAAAAACAGATGAAAGAGGAAATTCCAAATGTTTTCAGCAGCACAGTCATTCCAAGGAGAGTTTGTCTTATATTTTGGTGAGAATTTGAACACTTAGAAGCAGAAGGGAAAAAGCACAAGTGTTCCAATGGCTGTTGCCCTGAAATTACCTTGGTCCCTCTGGTCTCTGCAGTTTAGTCTCTGTAGGAGCTTCAAGCCTCCACTTTGCCCAAACCTGTCAAAAGTGAGTTGAGATCTTTCCATGCAGTGGAACTCAAGGCTGCATCTCTCCAGAAAATGAGGGGAGACCCTTGGGAGTCAGAGAGAGACTGAAGATGTCTGTGTCTGCCCAGAGGCCCCTGTGAGCAGCAGAGCTGCTGCCCTCCTGCCCGAGCCTGCACAAGGGGTGCTCTCTCCAGAGGCTGATGGATTCAAGCTCTCCCCTATCCCTGCCTTTGCCAGCAGGGAAGCACAGTGAGGAACAAGCCTGGGCAGGTGCTCAGACACCACCAGGCTCCTGCCAGGAGCAGGGATGGGAAGCAGCCAGGCCGTGGCTCATGCTGTGCTCCTGGACACGGCGTAGCTGCAGTGGGAACCAGTGATCCCCAGCTCTGCTGGGCCTGGGTTCTGTCTGCTCCCAGTCCATGCTGGTGCCTGGATTGGAAGGGAAAACAGAAATTGTTTTCCTGGGCCCTTCTCAGAGTCAGTGAGAAATAGGAGAATCCAAAGAGCTGAACTGCTCTGACCAGAGAACATCAGTGGCCAAAGTGTCTTTGCTCCAGCCCTTCCTGGGCTTTACTCCTGGAGTTGGTAACTCAGGCAAGGACTGGCTAAAGGGAGCAGCATTTGGAAGAGGCTCTGCTGTGCCCTGAGCTCTGGGAGGCCCAGCCTGTGCAGACCCACCTCCCTTTCCACGTGGGAGAGCAGACATGGCTGGTTCCAGAGCAAACATCCAGGGGAAGTTCACACTCTGTGCGTGTGGACAATGACCAAGAAGGAGCAGGAAGAACTGGGAAGTGGAGAGGATGAATTCTCAGGAAGGAAAAGCCCACCAGCGGTTCCTTCTGACTGTCCCTCTCTACCACTGGAGTACAGTGGATCAGCTGCACCAGCTCTCAGCCAGGAATCTGCCTGCTTTAGGGAGGAACACACTGTCCTACTTGGCAGCTCCCTGGCCCTGCCCTACCAGCTCAGCACAATGCACCGATCCCATCCCAGGGCTGGAGGCTGTTGGGAAAGGACATTCCCTGGAGGGCAGGAGGCCCCCACTGTGGCCAGGGCAGCTGCTCTGCTCCAACCTGGAACCAGGATAACATTCCCTTCCATCTGCAATGCCTATGGCCCTTCACCAAAGGATGTGTGGGTTTGGGTTATCTCTCTTTGAGGACTTCACCATGCAGAGCAAGGTCTGAAGAGCCCAGAACTGCTCAGAGGTGCTGAGTGAGTGCTGGTTCGGCTTCCCCAGCCCAGATCACTCAGGGAAACTGCTGGATTTACAGACACACTCCCAATTGAGCCAGCAAGGTGCTGGGATGCCCTGGAAATGCAGTGCTGAGCAGGTGAGGGCAGAAAGACTGAAATCAGAGTTTGCAAGAAGTTCCTGCCTCGTTCACTCCCAGAAATGTCCTCTTTGAGCAGAACTGTTCCTGGGAATAGCTGTGTGTAACACCAGGCAGTGCTGCAGCTCCAGGGCCTGGAGCAGGACCTCTGGAGCACACATGCTGTTCATTAATGCTAATCCAGGAGCAGGGATGATGCGAGAGCAGAACCTCTGAGGGGATTAAGTACACAGATACCGCCTCACGGAGCTGCAGCGCAGGGCGGGATGCAGCCTGAACAGCCTCCAAAACTCACTCAGATCTCGTTGCTCTGGTTTGGCCTCGACTCCAGCAGGATGGAAGGAGCTCAGGGAGACGGTGGGAGAGGGGAGAAGGAAGAAAGGAAAACAGCCTGCCCCCCGTGCTCCCCAAAAAGCAGCGTTCCACCGCCGGGGCTCTCAGCGTGCACTGCAAACTCGCCTCCCTTCCCTCGCTCCCGCTTACATTGTTCACTTTCCTGCAAATTGTTTCCACATTCTGTATAAATAACCCCGGTGCCAGCGAGGGGGAGGGGAGGCGCAGGGAAGGGGTGGGAGGAAATCCAATGGCTTTGTTACTTTGGAAAAAGAAGGTGGAGGATGGAGAGGAGCGGCTGGAGCTGGAGCCCTGGCAGACGGAGCACAGAGTTGCCATCGAGCTTGCGTTGAGACCTGGAGGAAGAAGAGTAAACAAGGAGGAGATTATATATAATTATAGACAATCATGTTGCTGGGGATAAACAGGAATCAAAAGCACGGAGGCACTGGAGTCTGGCACATCCCCAAGCACGGAACAGGAGCCAGCCAGCGAGAGGCACTGCGGCAGGAACACGCTCCCCTTCGGGCCTGCTTTCGCTTAGCTCAGGGGCTGGGGGCTTTTTCCTCTCTTTTTGGCTGGAGGCATTCCCCCATCAAGAGAGGAGCCCATCCAATGGGGAACAGAAGCCAAAGTGAAGTCAGCAGAATTGTTGTCTGTGACATTCACCAATTACCCTGTGAGAAACATCAGAAATGTTTGGAAAAGATACAACCCACAGAGGTCAGCAGGAACAACAACAACAACAGGAATTTCTGAACAAAAATGGCTTTAGAGACACTCCAGAATCTGTGCCTGAGTGTCCTGTGGGCAACTCCTCTTTGGCAGGACGCAGAGGGGGAGATGCAGCTCTGGGTGACACTCGGGTCCTGCTTGTGGTTCCCAAGGATCCAGGGTTTGCTTAATGGTGAACAAATCCATGGAGAAAACCTGAAACAACAGCAGATGGGCCATAAGGGCTGTGCTGTGGGTTTTTAAAGGAGGACTTGGGGGAATTTAACAAAGAAAAAAGGAAAGGAGCCTCCTTGGTTCCCTCTAAGGCTCTGGAGAGTCAGAGGGAAGGTGACAAACAAAGGACAGCAATCGCTGATGGTGACAGGAGGAGATTGTTTAGCAAGGCAGTGTGAGCTCTCTCCCAGGCACTGTTTTCAATCCAAATAGCTCACAGCCTGCTGAATTCTTAAGCCATTTTGCTGATCTCTCAGCTGTTCTTCATTGAGAACACAGGCAGATACTTCAAAGCAAAAAAAGCAGAAAGGAAAAATAAATATATATAAGAAACAACCAGACCTGTGTTTAGAATCTGCATAAGATCAGAGGAGGCAGGGAATGCTCACAGGCTTCTTCACCTTCTCCTTTCGGTACAGGTGCTCCAAGTGTCCTTTCCCCTAAGGAAAGAAAATGGATTTTTTAAAGGGAAATGACATTTACTCTCTGAGAACAGTGGCACAGTTTGGTGGATGATATTATCTGCCTATCTGGATGTAGGACTGCATATTTTCTGTGCATTCATCATTATGGGCAACTTTCCTCTGGGATTTCTTCTGCTGATAAATCCTTCCCCAGAGGATGCACCTCTATGTGTGCCCATGTGGGGGTGAGTGGAAGATCTCTCTGCTGGCCATGTACAAACTGTTTGGGTATCACAGACAAGTGACAAAACAGGAGTCATGTTCCTCTCAAAACTGCTGCAAAGAGCTCAGAAAGAGCAGAGGGCATGGACTTGGAAAAGACAGTAAAGGGTTAAAAAAGGTATTTGGAGTCCAAGTCTTATCTACTTTAAATTTACATCGACTCTGTGAGGTAATATTTAAGCAATCTCCTCCCATGCCAAGTTACAACAGCTCCTTCCAAATATCCCAGACAGTGAACAGAACCAAGACTAAAAAAAAAGATAAAACAACAACAGCAAAAATAGCCAAGTGTGTTCTTTCCCAGTGCCCCTGTGCAAAGTGGAGCACAAACAGTGCCAGGACAGAGCCAGGGGGTGACAGGGTAGCTCTGGACAGGCTACAGCCTCTTCACTTTCTCTTTCATTTGTACCTGACCAAGAACAGAGAAGGACACAGAGCTCTTGTCCCGATGTTCTGGCAAAACCGAAATGAGGTTACTGATCTCCTGCAAGCACAAACGAACATCAATCACCAAACACTCATCAAAGCACAAAACACAGTCCCTTGGTGTTGTTAGACAGCAAGAATTAAGAGTTTATCAAGCTGGAAAGAGCAGATCCTCGAGGGAGAATGGATTTCATAAGCAAGCAGCAAATCCTTCTCCAGGCGCCTTGGTGCAACTTTGGCAGTGAGAAAATCAAAAGAGCTCTCACCTAAAGAGAAACACACAGGAGTGTTCCCAGCAGGCTTCTTAGGAAAAGCCCTTGGTGGGAGAAAGTGTCAATCCTGCCTTGCCTCCTCCAGCTTTCCTGAAGCAAAGAGGGAAAAAAAGACAGGGAGAAATGAATCAGAGTGAGATATTTGTATTGCTGCTGATTTTTGCCCTGCAAAACAAATCTGTGTGTGCTGGAGGAATGGTTTGCACTGACTTGTCACAAAAACTCTGCAGCTGGGGCAGTCAGTGGGACAGCCTGGCCTAGGGCAGCAAGAGCTGCCTGGCACACCCCACACAGGGGCATCCCCAGAGCTCTGCCAGGGCCAGGGCTGCAACAGAAGCTGCTCAGGGTTGGCAGAGGTGAAACTCAGCTGCATCTCACCCTGCTAATGCCATTTTGGAGACTGGAACTTGGCCATGAGGAATGAAAATATGACTGAAACATTTCTTTATTCCAAGTTTGCTGGGCTGCCTTGGAGTCCCACCTCTGGAACATCCAAAGATAAAGGGCCAGAGCAATTATGGTTTTCTTGTGGTGCTGGAAGTTGTTGTAATCCCAGCCCTTGGATGCTGTTATGTGTCCAAGTGCACAGTAACTGCACAGAGATGGGGAATTCTCTGAGGTCAGGGATCCCAGGCTGAGGGGAATGAGTTACAGCACCCACTGCACCTTCAGTCACCAGTGACCTCTCCATGGCCCCACTTGCCTAGCCAGGTGCTCAAGAGGCAGATGTTTAAACCTGCCATCCAGAAAATGTGCTTCCCTGACACTGTTTATGTGCTGACACTGCTTCTGCAGCTACTTTGGAAATAAATATTCCTATTTTTATGAGAACGGGCAGGGATGAGCTCAGCCCTCCAGGCCAGAGCTGCTGGGCACAGGCAACTTCCAACACATGCCTGTAATGAAGTAGAGAGATGCTCAGGGGAACCCAACATTTTGTTTAATGAAAAAAAGCCCTGCTTCAAGCTTCTGAAGGGTTATTATAAGCTGTGGCGAGATGAAACTCAAGACATAAGTCTCGTTGTATTTAATAATACATGGGATCGATTTTTTCCTGTGGAGAAACTTCAATGAACACCTTTCTTTTTGTTTAAATCTTTTGTTGCAGGTATTGATTATTCATTGAAAATCTAAACCCCAAAGATGTGACCAAATGATTTCACAAAAAGGTCTGATTTCTGCTCCAAAGCAGGCATTTCCAAGCAGTGACAACCCTTTTGCTGTGCAGACAGTGCAGTGCTGATGATGAGTTTATAATTAGCCCATACAAATGTGTACACAAATGTAGATAACTGCATTTCAGGGCAAGCTACTCACCCCCTCAAGCAAAAATGCAGCTACAATACACACCAGAGAAATGCAGCAAGCATTCTGATCTTAACAGGTAATTAAAGCAGATTAATAAAAGTCATTTTATTACCAAAGTGTCCCCAGAAAGGCTCCCACAAAGCCTCCTTGAAGAGCTGTGACATCCAAGTTGAGGAGGCACCACTCCCTGGCTTTACTATAAAATCACTTTGTCACAGAGATGGTCCAGCAAGCAATGACTCAAACTGCTGTGTTTCTATACCTGATGAACACGAGGGTGCCATCCTTTTAAACATGTATTTAAATATGTATTTATGCTTCTTTAACCTCCCGGATCTCCTCCTGAACAGCGGCTGTACTGCGGCTCTGCTGGGATTTATTTTTCGAGCTGGAGGGGGGGTGTAGCAGATTGAGATGCTCATGAGACAGGAGGAGGCAGAGGGAGAGAAAGAAAGGAAAAAGATCAATTAACGACCTGATCCCGGGGACAAAACAGCACAATTGTGGTCCCTATAGTCCCCTCAAGTCGGTCGTGGGCGTAAGTGCTGGGGAGGGACGCAGCGCTCTGTGACAGAGCCCAGTTCCAGCGGCCGGGCACAAGTCTCCAGATCACAATAAGGCAGCTTGAAGGTGACAGATTTCATTGTTGAAGGTGATAAAATTCCACGTGGCGCTCTGCAAAACAAGGGCTGGAGCTGCGCCCGCGGAGAGGGAGCAGCGCCGCGGGCAGCGCGGCGGGAGGGAAGGGAGCGCTCTGTGCTCTCCCGGCCCGGAAAATCCTGGAGAAGGGCCCGGGGCCGGTGTGGGTGACAGGTTTGCTCTTGTCTGACAGGGCAGGGGACTGCCGGGGGCCAGGGGAACCTCGGCATTGCCCCTGTGCCGTGGGAGTGCCGCGGATGCAGCGGCTGCCCAGGGTGGGCAGCGGGGAGGGAAAGGGAAAGGGAAAGGGGAAAGGGAAAAGGGAAAAGGGAAAAGGGAAAAGAGAAAAGGGAAAAGGGAAAAGGGAAAAGGGAAAGGGGAAAAGGAAAGGGAAAGGGAAAAGGAAAGGGAAAGGGAAAAGGGAAAGGGAAAGGGAAAGGGAAAAGGGAAAGGGAAAGGGAAAAGGGAAAGGGAAAGGGAAAGGGAAAGGGAAAGGGAAAGGGAAAGGGAAAGGGGAAAAGGAAAAAGGAAAAGGGAAAGGGAAAGGGGAAAAGGAAAGGGAAAGGGAAAGGGAAAGGGAAAGGGAAAGGGAAAGGGAAAGGGCAGCCAGGCAGGATCCTGCAGGATGCACACTGGCCACGTGCTCTGTGCAGCTGCTCTCCCCCAGTTCCCTCCCATCTCCTGTGGGGGGTTACACCAGCACAGGTTCGTCATGAACAAGGTGTCCCAAAAGCTTCAGGATTTGTTTTCCAAAATAACCCCCGATGCTGTTACACAGCTCAAACACCCATCCAGCAAAAGCCTGACCTTTGCTGTCATTACCACGTGCCCACTGTGCTGCAGAGACTCTGGGCAAGGGCTGGGCAAGGACAGGTGCTGACTCCCAGTCACACAGAGGTGCAGCTCAGGCTGGACACTGTCCCAGCCAGGCTGCTTGAAATGCAGGAAAGTCTCAGTGGCAGACATGTGAAAACAATGGGAAAATCAAAGCCTGAGACTAAAGGAGCAATTAAACCAGCCTCAGAATATATTTGAGTCAAATCAATCCATACAAGAATTGCAGTCACGGTGTGCTGGTGCCCACACTTCTCCCTCCCTCCCTCTTCATTTCCCTCTCTCTCCCTCCCTCCCTCCCCAACCCAGGCTGAGATCCAGCCTCACTGTCTGCTTCATCAGAATATGCACAAAGTGCAGTGACAACGCATCTCCTAAGATACTTTATCAGTTTTTCAAAGTCCCAGTTCATCCTCCTCTTGTGGATCCATTTACATATTGATGTATTTATTCCCCTCTCTCCAGGCAGGCCCCATGAGATGAAACTATTTTATTTACAAAGACATTGGGGCTGCAGCTCCTAACAATTAAGTCAGCCAAGATGGAACTTTGCTGGTGCTCCCAGATTGATGTGTGAGCAGAAGAATCAGCCTCGTCAGCGATTTGGGAGCAGCCAGGGGGGACTGCCTCAACCCCATCTCTATAAACCACTCAATAGCTGCTGCAACTGGGAAAAATGAATTGGGGTGGTGGGAGGCACCAATGTGCAGAAGGGAGAGATAATGAGGCTATAGAAAGAGAGATGAATAAAACCAGGAGGAGAAACTTTGCCAACAGGGCTCACCTTCAAAGGTTGGTGCTCCAGAATGGCTTGTGCCCCCTGGGAACTCGCAGGCTCCTGCTCCATCTCCCCCATCCAAGCCAGGCACACAAGGCTCCAGCAAGTGTTCCTGTTGGATCCTGTGCCTCCCACCAGGTGAAACACATCCATCAGAGCACCTCAGGCTCCTTAAACACTGAAAAGTCACCTGCCTATTCAGGCCTGTATAAATCTGGCACACTATTGCCTCTCCCTGACAGCAACTTCATCCAGCGCCAGCGTTCTTCCCAGCATCTCTGACATTTCAGAATTATATTTAGAGACCTGGATGGGAATTTAATTTTGAAGTTTTCCACGGCACCCTGTCATATAAATACTGCTCAGTGCCTGCCGTCGGGGGTGTCGGCGCGGAGCGAGCCCGTGCCGCTGCCTCTAATTAAACAGGCCCAAGGAAAGGCTCTAAAGAGGGCTGGAACCATCTTAAAAGTCAGCACGTGTCTCCCTATTAATTCTCACCCTGATCTTTTGCATAGCGCTATCGCCAGGCTAATTAATCACCGGTGTGAGCTCGAGCATTAATTGGAACAATGAATCATTTTTTTTTGTCTGTTCCTGGCCACTTCTAGCCTATAGGAATGCAGCTACTGCCATTACTTTAATAATTATTATAAATATAAAGCCAGCAGCACGCACTACATTTGGTAGGCATTAAAAAAGACGCGGTATTTGGCCTGGAGCATTAACAATCTGGTGCATGTTCAGGGGAGTGATGGATGCAGCTCGCTGGCAGTCCAGAAATGTGCTCCCTGAATCACTTGAACTCAGGACACTTTATGAAGGTGCTGGGGAAAGCACAGGTTGCAGGGACCCAGTGTCTGGATGAACATGCTTTGGCAGGTCCTGGCCACTCATGGCTTGTTGGGACTTCCAGGGCGCCCAGGGATGGAAACATCTCCACAAAGTGCACGAGGGAGGAGAAGCTGCTGACAGAGCTGTTCCAAGGGATCAGATTATAAATGTATGGAATGACTCAGGCGCACACTGCATCCTGGCCAGGAAAAGCACCTGCATGCACAATGCCCAGCTGGGATGTGGCACTGACAGCTCAGGCACTGGGGTCAGGACTTGCCTCCAGTGTCAGACTGGCAGAAGCGCTTCAGATGCTGGGAAACACAAAGCCACAAGGACGAGAACAGAGCTTTTCAGGGGGGGAACAAAAGCTAAAATGTGAACAGCTATAAACCCCCAATTTGTCACCCAGAGGACAGCAAGTATTTCCTTTACTTGCCAGCCTGGAGGCTGGGGAGAAGCAGAAGTGGCTGAAGGAGAGCTCAAGGTGAGGCCCGTTATTTACTGCTGCTGATGAATAAGCAAACCCCCACACCATGTTTTCCTGCAGGACAGGAAAAGCTCTGGAGTGTTTAGCAGCCTGGGCAGTTGTGCTTTTCCCCCTCCTGGGGTGTGTTTTACATGCTCTTCCAGCGAGACACAGACCCACTATTAATTGTTCACACACATAAAACACATGGAATTCTCCTCCACCCCCACTCACACCCAGCAGACCAAGTGGGGGAGGGTTGGAAAAGTCACCTACTGAGACAGAGGTGGGGGGAATAATGTAAAAAATATCCAAAAGGATTTGTGTTGGTTTAAAAAAAATGTAATATACTTCTCTGCACCAGTTTAAAAGCACAGGCTTGTTTGAACTTCCTAGGGAAGGCGGGAGCACGGGGCAGGAATTGGCAGGCTCCGATCTGGCTGCTTTTCCTTGTTATGAGAAAATCCACTCTGCTCTTGTGCGAGGGTATGAATTCTTCATCTCATATTGTGTTTGCACAGAAGCGTGAAACACATCCCGAGCGCTGGTGCCGTCCCCAGAGCACAATGCGAGAACAACGAGGGCACTGAGAGCTGCTCGCCCAGCGCCCTGCACTGCACTGCATTCAGCACATCCCCGGGGCTCGAAAGGACAGCCCCAGGCACGTATTTCCTCCCCAGGGCTCGGGGGCCCTGGGCTGTGAGCTGCAGTCCCTGTGGGAAGCTCCCACCCTCCCTTCCGTGAACGTTCCCCCCGCTGCCGCTGAATCACCAAATAATCAGGAGACCCGTGGGAAGGGAATTAAAGGGTGGTTATCACGCTGCCGTGTTCTGCTCACTTTATTTGTTTTAAATGACCATGAAAGCAAAGGGGGGGAAAAGAAAACACACAAGTGGAAACTTAATTGAGCTGCTGAAATGTCTTCAAAGGAGCGTTCTGGGCTGGATTGCGATGCCTCGGCTCCCACTGGTGGCATTTGCTCACATGAGTGGGCAGCTGATGAGGCAGTCTGGGACCTTTCTCTGAGTGATCTGTGTCTTCTGCTGCAGGCTTGGAGCAGAGGATGAGCACAGACACCCAGCTCTGGGGGCTTGGGGACGCTGCATGTCCCAGAAAGGGGCTGGATGGGAGCAGGCTGCAGGTATCCAGCATTGCTTTGGGCTACAAGGGTCTGAGTCCTTGTTTCATGGCAGGGTTTGCTGCTCCAGGGGCAATATCCATGTTGAGATAGAGCTTTTCCCTCCTGGAGCCAAAGACCACCTGCCCTGGCTCCACTTCTGGGCAGGGGGAAAGGGGAACCCACTCCACTCACCACGGGCACCAAAGTGCAGGCACAAGGTGACAAAACCACCTGAAGTCACAAAGTGGGCTTGGGTAGAAGCTGTCTCAGGATGGAGGTTTGGAAGGGCTTGCAGAGGGGCTGCAGAGCCCATGGAGGATTTACGGTGCAGGAGAGCACATCAAAGAGCTGGGCAGACACTGGTCTGGGACAGGAACACGATCAGAGGGACAGGAACAGTGCCACAGGAAAGAAGGGAACATGCCATGGAAGTGGCCAGCAGAAAAGGACCCAAATGTGGGACAGAGAAGAGGCAGGAACTGCCCTGACCAACTGGCTGGAGCTGGAATGCAGGAGAGGGGGCAAAGAAAAGCCAAGATGTGGAAAGGCAGCTCCCACAATCCAGCACAAACCGAGCCACCCACACCTGAGGGAGAAGACAGGGCGGGACTGTGGGAAAAGGGGGCTCAGGAGATCCAGTGTGGGAGCCCAGGGATCTGACAGGGAACCTGCTGGACCTGCTGGAGCAGCCACACTCCAGCTAATCTCTGAGTGGAACACAGCTTGCCTCTGGCTTGTCACACCCTGTTTTATTATGAGTCCAATAGGCACCCAAGTAAATAAAAATGGGTTCCTCTCTATTCAATCTTCTGCTGGATCTTAAAATCTTCTAACATGCAAGAAACTATGTCCAAGACCCCTTGGGGTCCCTGCATTCTCATGTCTGAGTTCTGAGTCCTGTGCAAATCCAAACAGAGGCAAATGGGAGGAGGGGGAGCTGAGCTGCTCTGCCTTGCTGTGTGCATCCCTTACACTGGCCCAGCTCAAAGGAATGGATCAGCTCCTTTCTGATCCATTTGTCCAATCTCCTCCCATGCATGGACTGACTCCAGCCCAGCAGGGGTTTTTGGGATGCCCTGTCTCCTGCTCAGTCCCTCCTGCCCCTATCTCCATGCCCCAGCTGTTTTGTCAGGTGCCTTCCAGCCCCAGGATCCCCCAGGAGCCTGGTGCTCTGAAATGCAGTGAGGAGGGGTACACATCCCCCTTGTGCTGGGAAGATAATGAAAAGGGCAGCCAGGGATGGAAAGGGGGAAGGAGACCTTCCTGCACACCTCCTGCTCCACTGGCTCTCGCTAGGTCAGCACTTTGTGGGAATTACTGTGTTGCCAGATGTTGATTGGGCATCTGACAGGAGATGAATAAAGCCAATAAAGCTCTTATTTCTGGCTATAAAAACAATAATGAAAAGCAGACAGGGATGGGGGATATGCTGCCTAAAGCCTTCCTAGGCCACACTGAGCTGACTGTAGCAGGAACTCCCTTCAGCTGCCCTCCCTTCGTGTTCCCTCCTGCCTGTGTGCCATCAGCAACAGCCCTGAGATGGAGCCCTTGGATGATTCTCTGCACAGTCAGAATTCCTCTCCTCCTGCCCAAACTCCCAGCCATGACCCTGCTCCAGAGCAATCTGTGCTGAGCTGACTCCCCAGTGAGATCAGGGCTGTGCACAGTGGGGCAGCTCCAGCATCCAAGGCACCTCCTTTAAATAACAATTCCTCTGCCTCCAGTGCAGCACAGGAGAGCTCCAGTTCTGTGCCAAGGCTGCCCAGGCCTCTCTCCCAGAGGCACAGCCCTGCCTGTGCTTTCAGCTCCTACACAGCTAAAGACCAAGGTCTGAATATCAACCACTTCCTTTGTGCTCTGCTGTACCAGCCTGGAGACATTTGGCCAGTTCTGAGGAGTTCTGAAGTTCTGAGATGTTATTTCTGCAGGGGGATTTGCTACACAGCTGCCAGCAGAAGAGCTGCCTCTGTCCCTCCCTCCAACAGTACACCTCTGCTCTTGGGAAGTGGTGCAAAAGGGGCAGATCATAGAATCAGGAAATCCCAGACTGGTTTGGGTTGGATGGGTCCTTGAAGATCATTTCACCCTACCCCTGCTATGGGCAGGGACACCTTCCACTGTCCCAGGTTGCTCCAAGCCCCATCCAACCTGGCCCTGGACACTTCTCTGAGCAACCAGTGCCAGCCAGGGCCTCTCCACCCTCACAAGGAAGACTCTCTCCCTAATATCCCATCTAACCCTGCCCTCTGGAAGTGGGAAGCCAGATCATGCCCACACCTCCCAAAGCCAGGTGGCAGCTGCAGATTTAGAGGGTGAAGGTGATATTTATAAATAATTTATATTGGGTTTATAATCTCATAACCAAGGATCTAAATTAGCTCCCCATGAGAGGTCTTGAACAACCCACATACCTGAGGGTTGGTGGCAAAGGTATCCTTTGTGGCAAAGGTATCATCCTGCCACACTGCCATTGTGGGAATGCTGGCACTGACCTGTGCACACCTGGCTCTGGATAAACCTGCATATCCACAGCTCAGTCCATGGCAATCAGAGCAGCCCTGGTCCCTCTGGGATCCAGGCTGGCAGCTGAAAGGAAACATTCAAAATGTGCATTAACAGTGTTTTAGGGGATGGGCACCACCACAGAGACAATGTCCAGCCTGGTTGACACACAGCACAAAGCAGAGTTGCATGACTGTGGGAAGCTGCAGTCAGGCCTAGCTCTGACTCCTAAAGCCAGAGCAGGAGCTCTTCCCAAACAGCAGCACCTTCAGAAACTGCTGCAATGCACATGGAAAACCTCCTGCTGGAGCTCAGAAGGCCAAGGAGTCAATTCCTGATCCTGAGGCCAGCGAGCTGCCTCAGCACCACAGGGCATGGTCTGGTGACACTGGTGCAAACACCCGCACCAGCAGTGACACACACACCTATGCTTTAACATTTCTGTTTTCCCAGGCCTCAGCTGCCAGCATAATGGATTGGGAATGCACATTTAAGGTGGAAAGCATTCCTGGAAACTGGCTATTCTTCAAAGACATATTTACTGGATGTTCCAATAGCCACGACTCAATAAACATACAGCAATATTACACTGGCTAAAAATACCTGGGATAAAAGAAACTGAAACTCCCATTGCTGTTTTATGTAATATTTTTATCAATGTAATATTTTTATCAATGATCTGAATGACTCCATATAAATCCTTGTCATGGGAAAGTTTGCAGATGCCAAAGAGATTGGTGGGAGGGGAACAAGGAGCAGGACTGGGCTATCAATACACTGGGATCTGACGTGAGTGAGAGCTGGCCACGTGCCAGTGAAACGTGATTTAAACAGCCAAACACAAGGTAAGAAATCTGAAACCAGAAACACAGGTTACACTCACAGGCTACTGCCTCAGAAAGGAAGAATTTGGAAAGGGACTTGGAGGACATTGGAGATTTGCTGTAGCTCTAAAGCTGCCATAAAGGGGGACTGTGATCCCTCAGTGCTGAGAAGGGACAATGGATGATCCCAGCAGGAAGGATTTCTTCTGGCACACAGCTCCAGGAACCTGCTGGAAGGCCATGATCAGGCTCTGTTCCTTCCTTAATGGAGAAAGGGAGAATACAGGAGGAACTCCTCAAAGCCAAACAGTGACTCTGGGGCTGGGAAATGGAAGGTGTCCAGTGCTCTCCTGAGGGAGCCCAAGGTGCCAGCTTGTCAAGGATGTGACTTGTCAAGGATCACTGCTCCAGACACTGATATGGGATGGCAGTTGGTGGGAGGACTCTTGGGAACAATGATACCTCTTCCAAGACAATTGTAAATTTAACCTTGAAGTAAAACCTAACAGAAACAGCCATGGAGGATGTCCAGCACTTCCCAGGGCACCAGGTGAAATGATGAGGTCAGGTGTTTTCCAGAAGGGGCTTTTAACTCACCTCTGGGAGAAATTACACAGGTTGGTTACACTATGGAATCCCTGAATTACTGTACTGGAGCCTGGTCCTTGCACAGACTGTTTGCAGCATGTGTCTCCGTATCTGAAGGAATGGAGGAAGCCTTGGAACGGCTCAGGCAGCCTGGAAGATTTTTCCTGGCTGCCTCAAACTCTATACAAGGGGATACTCCTGCTTAAGCTTTACATAGTGTAAGTTATAGGGCTGTCTCTTCCCAAATTAAGCAAACAGAGATTCCCTCCTGCCGGGCTGAAAATCTCAGTATCAGTTTCTCCAGTCCTCAACAAATCCTCACCAGTCTGGCTCTGGAGAAAATGCATAAAGAACCCCCATCTGCTCTGAGTTCCAGCTGGGGAGCTGCACGGATATCAGTGAGGTTTCAGGGTGTAACAGAGCAGAAACCAGCTCAGCATGCTCATCCTATCAAGCTAAGTCTGTCCTTCTGTTTCCATAGATTAGCTCTTCCCTGCATTCCCCCTGCACAGGATGCCAGCCTGGCCACGGCAGCAGCGAGCTGGGAGCAGCGGGAGGTCCTGCTTCATCCAGCACCAGCTCCCACATCCCCAACAGTGGCAGCTTTTGTTCTCCTGCCTCCTGTCTGATCTCTCCAGCCTGTCTTACATTCCTCCTTCAGGGCCCCCTCCAAAAGTTACTCCACAAAACATGATCCTGCTTTTCTATTTCAAATCCAGACCTGGCATCGGAGCAAAAATAAAAAGCGATCCATCATGGCACTGATGCACAAAGGTCTTTTTCTATCTCTGCCTTGGTTTGTGCAAGCTGAACTGTCACAAGCTGCTCTTTGGATACACAGGGAACACGTGGACTCAGGGAGGGGGATACAAGGAGTCTATTTCCTGGATACAAAAGTGAATGCATTGAGTAAAGTGATCTTACCTGTACAGCTTCCTGCCAAAGCAAGCTGTGAGCTCGTGGTACTGGGTGAATTCCACTTCTCACTGCTCCCATTCAGTGCTGTGTCCCACTTGCCCTGTGTCTTGCCTCCTAAATCCCACATCATCAGTGGCAACTTTTCCACCATAGACCAGATCCTGGGGGAGTACCAGGTGCAAGTGTTCTTGGCAGATCCAAGTCTGCCCAGACAGTGCCATCCCTTCCCTTGGGAGCTACAGCGATTCTAATCACAAAACAAGCAACTTCCTGACTGGGAGCTATTGCTTCCCTGGAACAACAGCATTTCAGAGTGAATGTGTTACCAAAACAATAAACCAGGCTGTGCATGTCCAGATTAACTTTCATCTGCTCTTTCTAGGAAGGAGGAGCTGCTCTGACAGCTCCCTGCACATCCTGTGCTGGTGTTTGCTTGGTCTGGAGCAGGGCAGCCCCTTTGAGGGGACTCCCCTGACCTTGCCAATTACTACAGTCACGTCCAGCCTGCAGAACTGGAGTCCTTTCAGCCATGGGAAGAGCCCCAGAGACCCACAGAACCCATTCTGCTATTGAATGCTCCAAGCCATGGGGCCGGACCAAACCTATCCCAAGAAATTCCTCCCAAAACACAGAGTGGACCAGCACTGGGCATTCACTCCCCAAATCTGTCCATATTGTCCCTTCCTGCTCCCTAGTGCAGGTTGCACCTCTAGGAAGCCTCTCTGCCCCTGCAGGACCTCATGGTGCTCCCCAGACAGCCAACACAGCCCAATTAGCCAAATCTCCCCCCTTCCCCTCTGTTCTGGTTTAGCTAAACAAGATTCCCATTAGCAGGAGAGGGAAGGGGATATGATTGGAGCTCACTTTACCCACAGTTGTCAAGAGCAGCTCATCCCTGGAAGTGTTCCAGGCCAGGTTGGAGTAACTTGCTCTAGTGGAAAATGTCCCTGCCCATAGCAGTGGTTGGGACTGGATGGGCTTTAACTTCCCCAGTCTGTGATTCCATGATTACCCTCTTGTCTATGAGTGAGTGAGAGCAGCCTGCAGAGCTCCACACCCTGGGAGCTTGGCTTGGACAATCAAAACCTCAGACTTCTCCAACTCACTGTCAGGCTCTGAATAAAAGAAAATCTAAATAATATAAAGAAAATCTAAATAAAATTCAGGCTGTGAATAAAAGAAAATCCAGAGCTGAGGTTCAGGAAGGGAACTGTGTGTTCTTATGCTGGAGGCCCTGAAGGAAGTGGAGATGAATTCCCATAAAGAAATTACCAAGATCATTAAGGATTAATAATTATCTTTGCATCTGATAAGCTATTGGAGCTTTTATTTCCTGCAAGGTTTTTGTGAGCTGTTGTGTGTACAACAAATTGTGTGTGAGCTCAGCCTGGCGTTCGCGGGCTCCGATGACAGCCTGGCTGAGATGTGCTCAGCCACCAGTTATTTTCCAATTAATGTGGAGCTGTGGTGTGATGAGTAATCCTGCACAGAGAGGGAATCTTAATTTGCCTGCCCTTAGAACAGGTTACTGGCATTTCTAATGGGTGGCAAACAATTGCAAATCCTAACTAACCAAAATAACAGGGCCCTGGCCGGTGTCAAGTCTAATTTCACTAAATGTGAAATTTGGTTATTATAAATTTAGTTATTGCATTATTAGTTATTGCATTGTTACATTCTCCTGTGGTGGTGGATTTTGAACTGGCACCAGGAACGAGTTATTCCCACTCCATGGGGATTTCAGATTTCATCTTTGTTTCTATCTTTGATTTATTGAACAGATTTATTTTCTGGGTTAGATGTTAATATTTTTGGCCTTCTGTTAATGATAAGGTTTGCAGTTCAGTGTCTCACTGGTGAGGGAATCAGGAGTGTGGCACCTGGGTGTGCTGGGACTGTGATTGGCTGCCTTTAGACACTTCCACTGCCTCACAAACACTGGTGTTCTCCGCCTTTGCAGAAATCTCAGTTCAAAAGCATCACTCTTCTCCCAGAAATGAATTCTGCCTTAGGAGCTGATTTAAATCAGAGACCAAAATAGAGGAAAAACCACTTTCCTGTTATTTTCACTCTTCCCCTGCTCAGAATCTCGTGCAACAAATCAGCTGCTACTTACAGAACATCTTCCCAAGTCTGAGCTTTTTTCCTGGAGAGGCTGCAAGAGGAGAGCATGTCCCTCTGCCACTGGAGCAGCACAGGCAGCACATCACCCTGGATGCTGCTCCCAGTCACCTTCTATCAACACCACTGGGCAAACATTTATGGTGAGAGTGTCTTAAGGAGCCAAAAAAATTAAAAATGAAGGAAAACTCTCTCAGTGTCCTGCAGGTGATTTCTCTCCCCCCCCAGTTTCCCAGTACAAACCTCCCCATCTCCACCCTAAAACCCCAGTTTGTACCTCCAGCTCTGCACTGCCACAGAGCATCTTGGTCCAGTCAGGATCATGTTTTCAGTCTCCCTGCATAATTCAGCAAGATTTTATTGCCAGGAAGTAATTTCTCTGCAAAGAAAGACCAGTTAGTCTTGCCTGATCCCTTTAGCACTGTATAACTGCAAATTTAATGACCCTACATGCTGCCATGTCCTGTAAATCTTTAATAAAAATATTAAACAGCCCCAGCAGAGGATCTGCTGCTCAGTCCCCTCCTCACTGACACTCACCCTGAGCTCTGAGCCTTCTTCCCTTTTTATTTTACTCTTTTCCATAATAGATTATTTTAACCCACATTTAGGGAGTTTGGACCATAATCCATCAGGCAAAATTTTCTTAAAGCCTCATGGACAACCAGATAGATTTATACTATCTAGCCTGATAGTTATTTCATTAGCATAAGTGATCAAATTAGTCTGACATGATTTACCTGCAATATATCCATGCTGACTCATTCCTATTACAGTAAATTTATACATCCTAAAAAAAATAAAAATTGAGTTGCAGACTAACTGTAAATGAACATTTTGGAAGGAGATTCCTCTGGAATATCTGCCTCCTGTTATTATTTGCTTCCTGTTGGGATGGAGCACAGCCATTGTGGGGTTGTTTTGGGAATGGGCTGGACTAAAAGGGAGCCAGAAGGTACAGGAACAAGTGGAGGCATGAAAGAACTGTCACTGCAGAGAGGGCAGCCACAGTCAAGGATTCTTGACTCCTTTCAGAGAGAGACACAGCACAAGGAATTAAGCCTGGCACAAGACTCTCAAAGTTGGATTTATCTGATCTGATTTTCTACAGACCCTGGGCAAGAGAGAGAGGAGCAGATCCACCCAGGAGCTTCCAACCACAGACCCACCAGTGCCTTCTAATAAAACTACTAAAGCCCACCTCCCCAAAAAACAAAAAAGCTATTGCATGGCCAAACTATCTGTTTCTTACAGCTCCTCTCCCCACCATGGTGGGCAATAATGTCCTTCCCCAAAGGGTTCACCCACAGCTGAGTGCAGCAGCCAGGCCCAGGGAGCAGCCCAGGCTGCAGGGGTTGCTGCACACAGGCACTCACTGGGGCCTGGGGTGCCATTCCAGCTCTGCTCCTGTCCTCTTGTGCCACCTTTAGGCACAGCACCTTCCTCCCAGAGCTGCCTTCCCTCCCACCTCGAGCCTGCCTTGGTTAAACCTGAACTCTCCAGGGGACAGAGCAGCTCAGGTATCTCCCTGAGTCCTCTGGGCAAAGATGCCAAACTCTGCTTCCAATTATTTCAGAAAAAAGCAGAGACTTTTCTTTCATTTTCCTGCTGGCTGAGCATTCAGTTGAGATTCCTCACACAGGATTTAAAGATGGGAGAGGAGGGAGAGAGAGACTTTTTATATGAGCAGGTAGTGGCAGGGCAAGGGGCAGTAGTTTTAAACAGCCAGAGGACAGGTTTAGATGGGATATTGGGAAGGAATTGTCCCCTGGGAGGGTGGGCAGGCCCTGGCACAGGGTGCCCAGAGCAGCTGTGGCTGCCCCTGCATCCCTGGCAGTGCCCAAGCCAGGCTGGACAGGGCTTGGAGCAGCCTGGGACAGTGGAAGGTGTCCCTGCCCATGGCAGGGCTGGAATGGGATGAACTTTAATGTCCCTTCCAACCCAAACCATTCTGGTATTCCATGACTTGGGAACTTAACCACATAGCACTGGTAAATTAAATGTTGTCCAGGGAAGCATTTTGATATCAAAGGATGCTCCCAAAGGCTCACTCCACATGCAGCTATTGGGTAACCTGTGTTACCACCTGAACCATTAAATTACATTTTAATTTCAACCCCGTTCTCCAAGACAATGAAGCCACATTCAACATTGTGTTGAGGGCAAGGTCAGTCAAGTAGTTTTTAAATGGTCACAGTTGGGAGGTAAAACAAAGGTCCAGTCATTAAAGCACTGGAAAACTGGGCCTTTTTCACTACATAATCCTCTGTCAAGCCTCCCCACTCAGTGGTTGGCACAGTAAAGTAATATAACCAGAGATGATATTTTTTTCCTCCTACATAAACTCTCATTTAGTTTCTCGAGGGAAAGAAAAATCTTTTCAAGCTCTTAAGAGTCTAAAGAGAAATAAAGCTAAGTGTGACAGTCACTGAGGCATTTCCAGCCTGCTGTGCTGGATCAAGGGATGAGTTTTGTCCTTGAGGAAGAACAGGCACCAGTAAGGATTCATCCCTGACCAAGCAGCAAAATTCAGTGTAACTGAGGCTGGTCCTTAAGCACCATTGACTTCAAAAGGTTTTAAGCACATATTTAAAATTATGGGAGGCTTTGATAACCTGGGACCTTGCTCAAATCCCAGGATCTCTCCAGGAAAGGAGGAGATGCTGTCTCCAACCCCTGAATTAGCTCATAATCTGTGCCCTACCAGGAAATTTGAGTCTCTTCTCCATGAGCACCATCAACATCATGGCAGTGCTGCAGGAACCTTCTCCTTATTACATGGGATCTCTGGGGCAACCAGGCACGGAGTAATTAGTCCCAAAATGAAGTATTTCAGTAACTTGCATTTAACAAGTAGTGCTGCCATGCTGATTGTCAGCCAGCGTTCAGCCACCATAAAAAGATATTCCTCTCACACAGGAAAACTGATTTTTCCTGCTTCTAAGATGCTGCAGATTGGAGAATTTTTCTAGGTTTTATTAACATCAAGTCCTGTGTCCTTACAGATCTCAGGGTCAGCACTGACAAGGGAGCTTATCAGGCAGAATGATCTCTGGAGCAGGTTCCCAGCTGGATTAAGCACTGCTGTGAATGGAGGAAATCAACCCAAAAAATAACAGGGAAAATGACAGCTTTTCTGCCATTTGACAGAGATCTTGCTTTTCCCTTTTTTCCCTTGTACACGTTCATAATTTTGTAGACAGGTAATTACATGTCTGATGTAAAGACCACCCCTCCTAGTTCAGGCTTCAAAGCTGGCAGAATTCAGATGCAATTTTATCACAGCAATCACAGATCCAGCAGAAATGCAGCTGGATGGAGGTGGAAGATCTCACTTCCCATCGAGGCATTCAAGTGAGAGACAGAGAATCAGCCCCAGAGCTGCTGCTCTTGCCTTTACCTTCATCCTCCAAGGAAGGAATGCAGAAGTGGGTTCAGTTCTCCCCCAAGACAGGGACCAGGCCACCCCAGCTCCCAGCTGAGCAGGACTGCACCCAGGAAGGTGAATTAAATGGGGTGAAGCAAGACCACGCTAATCCTGAGGCTGTTTCCTACAGGCAGCTCAGCATCCCAGCCCTGCCATTCCCACCTCTCCCACCCTGGCTGTGGCAGGGGCAGAGGCAGCTCAGTCTGCCCAGCCTCCCTGCCCAGACATGCCCTTCCCTCCCCATGGAGCCCCACAGCCACATTCCCTTGGACTGAAAAGCTTCTGGCAGGCAATGGCTGGCAGCCATGTGGGCCAGTGAGCACATGTTATGTGGGGAGGGCAGGAGTGAGGAACATCTCAGAATTTAGGGCTTGGTAGCCCAATTCCAGCTTCCTCTGAAGCACGGAGTGGACTCTGCTCAGGAGAGGAGTTGGTGTGGAATTCAGAATCACAGAATATTTTGAGCTGGAAAGGACCCACAAGGATCATTGAGTCCTATTCTTAAGAGAATGGTTCACACAGGGGTAAAACCCACAACCCTGGCATTGTTAGCACCATGCTCTGACCACCTGAGCTAACCCCAGTGAAGAACCACAGGGCATTTTCAGAAAGACACTGCCCAGAGACTCTGGTCTGTTGTCATGAGCTGGTCTGGGGGCGTCAGAGCGAGAGCTGCGCTGCCAAGGCTGCCAAGATCAGGTGTAAATGAACACATCAAACAAGCAGAGAAAAAAGCAGGAGTGCAGTGAACAAACATTTGCTTTAACAGCAGCTTCCACTCACCTGGATCTTGTCAAAACACCTTTATCTCATAAGCAGCACTGCTCAGCATCAGCACCGTGCCATCCTAGGAGGGCAAACAAACCTTCCCACATGATGTGAAGATAAAGGGGAAGAATAAAAACAGCTTCACTGGTTTTCTAGTGACAGGATGGCCAGTGGAGAAAACTGATATTCCCTGAACAAAACCAAACACTGGATAGGAAATGAGCCCTGAAATTACCATCAGACATTTCCCTGTCTAACAGACGCTTGTTCTGGAGGTCTTCAGTCATTATTATTTCAGGCTTGTGCCTGGCATCAATTCTTTCTGACACATACACACAGAACAAGCCAGAAATGGATCCCAACTGCTCCTGAGAAACTCCAGCCCTGGGGACAGTCCCTCTCCAGCCCAGGAGATCTGCTCACACCATTACTATTCTTACCACTTCCCCAGCACCTACATCGAATATCCCTTGTTGTTAAGGCCATTCTTGCCCTCCTTGCCATCTCTCCCTCTTTGCCAGAGCATCATCACCAGGTGCTCTCTTGCCCAAACACGCCCAGTTCCCTCTGTCTGCTCCCTGGAACTCTGATTGCTCCAACCTGCTGCTCATCTCTGCTGGTGTGTGCACCTCCTGTCCCCCACTGAGGCAGGGACTGGTTTACAGGTCTTTCAGGTGCAATTTCTATTTTATGAATAAAAGAAAAGATGCGGTCAATCAGAGAAATGAGGAAAAAGACACAGGAGCCCTGTCTCTGCTCAAACACGCCCAAAGAGCAAAAGCCTAAAATACACTGTGGATGAGCAGATAAAACCAGGAGCATCACAACTGAATTGGGATGCCTGGTCACTTCAGCTCTGTCACAACTGTACCCTGCTGGTGCTATTGAAGCCTCTCAGCTGTCCTTTAGCAGCACGTCCCTTTCTGAAGCTGCCAGGCCTTTGTTCCTCCCCAGAATAGTGTCCTGCTCGTGCACACAGGGGCAGGGCAAGGTTGGACACTGTGCACTGCATTGTACTGTCAGCCTAAATAGAAGCTGATGGGATAATAATTAATTGCAGTCTCCCTGTAATAAAAGACAAGACAAAGCCAGAGATATAAATAAAATCATCAAAGGGACTCACAGAATAGGAGCTGTGTCTGCATTTTGTGGGCAATTTACAAGCCAAAGGAAGGTTGGGAACCCAAGGACTGAAAAGCAATAAAAATCTATGGAGCCCTCAGAAAAGCGTGACAGCGTCTCGCTGATGTGCCTTGTTACCAGGCAGAGGTATAAATTCCCTCAACATCTCTGTTGTTTAAGGAGCTGGAAAGGGAAGGGAAAGCAGCGATTGGAGTGGGAGTGACCCCCAGCTCACTGAGCCCCGCTCAGCGGGGAGGTGCCCTGGGAAGAATAGAGGAGACAGAAGGCACCCAGCCCTGCTCCGGGGGCTGCCAGCAAAGCACCAGCCTGGAAACGGAGCCTGCCGAGCTCCGGCCAGCCCCAGGGCTTTCACCGAGACGATTTTAACTCTCTTTGTGCCACCAGGGCTCCTTTCCTTATGGCCTGCACAAAAGCAAAGCCTGCCCTGACCCGCAGCTGGCTGTCGCTGCTCCCCGGCTGTCACCGCCTCCCAGCCCAGGGCCAGCCGGGTGAGGAGGCGCAGCCGGGGCTCAAAGGGCCCCGACACTGCCCCGCCTGAGCAGCTGCAGCCTGAGAACACGGCAGGGAGGAGAGAGGGGAGTCCTCCCCCTGCTCCCTCCCCGTGAGGCCATGAGAGAGGAAAATGGACAGAAACGAGCGTGGATACGAAGGGAGGGGAGGGCAAGCTCCTCTGTCCTGTTTAGTGCCTCATTCTCACTAAAGTCGGACAAACAGGTACCTAAACCCCTCAAAGCTGTGCCATGACGCATCCCTCTGCTCCCCAGCCTGCCCTGATCCCCTGATCTTCCACTCAGCCTCAAGGACAGAAGGGCTGAAGGAAGATGACCAGGTGCTCCCATAAAAGGGGGAGAGGTACAGCCCTCCCAGACATCTGGGCCAAGCGGCTGCTGCTCCCGGCCCCTCTCCTGGGAAACAGCCTATTGTACATTCAGCTCATCTCCATATGGCCCTGGATCCCGGCACTGAGACACACAGCCTGCCCTCCTTCATCCCTAACGTGGATGGAGAGGCCAGGAACACTGGGGAAGCAAGGAGGCACCCCCTCAGGCTCTGTGGTAAAAGCTTTTCTTGCTGAGTGTGTGCATAGCACGGATGAGCTGCAAGCAGCGATCCCAAACCCCAGCCCCACATCTGAGCTTTGTTTTGTGTTCCTGTTTCCTCTCCCTGGCTTTTTTTTTTTTTTTTTTTTTAATTCTCCTTTCAGAATCTTCTTCTCTGGCTAAACCAAACCAAGGTAAAGAAACAACAACTAATTAAAAGGAACTCACATTGCACGATGTCCCCCCAAAGGCAAACACGATCTTCTTCCCAAAGAACAAATAAGTCCTCAACTAAACAATGGCTTCCTTAATGGAGTCGGCAAAGTCTTTCTTCCACCCGATCCCTAAACAACAAACAAAGCAACCAGAGAGGAAAGTCACCTCCCTTTCCCTGCTCCTGCCTTGCCAGGGCTTTTCATCCCCGCAGCAGTGATGGGATGAGAAAGGGGCTCTGCCCTGCTGGGGGGTCAGCAGAGAGGGGATTGTCACAGACCAGCCCAGCCTTGTCAGGAAGCAGAGGGGATACAGCCCCAGCCAGCCCTGGGGGCAGCTCAGGAGCTCAGTACAACTTCTGCCTTTGCTTCCAAGCAGGGCACAGAACCATGCTGGGTTGGTTGGATTTAGGGACCAAATGTTGGATCTAAAAGGAGAAGCCTGTGTGAGCTGACGGTCAGCCACACCTTACCAGTCTAAACTGCTCTCTCTTCTCTATGCTCAGAAGTTGGATTGATTATTTTAAAGCTCTTTATAAACCTGGAGGATTTTATGATTGTGTGACACTATCCAAGGACCAACAGGGGTGATGCCCAGAGCAAACTCAGCAGTGCAGCATTCCCAGCTCGGCTCCAGGGAACCCAGAATGGATCAACCAGAAGTCTCCTGTCACCCTGCAGGTATCCTGACAAAGCCCATCCCTGTCTGGGTGCAGAGCTGGAGCTGATGGGTGCTGTGGGGGAGAGAAAGGCAAACTGAGAGTTAATCTGACTCTAAGGAAGTTGAGAGCTGCTACAGAGAGTGGGAGAGATCTGGAAAGCACCCAAACATTTGTGGGGCCTGCCACCAGATTCTCCCTCTAGCTTGCAAGCAATGCTGTGGGTAGGGAGAAGGGAAGGAGGCTCCAAGTGCTGCCAAGGGAAGAGCACGCTGTGGGTACACGAGCAGGAAAATCAGAGCTCAGCTGCAGCTGTGCCAGCTTTGTCACTGCCCACTCCCAAGGACCACCCTTGTGCCATCTGCCAGCCAGGGTGGCCTCTCCCTGCTCCCTAATCTGGCTCAGCCAACATGAGCTGTCTTTTTCCATACCCTGCACGTGCATGAGCACTTCCCTTCTGCCTCCTTGTCCCTCTGTGGGAGGGATGGACGGATGGGTGGGGAATGCACATGAGGAGTTGTCAGCATACTGCTGGTGTCCCACACTTCACATCCATCATTTCCTGAGGTTTTAAAAGACCACAGCCCAGCTTGCTCCTCAGGAGCCCTCCCAACCCACACCTATGTCACACATCCCTCAGCAAGGCCATTTTAGAGGGATTCACTTAGTGCTCTTCAGGGCAGCCTTGTATTGCCAGACACACAATGGAGCCATGGAACACAGGGATTCTGGACCCATGAGGTCTCCAGAGACTGCAGCTTGATAAGGAAGACATTGGCAATTCCTATTCCTTCAGCCAAAGAGCTCTCAAGGCTGAATTGAGTCACCATGAAGCTGGCCAAGGTCTTTGGTGGGTGAGAGCCATCAAAATGTCCAGCCTGCCCTCTGTGCAGGAGGACATAGTTCTGGTGAGATGAGCTCCACAGCTCCAACACCAAACATTCCTCAGAGCACTCAGCCAGGAGGACCCTCCTCACCCAGCTGGTCCAGAAGCTTCTTTGGCCAAGGACACAGTCCTGGTTGTGCTTCTGACCTGAGAACCAACATTATTGCTGAACTTCAAATCCAGGGCTGCCCCCAAATCCCCAACTCCACCCTCTCCTGCAGCTCCAGAGGGCTGATGGCCACCAGTGCCTGCTGGGGGGGGGGGGGGGGAGTGTCCCAGGGCCTCTCTGGTGAGCCAGGGCAGGCTCTGCAGAGGCAGCTCCTGCTGGGGGTCAGATCCTGACACTGCCACACTGGGCACAAGAGCAGCGCTGTCAGCAGGGCCCTCACCCAGCCCTGTGTGACTCTGCCCTGCCAGAACAGACACACAAACACAGCCACTTCCCCGAGCTGCAGGAGCAGCCCTGCCAGCAGAGGGGCCGTAACCTTTTGCTGAAATACACCAACTTCAAAAAATCTCATTCTGGGGACAGAACAGATGCTCATCTATCACACCTTCAGCAGGCTTTTTTTTAAGCTGCATCCAGGCAACGGGAGCCACGCTGGCTGATGGACACATTGCACAGCCAGCCCGAGGTAATTCCTGCTCAGGGCAGGGGAGGGAGAGCTTGGGAACAGCTCTGCTCAATGCTCCAGGAGGTGATTAAACACTGTGCTGCTCAGAACCACACTGGCAGCCAGGCAGGAGCAGGTCAGAGGTGAGGAGGGAGGATCTCACCATGTGAATATGGAGTATAAAGGGAAGCATCTCCCTCTGATTCTGTTTCCAGCCTCTGGTGCAGTGTGAGCAGAGGAACAGGTTGGAGGAGAGGCTGCCTGTGCTGAGCTGTCACAGCAGCACCCAGAGAGGAGAGGGATTGGACTCAAGCTTAGGAACTGCTCCAGCCTGTGCATGGAAGAAGGGGAAGGGTGCAGGCACCTCCTCTGCCCACCCTCAGCATGGATCCAGGACTGTTGCTCCTTCAGCCTCAGCAGCCTGATCAGGCAGAACCTTGGGCCTCCTGCCTTTCCTGTTCCTGAGCCATCCTGCCTGCTGTGCAATTTAGGAAGTGTGGCACAGATCCTGCAGGGTGTGAGCACATTCACATGCCAAACCAAATGCAGTTCAAGGTTTTTTTATCAGGACTTGATAACACCTGGACTTTGGGTGTGTATTCAGACTAGTTTAGTGATTAGTAGTAAATATTCTTGGTGATAGCATGTGTGAATTCCAAGACAGAGCTCCTTTGATCTTCTGTCTTCATTCTCCTGGATCCTGGATTCCATGGCACAAGAAACCACATGACTGCAGCCATGGCAGGTGGGTGCTCGTGTCCCATGCAGAACATTGCTGTGTCCTCTCCTGCTCTGCACTCCAACATCCTGCTGTTACAGCCTGCTGGGATTGCTGGAAGGAGGCAGCTGAGTGAGAAATCACGGATTTTAAATAAAAACAGAGGAGTCCTGATGGATATGGCATAAGGACACGTGGGCTCAGCTTTCCCCAGGGGCTGGACAGGTTCTTGAGCCTTGTGAGAAGTCAAAAATGATGATGATACCAGATGCTCGCGGTGCTCCAAGGCACTCTTCCCTGCTCCTCAGAAGCTCCACAGGTGTCCTGCAGACCCATCAGTGGAAGGCACAGCAAGAGCAGAGCACACAGGATGCCTAGGACCATGTGCTGCTAATGCCATGAGTAAGGAAACACCATACCTTGCAGTTTATTTGTTATTCTGTGTACCCCAAGAGCAAAACCAGATACCAGCAGCTCTGCCTGCTGTAAGATTCTTGGAAGAGAGCACTCCATCCAGCTGAGCTCCCACAGAAAAATGAGGGCTGGTGTGTTAAAGCAGGTGTGTTAAAACTCTCTCTGTAACAGGATCTTTACAGCCCCTGAGGTGCTGCAGCCTTCCATGAATGCTGCACTTGACTTTGCAGGCTCTGTCCCTCACTGGCAGCCTCATGATGCTGAGGTGAGTCCTACAGAGCCATTTTCCTGAGCTCACCCTTCCAGGCACATCAGCTTCACCTGCCACAGCCATGAAGCAGCTCAGAGGCAGCAGCAGCAGCATCCTGAGAGGCTGTTGAGGGCAGGAGGGCAGAGCTGCCAAGTCCTGAGGGGACCTGCCAGATTAAACTTTATCTGCTGGAGACCTGCAGACCCTGAGCTCACACTTGCTGGGCACTGTGCTCACAGAAGAGCCCTGCAGTGCTACAGCAGTTCCTCTGTTCTTTATAAGATTTTCTTCTCCACAAAGGTGCTGTTTTACAGGCATTTCCTTCTCAGGTGTCCCCACAGCATGTCTGGGTGCTGCAGAGCTGCTGGGGGCACAGGATG
Source organism: Ammospiza nelsoni (assembly GCF_027579445.1). Classification (NCBI taxonomy): domain Eukaryota; kingdom Metazoa; phylum Chordata; class Aves; order Passeriformes; family Passerellidae; genus Ammospiza; species Ammospiza nelsoni. The sequence continues at coordinate 17,820,672 of NC_080646.1, forward strand.
TGACTTCCTGACCACAGTGCTGGGAACTGGGCAGGGAGAACAGGCAGGCCCTGAACCCAAGGAACCTCCCACCCTGGGCTTATCATTGCAGGGCCTGGTTGCTCCATAAACCTGGTGCATGGAGGTGTGACCATGGAAGATCACAGCTGTGTGGAAGGCACTGGATTGCCATGGAGGGCTGTGGGAGCAGAGCTGTTTGAGTCACTCAGTGAAGACTTCAGCCACACTAAATGTAGAGTACTCCAGGGTTTAGGACAGAGCCCTCTCAGGGTGACAGCCAGGGCTGGCTGCTGGCTGCTGGCAGAGCACAAGGCACAGCTCCAGCTCAGCAGGGCCATTTGTTCTTTGACTTCATCTTCATCTTCATCCCTGGGCTGCTCTGAAGGGAAGTTTGTGTGAGACAAACACACATGGCACACAATGCCAGCTTCAGAGCAAGCTGTGAGGAGGCAGACTGAGCTCTCTGTGCAAACCAACAGCAAAACCATTCCTTGGTGGCTTCTCTTGTGGGACACTTCAAAGGCACCACGCAGCCACAACTCTGCTGCTGCCCTGGGGAAGGACTCTCTGAATACCCTCAGTGAATGAGAAGTAAAAATTAAACACTTCTCTTTGGCACGTGCAGCCCAGCAAAGATCCCTGAATGCTCAGCTTCTCATTGAACCCAAGGCAGGCTGTTAATTCGTTATTCACTTCCCAGCCTGGAAGGAAAAGCATGTTATACCCGAGGGCCACAACTGATGAACAGAGCCATAAATCAAGCAGTTTACAAGCCCAGCAATTAGGAAACAAGCCGACAGAAGGGAGAACTCTGTCAGTAATAAAGCAGACACACCACAGGATCTGCTGAGTGCTCAAAGCAACAGGGGATACACAGTCCTTTCCATACTCCATCTCTAATCCTTCCAGTCATTTGCTGCTTTTCCCCTCTCTCTCCTACTTCCTTTTATTTCCTCCTGCTCTCCCTCCAGTTTTTCCTGTGTTCTCTGCCTCCTCTCTCCCAAAAAGCCTGTTCTCCCAGTGAATGCAGGAGCACACCTGCTGAGCAAATGGCTTTGGCAGCTGCTGCCCAGGAGCAGAGGCACATGCTGGGTACCAGCAGCCACAGGATGATGGATGTGGCAGCCCACAGGTGCAGGGTGGGACGGGGACAGCTGGGTGCTGCTCTGCAGCCCAGGGACTGCACAGTGAAGGGCAGGGGACAGGGCCTGGGATGGTGGTGCTGGGGGAGAAAGTGGCAGTGGCACAGCTGCTCAAATAAGGAAGAGATGGGGTGACTCTAAACCACCTCATTTGCTTCTGCCCTACTCATATCCTGGATCCAGCACCAGTCAGATCCAGCACCCTTGACTTTGACAGCAACTTCCAACACCCTCCCAGTATCTCCTGCTCTCTTCCTACTTCCCTGTCCCTTGACATTACTCCAAATATCTCCTGGAGTGGGGCCACTGGGTGGCCAAAGGGCTTCTGTGGCTTTAGAGTCACTGCTGGTCCTGATCCCATGGGCAGCTCTGCACCCTGTAGCCCCCACAGAACCCCCCCAGAGAGGGAGGCAGTGCTGGGGGCTGGCTGGACACTCCTTTCAGATGCTGCATTCCTGTGGAGCAGCACTCTGGGCAGAGTCATCCCTGAGCAGCTGTTCCTGCACACAGCACAGGCACCCACATGTGAAATCCCAGTGCAGGACATGGGCTTGAAGCACCTCTCACATCCCCCCTGCTCCATGCACTGCCACAGCTCCTCAACATCACAGATTTGGGAAATCACAGCCAGAGGTGAGAGATTTTTGGCACCACTGTTCCTAAAACAAGAGGACTATGGCTAATTTTATCAAGGAAGGAGGGAGACCAGACACTCCTCTAGCCACCCCAAGACCAAACAGATAAGTTATGCCAGGAATTAAGTGTGTGATATTCCAGTGCAGCCCGGAAGAACTTCATGTGAACAATGAGCATCACTCCAACACCCTCCCAGCTGCCTACAAGTGGAAAAGCCAAAGATTTGTCTGGAAGAGTTGTCCATGAGAGGAGGAAACATCTCCTGTAACCTTGAGCAGAGAGAGATTAATAACCCAGCTCCCCCAGCGCTGGGGACGGGAGGCTTTGATGAGCTCTTTGGCAAGGGCTGTAGGAAGAGGCTGCATTGCAAAGTTAAATAATTAGGTCACTACAGAGCATGAGGAAAGAAAGTAGAAATATTCTCTGATTCCAAAAAGGAGCAAACAGCTGCATTTCTGGAGACAGGCTGCATCAAGCTCCTTGAGGAGCTGGGGAGGGGAATGGGTTTCAAGGTCTTGGGGAAAGCAAATCCAGACATGAGGCCATGATAACAAAGCACACTCTACAGCTGGGACTCCTTGGGATGAGACAGGAAATCCTCTTCCAAGGAAGGTTTTTCCCACTCAGATCTTGGCAAGCCACTGTGAGCATTTACATTTCACTTATCCAAGGTCTCTCTAAGGCCAGCCAGCCATGGATTCCACTTCCAGAGCAGCTGGACAGTTCCTGAACTACCATGACTCACCCTAAATGTGTTTGAGGACAGGGGAGATCCCAACAGAGCTGTGTGGGGCTTGCCTCAGGTATCCCAATATAGATGCAGGGAATAATGTGCCCTGACTCCATGATTCAGAGGGCTGAACAATTGCTTTATTAAGCTATACTGTATTACACTAATACTATACTAAATTACATACTAAAGAGATACTAAAGAAAAACCCATGACTGTCTGCAGACAGCCAGGACACAGCTTTGACCCAACTGGTCAAAGAATCCAAACAACCTTCACTGGTGTCCAATTAACAAATCACTTTGGGTAAACAATCTCCATAACACATTCCACGTGTGCAAAACAACAGGAGCAGTGAACAGAGATAAAAATTGTTTCCTCTTCTTCTCTGAGCTTCTCACTGCCTTTCCCAGGAAAAATCCTGGGTGAGAGCTGTGCCTGCTGCTCTCTGTGAGGAGAGCTGCAGCCACATCCCAGCCCATGGTGCTGCCCTGGATTCCCAGAGCTGTGCTGCTGTTTGTCACCTCTGGGCACAGAGCCCACAAGGATGTCACAGGTGTCTCCTGCTGCACCATCCCAAGGCTCTCAGCTGTCCATGGTGCCCAGGGAGGAAGAACATGAGGGAATAACAACTGCTGGCACTTGGGCCAAGGGTTTGTATTCCCAGAAGTGCCACAGAGGATTGATTCCCACAGCATCAAGCAGGTTTGGAGTGGCACTTGAAGGGAATTCCAGCCACGCTCCAGGAAGGTCAGAGCTCCACAGTGAGCCATATGCTCAGCCTTGGCTTCCCCTCCCAGTGCCAGGACATGTCTGTGAGGAAGGAAGCCAGAGGGAACGTGGATCACCACTGAGACAGAGCCTCTCCTTGGCTCCCACCCTAATTAACCATCACAAGGGCCCTGCCTTGCCAATAAAGAGTGTGGGTAGGTAATTAATTAGTGGCCTACTGGAATCCCAGCCCCTCTCACCCAAGCCCAGCTCCATGGATTGATACAAAGTGGATTTCATGGAAACACAGTGGTTTTCCCATTGTGGCTTTGAGCTAAATGGAAGTGGTTTTGGAAGGAACCTCATTCACAGTCCTGTCCTGTGACTGATGCTTGGCTCCTCACCCTGCATGTACAGAAGGAGACTGGAAAGGAACATGCCTGTGGAATGCAGGAATGACCCAGAGAGAGCCCCTGAGCTGATTTGTGAGCTATTTATGTTCTCCATCCTCCCTGAATAAGAAACCAGCAAAAGCAGAAGAACAACAAAATCCTTTCCCACAGTAGGAAGCTGGAGGTGAAAAGTGTCCAGGTGCTGGAACAGGGACAGCAAACTGAGGCTCAGGTGGTTCCTTTCCTCTCCCATGACCATGGGTGACATTGAAGCACCAAGGTGTCAGGCCCAGGGGAAAGAGCAAGGGCAGAAAGAGCATCAGGAAATCACATCAGGGCAGCCCAAAATGTTTTTAAGAGATGCTCAGAAGACAAGATGAGGAGCAGCTGCCAGAGGTCAAGGGATGATCTGCCTGGCCTGGGATGGAATAAGACTTTTCTAAGGATACTGAGGGTCTGGCACCATGCATGATACCCACTCTGCCACATCCCACCCAGAGATCCAAACCAGAGCCAGCTGCAGCATCCTGCAGAAGCACAGAACATGCACAGCATGAGACAAAGCCACACTGTTGGGTGTCAGGGCTGGTTTGTGGGCCCAACCAGTGACAGAGCTCTAGAGGGCAAAGAGAACAGAAAGAAAGGTCACTCTGTTTAGAACAAGGTGCTCAGAGGCAGACATAGCACAGAATCAGCAGAGGGACAGGCCAGGACAGCCCTGCACACCAGGAGAGAGGAGCCATCCTCTGCCCAAACTTGCAGTCGTCCTCCCTTCCTAACAAGATCTCTGGCTCATTAACCTTGTTTTGCTTCTCTTCATCTCCATTATTGCAGCTGGAGCCTTTCCAGCTCCCTCTCCTGGCTTGATGTCCCTGTCCCCTGCAGCCCTGCTTTGGGGGGACGTGTGCCATGCTGCTCTTGTCTGTCTGTCCCTAAGACACAGCACTGTCCCAACACCAACAACTTCACACTGGCAGCTATTGTAACCTCTCCTTTCAGAGTCCTCTGATAGCCCTTGTCCAAATAAACTCATCTTGAAAAGATCAGGATTTTTCTTTCCAACAGACACCTTTTTCACTCCTCTCAGCTCTCATTTTTCCACATAAAGCTGTCAGTTCCATGAAAATGTCAGCTCAAGGCTGGGCAACCATCGAGAAACAGATCAAGTGGAATGAATCATTCGGAAAGCGAAGAACAGAACAGAAAAATCTATGATTCATCCACACCTTGGGTACTGCGGGCACTCGTGGTCCCTTCATCTCAAAAGGGGATATCAGAACTGAAACAGATTCTGAAAAGAGCACAACAGATGGTGGCAGACACACAGCATAATTAAAAGCACAATTACCGAGGCACAATGAAGTAGGCTCAGCCTCGTTAGTGTGCAAGAGAAAAGGCTCGTGGGGAAAAAGTCAGGGTGTGAAGTCATTATTGCTGTGAAGGGGGCTTGGCTCCTCACCTCCTCCTCCAAGCCAAGGGCTCAGGGCTGTGGATTAAGCTCAGAGAAGCACCCCAGGAGGTGCAGCCCACCCCCCTGCCCCAGACCAGGGATCTACATCTGCTCCTGAAGCTGGCACAGAGGCTTTGCTTCCAGTGTCTCAGGAACACAGGGACAACCACATTCACCTCCACAACTCCCATTATCTCCTTACTCTCACTCAAACATCTTCTCTTTTCTCTATCATTTTGGAGAAAAGCTCATGCCAGTGTTCTCAGGAGTAAGTTAATTATGCCAGTGCTGAAGGCCTTTCCTTGCCTCTCCCCATCTGTCATCTTTCATTCATTATGAAGGAATGAGCCCCCACCTTCTATCAGCTCACAGCACCAGGCCACCCACCAGATTTCCAAGGAAGCACTCTCGTGCTTTTCTTTATTCATGCTGCTAGCAGGGAAAAACACCCAGAAAGCTCCTCGCTTGTCTTCAAAACCTCCTTTTGCTGTGACTCTACAGCACAGCCAGGATCACAGTCAGGATCCCTTCACTGCTCCACTGTTTACCTCCACCAGTCTCACACTTTGGCAGGAGCTCTCCAGGACAAGCCTCCTCCTTTTCCCTGGTGCAATTCCACACCACAGAGCTCAGTTTTGCAGCTCTCCTGCTGAGGATGTACCACAAGAGCTTCCCCAGCTTCAGTATTTTCCTCTTCTGATCCATCCCTTCCCAAAGGCCCATGGGAGGGACATTCAGCTCCTCACTGTACTGGTCCCACTCTCTTCCTAGACTGGTTAAGCTGGGCCAAGGCATGCAATGGTCTGGGCTGGCACCAAGTCCTCTGTGGTCTGCAGGGAAGGAGCTCCTTGGAGCCAGATTTGTGTGTGGAATTAGCTGGAATCCCTTCAAAAGCCTGTGACACTTCATCTCCTCAGCAAAACATCTGAGATGCTGCACATTTATTTACTGTGATGTTCCAAGTTATAAAGTGCCTTTCTAAACCACCCTGGATACAGGCTGGATGGGAGCTGGCACTGTCTCTTCTGCACTTGGAAAAGCCCACAAAGAGGCTGGAGGAGCTCTAGGAGCACAGGGGAAGCCTGGTGGGTGTTAAGTCAGTGATAAACTTGCTTTGAAAGCAGAACCTCTGCTAGCATAGAAAAGGGCCAAGATTTTGGAAAATATTTCACACTCAGTGCTGAGCACTGTGCTCAGGAAAACCCAATTATCCAGGACAGCAGCCCAGAGAGGCAGAACAATCCCTGCCCTGGAAGACAAACAAAAGATGACTGGATGATGGCCAGACCAACTGGACTTCACTGGCTCCAGCTGGCTCTGGAGACTCCCTGGGTGTCCCTTCACTCCATTATCCACTGCCTGTGGAACTGCACATCCCTGGCACCACAGGCAAGTCCCAGTCAGCCCCAGAGCACTCCCTGGAGCTCAGCTCTCCTCCTTGGCTCCCTGGCATGAGGTACCCACAGCACAGGACCAGTCCCTGAGCTGGTGCCTTTTGCACACAGGACAATGGCTCCTGTCTTGATAGCATTCCCACAATCCTGTGGATAAGCCAGAGGGTGCCCCTGGAAAAACAATCTGCAGGAAAGCTGAAATGTTGGAGTGAAAGTCTGGATGGTTTGCATTTGAATTTCAGTAAAAATGCACTTAGACCAATGTTTGGCTCCAAAAGCCCTCTCAGGTTTGAAAGCAGCTCCTAAGAGCCTTGCTAAAGCAGTTCTTGGCAGTGGGGTGCTGTCTGCAGCAGAAACACCAGCTCCCAGTGACACACACAGGATGGGAACTGCCCCTCCCTCACACCCAGACACACCTTGGGAGGGGCATCCTGTAAGGATGGATTTTACCCTTCACCTGGGGATCATCCTGGAAAACAAGGGGTTCTAAAGCCACTTTATAACCTGGAACATCACAGCAAATAAATGTGCAGCATCTCAGATGTTCTGCAGAAGAGATGAGGCATTGTGGGCTTTTGATAAGGTTCCAACTAATTCCACATACAAGTCTGGCTCCAAGGCCTTTCCTTTCCTTCCAAGTAGACTGTTACTAAGCCCTTCCATCAAAAGGCTGAATGCAGTGACTGACTGCATTCCTCCTGACCAGGACTTTCTCTGGCCTCTTCTCTCTTGCTGCAAAGCTTGGCCCTCCCTAACAGTGCAGCACAAGGAAGACAGGACCATGCTACAGGACATGGGTTGAAGGATGTTGGGTTTTGCTGCTTGCAGGGACCTGTTTTGAACTGAGACCACTTGGATTTGCTTGGACATTTGCTTGCAGACCCCCAAGACAGCAGTAGCACAGGGGAGGGCAGTTCTCCACCAGGGAGCTCAGCCCTAAGTCTGTGTGTATTCCAGGGCTGGCAGGAAAACTGGGAGGAGCAGAGGCAGCATCACAAGAGGAAACATGAGAGACTTCCCTTGGAATAATCCCTGCCATGGAGAGGGGTTCAAGCAGCTGTGGGCTCTTCCAGATTACCCCTTCCAAATCCCTGGGATCTGTCAGAAAAGAGGCTGAGTTGTTGTTTCCACAGCCTGACTCTGGAAACTACACCCAGTAACATTTCACAGAGATGGTTCAGGACTGGCCCTGCTCCTGTTCTCCACAATGCAATAAAAGAGTGTGCTGGCAGCTCAGAGAATTCCCCATGGCATGTTCAGATGTGGCTGATGTCCTTTAAAATAATCAGTGCATCCACCAAAACACTGCCTGCATTCCCTGCTCCTGAAAACTGCCTGCTGGAAGTGCTAATGTGCTGTTAGACTCTGTGTGATGATTATAGATGATAAACATAATTATTTTGGGTCCTGATTGCCTCTGCTGTCTCCATTCTGTTGCTGATGTGTAAAGCAATCTCAGTGTTATCAGTTTTATGGGCAGAGTGTGGAGGTACAGATTTATTCCTGAAGTCAAACTCTTAGGGAACAACCCCCCTCCCCCCTGAGGCACTGAGCTGTGCTGTGACAGATTCCTGCCTCTTGGAGTCTTTAAGATGCACCTGAACAGTGCCCAGCCCAGCTCAGACAGTGATGGAGGTGGGTTTCCTCATCCAGCTGGAAATCCCAGGGGATTTCCCACTGGTGATGGAGTGGGAGTGATTTGATGACCTCTGCCCAAAGCAGGGCTGGCAGGCAGGTACCTCACAACAGGATTTCATGGAGGTGAAGGAAATCAACTCTCCTAAAGCAGCACAGTGGCCCATTCAACCTGGGGGTACCAGTGTGAAGCTGGGGTGGGGGAGCCCTTCAGATTAGGACAGCTGATGCCTCAGGTTGGGATCCAGAGCAAAAACCTCTGACTTTTGTTTAAACCCCTGACTAATCCATCCTCCAAAAGAGTGCAATTGTTTCCCAGCCATGAAAATAAAGACAGCACTGCTAAGCCTTATGGGAGGATGTCATTGTCCCTTATAGAAAAGGTCCCTTATAGACAAGACACATATACTATGACAACTGTAGGGATCTGCACAGGAGAAATAACCAAAGGAAGGCCCACCCTTTGTGTTCCATCATCTTCTCTTTACTGTCACATTGTCCTGTTTGTAGCCTTGGGCTGTGAACTGCCTCTTGTACCACCCCTGGCACATCCTGAGAGAGATGGAAGTGGCATGGTCTGTACAGCACCATGAACTTTCCTGCCAGTGCAGGAGGAGGGGGTTACTGGAGAAGGCTGAGGAGCAGAAGGAATAGTGGGATTGGCAGATTTGAAGCTCCCCAAGCAGCCCTGCTTCCCTCCACACTAACCCCATCATGACCTGGCTCCACAGAGACAGCCACTGCCTGGAAAACAACTTGCTCTTTAAGTTTTATTATTAAATAAATAAATCCAGCCAGCTATCACAGGCCCTGCAGCCAGAGCAGCCAAGGAAGGGATTGGAGAAGGCAGAAAAGCTCCAGTGAGAGCAGGTAACCAGAGACATTTCAGCACAGAGCAGAGACAAGGCTCCTCACATGAGCAGGCTGCAGCCCCACAAAGATCCCCCCTGGCCTGGCCTGGCTGTGCAGGGAATTCACACGTACGGGCAGGGCGACGCCGAGCCCTGGCTGCTCAACAATCAACTTTTATTCTCTGCAGACCAGCAAAGCCAAGGTTTCAGTAAACACACAACCCCAAAAATGTGCCTGTGGATTGGGTAGAGCAGAGCCTGTGCTCTGCCTGCCAAATTCAAAGCTCTGCTCTGCTGGGTGGTTTCACAGTGAGGTTTCTGTGGGGAGGAAGTGTTTCCAGTGGTCAGGGCAGGGAGCAGGGCTCCAGGAGAGCTGCATCCATCCCTGGCTCCAGGAATGTGGAAAGGTCTGATTGCAGGAAATCTCACACTCACTCAGAGCTGCTCTCCCTCTGCCCACCCCTCCTTGCTGAGGCACAAAGCTCTGAGGGGAGGCTGATAACACTGCCTGACCTTGCAGGGGTGTTGTGGTGCTGGGTGATTGATGCCTGAAAGGCTGTCAGAGCTCTCTGGATTAAAATCTCTCTGGAAGGCACTGGGAGACTGCACATAGGGTGCAGACACTGAGGGATGCAGCTCACACACTCTGCTCCCCTCCCTGCCTGCAAATCCCCACACAGACTTGCTGGGCCTGCTACTCCTGCATTTAAATATTTACAAGATGGGCCTGCAGGAAAGCTGGGGTTTGGAGCAGAGCAGCCAACACTCAGCTCAAAGCTGCCCTGACAAACCCAGCCTGCTGCTCAGGCTGCCCAGGCTCAGCCCCAGCTCTGCTGAGCCCACAGCAGACACAGCTCAGCCCTGCTCAGTGTGGCCAGGCTGGAAGCTGGGGCCTCCTCTGGCCTTGGCATGGCTCTCTCTTCCTTTCACCCTCCACGTCATTCACATGCTGCCTACTCCATCTTTTACCTCATTCATTAAGACAATAAAAGGGCTGGGAGCCCTGATCCCTGTGACCTGCCTTTGGAAAAGTGAGGTACTTTACCTCCTGACCAGCCCCCATCACCTCCTCCATGGGGAGGACCTTGCCTGGAGGTGTGCAGAGCTCCTGGAGCAGCTCTTTGACCTGGGGAGAACCCCCCAACTGCACCAACAGTTTCTATAACAAATTAGAAAGCAAGCAGGAAGGAGCATCACTGTCACAGGATGGCTCTGTGTTGAGCAGCTGTGCTGGGCTTGGCTCTTTACAGTATTTTATTCAACTTTTGTGCTCCCTTCCTGTCCTAAACAGATCTGGACACTTTAAACTTTTCTAAGCCTACTCTTACCTTACTGGCTGTGTTTCAGAAATAGGTGGCATGAGTCAATCACAGAAGACCAGTTTATAACATTGTAAGCTACTTCCCTCAAGTGGAGGGAATAAAAATCACTCAACTGTGTGGCACAGGCTCTGTGTGCACCTCAGGTAGGGGGAAGATAATGGGAGATGGACACCTGCATGAGGTAGAACCTACCAAGCTGTCTGAAAGGTGTTAGGAGAACAGAAACATTGCCAGTGACAGTGCAGAACAAACCTTCCCACTGCACAGACCTCAGGGCACATGGGGGCACCCTCTGCGTCAGATCCCAAAGGGGCAGGTGCTCTGAGAGCCCAGCAAGCTCCCACATGGACAGCTCCTCTCCATGCATGCCCAGGCTCTGGAACATGCTGAATGCAAGCTGAGATGAGTGACAAGTGCTCCTACACAGCATTTCAGCACAAATGGAAGAGACTGCTTAGAAGCAGCTTGAGGGGTGGGTGAAAGACCTGAGTGCTGTGGAACAAAGCTTTCCTGCCTCCCAGAGCTGGGCTGCCAGGCAGGATGGGATGGAGGGGGAGCTGGCAGCACTGGTGCTGGGAGCTGCACTCACCCTGAGGCTCTGGCTCATCTCATGGTCACTGTTTTCCTCAGAGAAGCCAATGAAACACAAAGAATCCCCATTTCACCACAGTTCTACAGGTGTGGAGACAGCAGCCCAGCTCCAGCCTCTTCCCTGTGCTGTGAGCAGGAGGATGTTTCATCTCCTGCAAATGCAAAGAGATAAGAGGGGTTTAGCACAAGGCAGGATTTGTTTCTGATCAGCCCAACAAAAGGACACACAACCCGTTTATCACTGGAAATTAATTGTGCCATCGATGCAGATGCCTGCAATTACTTCTGTTAAATATTATCTTTAATTAACTGTAAAATATATAATTAATAAACTTGCCCCCTCATTTTTGTTAAGTTTCACTGCTAAGACCTTATTACTGAAATAAATCTTCCTAGCAACACACATTGACAGAACAGAGGAAGGTGCACGCCTCCAGCACAGGATAATTTCCTTATGGGAAGTGGAATTAGGAGGGAGGAATAATCACCTCTCTTCATGGCTAGGACTGGAGAGACACCCCACTCTGCCACCAGTTGTTTCAGCTTGGAAGCAGGCACAGAGAATCTGCTTTGGCTGGCAGGGATGGCTCGCTCTGAAAGCTGTCAGGCAGATGCATGCTCGTCTTTCGAGCCTGGAGAAACAAAAAAATAAATCTCCTTTTCTGATTTATAGTCCATTAAAGAAATTTTCTCACTGTAAAGCTGCACAGAAAGACCTTGGTGGTTAGACTGGTTCTTTTAGAAGCCCTGTGTTGCTCCAGCTCTCAGTGCTGGGCTAGAGCTGCATGACTGATTTGTTTCCCACTTACATCAGAAGTGTTTGGATTCAGGGAGGTTTGGGGATGGCTCTTAAACCATCCCAATTAGAAATGCTTCAAAAATGCTGAAATTTGACTCCAAGCATAAAATTCCCCTTAGACTTTGTCTCCACTTGTGATCTTTACCTCAAGTTCGTTGATTGCCAGATTAACCAGAGGTAATTAAAAATTTCCAAAGGCTGTTCTGGGCAACACTTTTTGCCTTGCTGCAGGTGACAAATGTTTGTGGTTTGCCTGAGGCTGGTGTTCCCTCCTGCCTGAGCTGAGCATGCCAAACCCAGAGGAATGGCTGCTCCATCACCATCCTCCCTGCCTGGGGAAGGTGGCACAGGGAGCCAGGGACTGCTGGCACAAGGGAGGAGTGTACAAGCACAGGATGCAGCTCCTGCCCATGGAGACACATAAAGAGGCACACAGGAGGCAAAGGGCTCTATGGCCTTTGAGGAAATTCTGCAATTTCCCTGCTTTTGGAGGTACCTGGGTGGCCCCCAGCAGAGCCCACAGCCTGGCAGTGTCAGTGCAGGTGAACTTCAGGAACAGAAGCACAGCACCACTGAAGCTGGGAAAGACATCTGTGGTCACCAAGTCCAGCTCTCCAGCCAGCAGCACCACCATGGTAACACTAAACCATGTCCTCAGGTGCCATTTCTACATCCTTTTCGGACACTTCCAGGGATGGTGGCTCCTCCACTTTGCTGTTCCAAAGCCTGACCACCCTTTCTGTGGAGAAATTTTTCCTAATACCTGGTCTAAACCTCCCCTGGCACAACTTTCCCTTCAAGGCCCTGGTTTGGTGCCATTTGGAGCTATTTCACAGAATCACTGAGGTTGGAAAAGCCCTCCAAGACAATCAAGTCCCATCTATGACTGATCCCCACCTTGTCCCCAGCCCAGAGCACTGAGTGCCACATCCAGATATTCCTTGGGCATCTCCAGGGATGGGGACTACAAACTTCCCTGGGCAGCCCATTCCAATGTCTGAGCAACCTTTCCATGGAGAAATTCCTCCTGATGTCCAGCCTGAGCCTCCTCTGGAACAGCCTGACGCCTTTTCCTCTTGTCCTTAGTGAAGAAGAGAAAGATTCTCACCTTAACCACGGTACCAAGGTTTTAGCAATGAGATGAGGAGACAGAGTGTCAGTTCCTGGCCATCCACTACCACTTTGTCACCCCATTTTGCAGCTGTGGGCAGACTAAAAAGGGCTCTGTGGGTTGTGAGTGCTGGAAATGCCCAAGCCCTGACACAGAGCAGGTCCTGGCTCAAAATAACATACTGGAGACCCTCACCCTGCTACAGCCTGAGTCTAAAGAAAGGGCTCCATTCTCCACTTCATTTAACTACCACTTAAAAATGGTGTCAGACAAATGTTAAAACAGCCAGCCAATTTGATTACACAAAAATTTTAGAGTCAGCAAATTATCTAGTGAAATGATGCATATAGAAATGTTAATTCAACAGCAACCAAAGCCTTCCACATCCCTTAACATCTAAAGATGATAATTCTACACAAAGAAAAGAGAGGCCTGAGCATACTGTCCTTGCTGGAGAAATTACAGGAATATTCTAGTTCCCACCTACACAGTATCCTATATGCAGTGATATAAATAGCAGGGGCTGAGGGAGACTTTAGAAGTGGGTTTGGGCTGGAAGCTCTGAAATCATATTATTTGCCCTGGGTTTGCTGGGAGAGAGGCTCCTGTATCAGCCCATTCCCACCATGTGCCTCTCTGCAGAATCTTTCTGTATAAAAGTCTAATTTTCCTGTTCTATACAAAGCATAAAGGTACTTTATTTTGACACACACCCTCGGGAGTGAGGACCCTTGTGCCCACTCCCAGGCATTTTGTTCCTCAGGATCCCTGCTGGATCAGACCAGGAGCACTGGAGAGGGAGAATGGAAGAGTTAAGCAACTTAACTCTGTGGCTCTCGGGCCGCAGAAGGGGAGGGAGCAGGGAGGCAAAGCATCTGGCTTCCCTGCTTCCCTAACAGCCTGCCGGGAAGGCTGCTGTCAATTCCGCCTTCTGCCTTGTTGGAAGAAAGTAGAAGTGACAAGAGGCCCTCCAGGCAGGCAGCCAGCAACCAGAAATTCAATTGTGCTACCTCCTGAAACTGGACCTTTTTTTTGGAGACCCCTTCCCTGAAATTGTTTTGACTTTAAAGAAAGGACTGTCATCGCAGTCCAGGGCCAATCCATCAGCCCTGCTCTCCTGGCTCTCCTTGCCTCCATGCAAGCACATTTGCACAAAAGGATTTCCATTTTCTGGGCTGCTCTACAAGCAGCCTCACCCACAATAAATACACAGACCCATAAATATGCACACACACACACAAACACTGTTATTTATAGGTACAGACAGACGCCCGGCCGGGTGTGTTCCCTCACTGTGTAACACCAGGGCTGCAGCAGCTGAATTTACTCCACACTCCCAGCTCAGCAAGCACAGTGTGGGCCATACGGTCTGTCCCAGGGGCTTAGACCAACTGGTTATTGGCTGGTGCTGTTGTTCCTCTAACAAGCCCCTGGATATGTGGCAGGGGCTGCAGAGAAATGCAGCTGGAGGAGCCTCTCCCTGTCAGCAGCAATCTGTCACCGTGCCCACCCCGTGCAGCACAAAAGCTGCACGCCAGTGGCAGCACAAAGGTCAGGCTGCAGGTAGGCTGGGGGGGTCCTTCATCTCTGGCAACGTGCAGCCAGCTTGAGGCACCGTCTGGATGCTGCAGCAGGAATTTCAGCCTCACAGATGCCTGGCTATAATTTAAAATGAGGCAGCATTTCCATTACAAACCCCGTTTTTCCCTGTGGATTTATACCTCAGCTATTCAGCTCCACTTTGGGGTGGACCTTCTTCACATTTTTGCTGCACAACATTTAAATCCAGCTCAGCCTCTGTTGGTTGTGAGATGGAGAAGGAAATTACGTATGCACACAAACACTCACGAGCACACACAAAAAGCTTACACAAACATATGCCCGCAGAGAGATCTGTCACAAAAAAACAGACCAGCCAATGCAAATAAGCTCAATTTTAAAAGTGAATTCATTTGACTCGATTATTCTAAATTATTAACAAGTTCCAGCAACCTTAGAATGCAATAACCACACTCGAGCTTTCATCTAGGTTAAATGGAAACAGATAACTCACACTGATAGAGATGATACCAGTATCAATCTGTGACAGCAAAGTTGGAGGCACAAACCTGACCCACTCAGAGCCCCTCTCCTTGCAGTGTGGTAACCACTCCTGGATGCTTCCCCTCCCCTGAAATATCCCAGTGCCATGAATCACCCCTGACAGAGCAGAGCCCCCCTGTTTCCCTGGCTGCCAGGTGAAACCTGACCTGCACCACACTCCTGTCTGTTTATGACTTGCTCTGCCTTAAACAGCCCATTTTGTTAGGGATTTTTTTAACTCTCTATCGATTCTACTTTGATGTAGTCCAATAAAGCATATTGACAGGAGCAATTTATATTGGACAGTGCCTCCAGTTCCAAGGAGGGATATGAAGAAGGGTTAAGCACCTGGCAAGTACCATAGAGATTATCTAGTTATCCCAGATTACCAGGTCCATTCAATCCAAGCCCAGGCCTGAGATGAGGAATGACCTCCTGTTCCTCCCACTCCCAAGCAGAAATTGGTATGATTCTCTCTATGATCACTTCCTCACACCACACAGAAACATCAGGAAATGTGACAAGGATTTTCTCCATCTTAAAAGGAAAAGGCTGTAAGTGGCCACTGGAAGGAGATGAGCATTTCCTCACCTCTGATGGCACAGAAACCAATCCTGGGACACCAGAGCTGGCACTGGTACCAGCAAGGCTCCTGGAAATTGTAAGATGTGCCTGTTCACATTTCTGCATAGGTGTGCAAATGCAAATTGTTCCAGTGGCACAAAGATCTCCATGAGGCAGTTAGGAATACCATGGATTTATCCTGTCAGCTGGAAACATTGCTGGTGTCCATGATATGCTGTACTCCCTCTTTCTTTTCTGGTTTCACACTCAGACCTTGCTCCTGAGGCTGGGGAAGCACTGACCAAGAGCATCACTCAGGGAAGACATTTAGTAGATGTTTAGGTGGCTCCTAAGAGCAACCTAACAGTTTCCTTGCCTCCTGCAAAGAGGGCAGAGGAGCAGAGCTGAGAGCTGCAGGGATTGGAAAACTCAGCTCAATTTAGCTACAGGGCAATTTAAAGTGCCTGTTGCATTTTTTATTTAAGCACAGCAAATCCCCTCACTAAGCAGCAGCTCAGGTGGCCATAACTCGTGGAATGCTAAGTGGGGAGCAGGTATTGGACAGGCCATGCATCAGGCAGAGCAGCTGGAGAGGGACATGTCCTTCCAGGGAGGAGATGCCACCTGTCAGCAGTGCCCGCCGCTCCGGAGGCATCCGACCGTGCTGGATTCTCATCCATCCAAAGCTTCCTGCAGTCACCAGCCATGGATAGGGTTTCACTCCTCACCAGCTGGAGCTCCAGGAAAGGCAAATCCAAGTCTCTCTCCAGAGATGAGGATGAGGGGGGAACAGAGGGGCTGCAGTCATGACACAGCAGAGCATTGGGCACCTCCCGTGAGAACGAGACACTTGGGTGCTGAAAATGCAGCTCAGCACTTACAAAAGGAAAAGAACACAACAAAAACTTGGCCTTAAAACCCACCCAGACCTGCTGCCCCTCTGCCAGGCTCCCAGGGAGCCCCTGCTGCAAGAAGGGGGAAAAGGCACAATTATTTGCCATGAGGCTGTGAGCACCTAACTTAGGGCTCTTCATTTATCAGAGGAAGAGCTGCAGAGCCTCCTGTCTCCTCACCAACAGGAGGTTTCCTCATCCATCCATGAACCCTGAGCTCCATGGGCAGCTGGCAGTGCCCAGGGCTGAGGAAGGATGGCTGAGTGTGGCAGCCAGGCTGGAGCACAGGCAGACAGGAGCAGGGAGAGGAGCTGCAGCAGCCCTGGGTGAGCTGAGATGGACACAGGGCTCTGCACAGTGACCATGGAGTGTGGCTGCTCCAGGATCCCCCAGAGCTCCCACATGGCAGCTCCTGAGTGCTCAGGGGCTGCCAGGACAAGCACATGGCACTCATGGAATCCCACCCAGGAGTTATGAAGCCATCACTTGCTCAGTCTGTCCCCAGACAGTGCCAGCAGAGCTCTGCCTGCTCTCACCTGATTGGCATTTTTGGACGCTGTCACTGAGAGGCACTTTTGGAGCTTTGGGACCTGCTGAGGAGAATGAGGCCAAATTCTCTGCCTTTCTGCCTCCCCACTTCTGTCCTGCTTTCTCTTTTCTGGAAAGTTTTCCCATGCTAAGTATAGCTCCTAACAGGTGCATGACCAGAGGGGACTGTCAGGGGTGCAGCTGTCCCCACAGAGGCCTGGCTCCACCTCCATCTGTCTCACTGGAGCTGTCCAGGCTGCCTAGCTGAGCTCTCAGGACACAGGCTGGGGGAGCAGCAGGGATGCAGGCAGGAAACACACATACACACACCCGGGGAGGGAGATTGTGCCAGGGAATGCCACAAACAAAGCCTCTGACATCAAACTAATGCATCCTTTGAGGCTTTCAAGACCCCTTGGCACACACAGGCAGGCTGCCAGCTAACTCATCTCTCTTCCTTGCCTGATGCCAAGGTCAAGCTTTAAAGGAAAGCTGGCTGCTCTGTAATCCCCTGTGCCTCATTTGGGGATGCCACAAACTCGTAAGGATCAGTGACAGAAAATATTTGACTGGGGCCAAGGCCAGTGTGATGCCTGAAGTGTTCCCTTGCCCAGGCAGCTGCCAGTCCTGGCTCCCATCCTGCCAGCCCCACAGCAGCCCCTTCCAGCTGGGAACCAGCCCTGGGGCTGCAGGTGATGTGAGGCAGTGCCACAGGGAGCTGGGACCCCTGTAACAGCCCAGAGGGGACATCAGGAGGCACCTCCACCTGCACAGTGCTGACAAGGTATCCCAAATTGTAAGGCACAGGTGACCCTCCTGAGTTGGGGAGATGAAAATATGAGCAACAGGGATAAGTGACAACCCTGCTCACAAACTAAAGGTGCTTCCTACCCCCGAGGTTTCCTGGGATAATTTCAGGCTGATAGGACATAAGGAAAGAAGCATTTTGCAACAGCCCACGGGGTGTTGCAGCAGATCTGGTTCACAAATCTGGGTCCTGGGACGTGTCTGTGCTAACAGGCTGGCTTGGCTCAATGGGAGGGTGATGAAAACCATCTGCAGGGAATGGGATGGCACAGTGACATCAGCACCACTGCAAGAACAGAGGTTTCTGCAGTCACACTGGGCCACCACAGAACGTGCTCCACACTGTGCTTTGGGCCCAGAGTCCCACATCTGAATTTGGGGAACCCAGAGCCCAACTCCCTGCTCCAGCTGCAGGAAACTGAGCCACAACCAGCCCTCAAAACCCTGCCTGGGGCTCAGTGAAGGGGTGGGAGGGGCTGGGTGAGACTGATGTGTATAAATCCTTAGCAGAGGGGAAACCCATTCTCTTCTTTAATTCTCCGTTCAAATGAATTTTAAAATGAAACCACACTGTTTGTAGCAATCCAGTCTCCACTCCCAAAGGAAGAACCCTGAATCCTGGAGTGACTTTTTTTCCCTGGATCTGTGGTGACTTTCCTTCACCCTTTGACAACAACTCCTTTCAGGCAGAAGTGCTGACTGAAGCTCTCTGGGTCTCCAAAGACCATTCCATCAGCTCAGTGCTGCTGGGGCTGCCAGGCTGAGTTATGACAGGTCCTGCCCTCCCCTGCCATTAATACCTGCTCACCAAGGCAGCCCCAGCCAGCCCAGGCACAGAAAGGCAACCTTGAGCTGCCTTGGAGTCTCCCACAGTAAGGAAAGAGGCATCAAAGGGAAAAAAGAGAAAAATAAATATACCCCAGGCATCTCTGGATAGTCTTAACAGAGCTCAGACAGCCCCAGGAAGGGAATGAATTACTGGGAGTCATGAACTTTCCAGCTCACATTCCCCAGGGAGCTCCAGCCACACCTCATGCCCAGCCTGATGTCCCACAGCTCTGTGTCCCACAGTCTGGGGTCTCCTTCTGTCCCAGTCCAACCCTTTCCTGCCAGGCAGAGGGTCACACTCCTGTCCTGCTGTCACCTGTGTGACTCTGCCAGGTAACACCTGTAAATCATCTTCCTGCCAAAGGCCAGAGTAAAGCAAGACAGAAGCAACACCCAGCACTGCAGCAGCACAGCTGGAACATCTGCAGTGCAATCCCCTGCCTGGCCAGACATGGGACTGAGAAAGAGCTTTCTGCTGAAAATCCCAATACACAGGTAAAATTCTCTTTGTTTTTGGTTTTAATCCCAGACCTGGAGTGCCTAAACCCCAGGACTCATACCAGCACCCCAGCAATGAGCACAGTCACCCCCTGAACACTCCAGAACTGAACAGGGTCAGTGACCAAACATGGGAGCAGGGCTTTGTCCCTGGCCAGGGACAGCCAGCACCACAAACCCAACTCAGGATCTGAGCAGCCTTGGTCAAACCTCCTGCCTGCACTTCACCATCCAAACATCAATCTGCTGGGGGAGGAGGGGGGTTGATGTGCTCCATGGATTAGAGCTGGTGAATTAAGAACCTATAAGGATATTATCTAGGATCAGCCTTGAGAGCCCCAAAACACCCAGAGCCACAACTTCACTACAAAGCCTTCAGAAACAGGGGTGTTCTTCAGTCCCCATCTCCTGGGGCCCTGTGTCTGCATGCAAAATTCCACTTTTGTTACTGCAAAAATGGCATTCTGGGCTCCCACAGCTGAAGAGTCTGAGAATGCAGCTAAAGGATTAAACCCTCCCTCCCCAGACCTACAGTAAATAAAGAGAACTAAAGCAGTTCTGCAAACTAGAAAGATTTGAAGCCAATTTTGTGACTGTATCAGGCAGTTCTGGCACTCTTTGTACTCAGGAGAAGCAGGGCAGAATAAAGGGGGATTGACCAGAGGACTGGGATGGCTCCCTGCAATGTGCAGATTTCTGGAGGTGGAAGGGCTGGCAGAGAGGAGGCAGAGGGAACAGGAGCAGACATTTGAGAGACATTCACAAATGGATTTCTGAGCCAAAATGTCCCCTCAGTTGCACCTGCACATCTCTGCAAACATAGCTGGGTTGAGGACAATTTAACCTGGAGTCTGAACAACGGGATTAAGCACCGGATCAGCAGAAAAATGGTTGCAGATAGCTACGATTGCCACTGGAGAGTGATTGTTTCCCTGAGCCACATTGTGAAAGTGTCGGTGCCTTTGTGAGATTTAATGGCCCAATTATCGCAGGCGGTGTCACCTCCTCCGTGGTGCATGCCCAGACCCGCTCTGTGCCTTCATTCCCCTCTCCCGCTCTGCCAGCAGCCAAACACACCTCTGCTGCTCCTCCTGGCCAGTCCTGACCCAACTTCTCCCCTGCCCAGGGATGGGGGGCTGGGGATGCCAGACCAGGTGGGATGGCTATCTCATCCTAAAGGTGGTTGGGAGCTGGGGAAAATCAAAGTTTTTACTTCATTAGCAAAAATCGAATTTAAAAAATTCTCATTGAAGTCATGTCAAGCTCTCCTCCCAAACATCACAGTGAGCCACCATCCTGGTCTCCAGCAGCTGCACCTCTGTCACACAGCACCTGTTCAGCATCCCAGCAGCTGCACCTGGCACTCACAGCAAGGGGCTTGGCTGGGATGGCCAAGGCAGAGGATGGACAGGGCCCTGCCAGACTACAGAGTGCTTCTATCACCCAAAGATTGAGGTTACATCAGCCACAGATCAACCAGTCTCTGATTAGCCCCACAATCCCTCTGTAAGGAACATCCACTGAATGCTCCATGGGCACAGAAACCTGCCTTTGGTACCTGGCTGCTTGTAGGGCAGCACCTGAGCCAAAAGCCCATGGAGCTGTGACAGTGGCAGTGCTGCTCCTCCCCACCACAGCAGGGTCAGCCCACAGGGAGGGTTAATCACACAATCCCACAGTGGTTGGGTTGGAAGGGAGCTCAGAGCTCACCCAGTTCCATCGTGCCAGGGGCAGGGACACTTTTACTGGGCCAGTTTAGCCCCATCCAGCCTGGTCTTGGGTACTTTTAAATTAATTCCAGAATTCAAGAAGGGGAAAGGATTGGTGTCAGGAAGGGGCAAAGCTCCTCTTCTGCTCTCCTAAGAGCAGCCTGCAGCAGGCCATCCAAGATATCCTCAGCAGGATATGAAAACAGCACCATAACAACCAGAATTAAAGAGTTTCACCACAGGATTGGACATTTATGTGCACAAGAACAGCATCTGAGGGACTCCAGCTCCTGTGACAATCAGAGCAGCCCCTGCCTCTCCTGCTCTGGGGTAGGAGCTGCTGCCAGCTGGGGTCAGGGGGGAATCTCCCCTCACAGGGCAGTATTGCACAATTATGGCCATTATGGGATTTTTATGTCTTCCTTCAAGGCATCCAGCTCTGCTTCTGGTGGAGACAGGATACAGGGCTGGAGGTTCTGTTGGTGTGTTCAGCTCAGTTTTTATGTCCTAATACAAAATTAATGATTCTCTCACTGAGACTGCATGAGGCAAAGCTGCCTGCTCTGGGCATTCCAATTGGCAAAGCCAAAGTGGGGCTGCAAACTCCTTCCTTCCCAATGCTCCTGGGTGGAACACATCCCTCACCCCCAGCCAGGCTCCCTGACTCACCCCCACCAGTGCAGCCCCCCAGGCTCTCAGGAGCAGCACGGTGATGCTGGACCCTGCTGGGCTGCACTTTGCAGCTCCCATGCTCCAGGGGTGCCTCAGCCTCCTCTGTCAGAGATTCCAGATCCACAAATCCCTGCTGCAGTGCAGGTGGGCTGCAGGCACTTCAACACTTCAAACCTGACTGTGCCTCCTCTCCAGCCGCCTCTCCTGCTGACTAAAGGGCTGCCTGTCAGGTTAGGCAGGAACAGCTGTCTCAAAAACTGTATTTCAGGATTCACACGGAGGTTCCTTCTGATTGTATGGAACAACACCTCATTCATCATTCAGTGTGTCAGACAGAGCCACTCATCTTCACTCGATGACACCTTTTATCTACAAACACCTCGACTGACTCACAACCAGGCTGTGAACCCATCAGGATCTTTTACCATGCCAGGGGCATGTTTTCCTGGCTCACACCCAGCACAGTGCTGGGGGCTGCAAGAATTCCTTGCTCCCACGAGGACTTTTTCAGGGTTTTTCTGAGCACACACTGTGCTCCCAGTGACTGGAGCAGG
This sequence comes from Ammospiza nelsoni, assembly GCF_027579445.1. NCBI lineage: Eukaryota > Metazoa > Chordata > Aves > Passeriformes > Passerellidae > Ammospiza > Ammospiza nelsoni. Next base: position 17,842,571 of record NC_080646.1, read on the forward strand.
CTGTTTTTGTGGAGCTGATTATTTTGGTATCCAAGTGGAAGCCAAGCTCAGCAATTGCCTTGTGTGTGGCTGGCTTGTGGCTTGCCCTGGGGGAATCCATGGCACTGCTGGGAATTCTGACCCCAGAGTCCTGACTCAGGCATTCTGCTAAACCACAGGGCCTGTTGCTTCCAGGCCCATCTCTGTGCTCCTGTGTCTCTGCTGGGGCCAGCAGGGATGGAAAAGGCAGGATTTGAACAGCTGGAGCCACAACAAGGAGAGATGTGAGCAGCAATCATCTCCCACAGTGCAGCTCCAGAAGCCTCTTCCCTTTGGCTTTGTGTCCAGCTGTGAACCTGCAACCACTTCCACCATCCTCACCTTCCTGCTTCCACCTGATCCTCTCCAACCCATCTCCACCTCACTGCAGGCTGCCACAGAGCTCCTCTGCCTCCTCCAGCCAATGCCATAAGGCAAATTATGGTGCACTGTTACTGATGGGGGAGCTTTCACACACACACTGGGAAAGGGGACTCAGATATTGGGCCCTGACTCTGAAGTAGGGAATTTCTCTTGGTGGCCCTTGGACCTCAGTGACAAACTGACCACACAAAACAATGAGGCAGAGGACCAGAGCCCCTGAGCCCATCCTGTGACACCAGACACTCCTGCTGTGCCCTGCTCTGATCACAGCACCACGCTGAACCCTTCTTCACCCTCCAGCTCTCTCTGTCTAGGGAACAATGTCCTCATTCCTAGAGGGATGTTGACCAAATCATAAAGATCTAATGACATTGTCTGGGCTGACACGCTGATCAATGCCTTTCATGCAAAATTATGCTTTCTGCAACTAATAAATATTGATCCTTTTTGTTCCTGTGCAGCTCTGCAATAAAGTGACTTAAATGTCTGCCAGCTCTGAGCTTCCACCCTCATTTTCCAGCCCCTAGCAGCTCCTTGGCAGAATCCCTCTGCATTTCCTACTGACACTGGTGTGAGCTCCTGATCCCAAGGAGGGCACAGCACCTCCATGAACATCCACCTCCCTCTGTTCTTCTCTCCTTTGAGTGGTCCTTGTGTCACAGGGGTTCATGGGAAGCAGTGGAAAATAAATGGAATTGGAGAGAGTGCTGGAGAAAGGGAGCAGGGTCATGTCCTGGGCACATTTAGGATAATAGGAGGAACCAGGCCAAGTGCAGAACAAATAGAAACATTTACAACTGCTTGGCAGGGGAATCATGTAAGTGCTAATGGGTTTGGTTCAGACTGCTTAAATCAAAGCTCAGGGCTGGGCAGCCAGGCCTGCTGACAAACTTTGCTGGACACAGGGATCCATTCAGCCCTGAGGAAAGCCTGGGCTCCACGTGGCACCAAGTCCTGCTCCATTTGCTCCTCTTCTGGGCAGGGGTGAAGCAGGACCCTGCCCTTGGCACCCCTTGGCTCCCTCAGTGCCCACCCCAGAGCCCGGTGGCTGCTGCTCCTGCCCACACACGACCCCAGGGTGATGTGATGGCACCCCCAGGTTGGGTTCTGGACCCTCTCTGCTCCAGGTCTCACTCCTCTGCCTCTCATTCTCCCATCTCCCCACCCCCAGCTGGAAGAGGAGCCTTTCCCAGCCTCCCAGAGAAAGGAGCTGCCCCAGAGAGCACAAGGTGTGAACTCAGAGTCAGGGCTGCAAATGGATTGATGATGACAGGCAGAGGCCTGGCTTCAGTCACTTCAGGCACTGATTGGATTTGTGTGCTACACACATTTTGGGAGCACTGCCTTCCTCTGCTGAAGGGATTCAAACCCATCCTGAGCAGAGTTCAGCTGCAACACTGAACCACAAAGCAGGAGGGGCCAAAGGTCCACAGTGCCCTGTACAACCTCAGTGAAATGTGTCCTGCTCCCTTCCCCACTCAGCAGAGTGCTGAGAAGGCTTTTAAGGCAAAAAAACCTACAGATAAATACTCTGCCTCTGGATTACAGAGCTTAAAATATGATGGCATCTCCCCCAGATTGTGAATGGGTTCCCTGAAAAGCTCCTACAGTTCTGAGACCCTCCCTTCCCCATTCCCCTCCTGGGAGAATTGGAGAGGCAAAGGGCTGCTGTTCCAGCAGATTTGCAGGAGTGGGAGTTGAAGAATCAATGAAGCTCTGAAAGCCAGTGGGGAAAGTCATTCTGCACCTTCCTGACACCAGGAATAAATGATTCAGCTGGAAAAGGAAAAAAAAAATCCAACAACCCTCAAATGAGGCTGGAATTACCCTCTGGAGAGATATTTCATCTTGAGGAATTGTGTTTGCTGCAGTGTTCATCTTACTGAGCCACAGCAAGGCTTTAATATCCAGCAAAAGGTCAAACCTAAATGGGAATTGCCAGAGCCTGCTGGAGCTCCTGCCTGCACACGAGCTCCCAACCCTCACACAGAGCAGCTACACCCAAACTGAGGCCTGACACAGGGAATGGAGCTGAGCTGGACCATGTGGGGATATCCCCCTTTCTTATGGGATATTTCCCTTCCTTATGGGGTATTTCCCTTCCTCATGGCATCCCAGACACAGCTCAGCCCTGCACTCGCTCCCTTTGGATGGGTACAAAAGGAACAGACCTGCCTGCCTGGGTGCTGTGAGCAGGGGGCGTTTGGAGAGAATGCTGAGAGCTTCCAGATGTTTGCACCCAAGGGATCTCACTGACTGTCAAGGAGGATGGGATTTTAAGGCACCAAGATGGGATTTCAAGGCACCCAAGGGCTGCAGGGGCAGCTGTCAGATGCTCCTCAGCTGGAACATCCATGCTTGAGGCACTGCCAGTGCCCTCTGAGTCCAGCAGGGTCTGCAGGGCTGTGGGAGCTCTCTCCTCATGCCCATCAGCTCCCATGGACAGACAGTTCTTCCCACTTTTCCCATTTCTGCTTTGGTACTGCTGCTGTCTCCCTCCACCCACACATCTACTTAGCCTCCCCTTGGTAATTTGTGCTCTTCTTCCTTCCCTCAGACTGAGCTCTGCCCTCTGTGACTCTGCTATGGCTATCCCAGGCTGTAGCAGAGTTGCAGGGATAAATTAGGTACACAGGAGGTGAAGGCAGGTGAAGCCAGGGAGCTTCCTGTCCCCTCTACACCGTGACAAAGGTGAGTGTCCAAGAAAAGAAAGGGAACTGAGCCCTTCTTGACACATCCACTGTCCTCCAAAGAGGGCACAATGATCATCAGTAAGCTGAGCAGAGCAGGGAGGGGGATTTTACCTAAAGCAGAACTGAAAATCTGCCTGAGCTTTGAGCTTGATAACAAAACTGTTCCCATGCTGCAGGCTAAATCCAGACCCTGCAAGGAAACAGATTTGGGAACTATCAACAATCCTGAGAGCCCTGAGCCTTCCACTGGCCACCTCAGCCATTCCACACCACATGGAGCCCTCCTGCTTTCCTGCTCAGGACCTCATCAACCTCTACCAATGCATCCTCATCCTGCCCAGCAATTCCAGCTGCCCTTTCAGCCCTTCCTGATGAAAAAGGTGCCATCCATGGTGGGCAACACGCTGGTTTCTGTTCCAGGGTGGAGGAACATCCACTGGGGATGGAACTGCCACTGTCACTTCCACATGTGACTCAAGCCAGATTTCACTGTGTACAGAGAGATTAAATTTCTCTAAGGTTAACACAAGATAATTTTTTGTTCAAATATTTACAGTTAGAGCTCACCAGAAAATCAACAGGATTCTGCTGGACAACACTGAACTATCCACATCCCTCAAAGGCAAACAGGGTTTTTATGTGGTATTTAAAGTATCCTGAGAAGCCATCCAGAATGAAGCCCTCACAATTGCTCCTGGGCCAGGCTGGGTCTGTGCCATACATCCATGCCTCTGACGGAAGCAGGAAAAACTTGCTGGCCTTTTCTTCCTAATAATGAGCCCACATGGACACAGCCAGAGCAGGTCAGCAGCCCCCACATGGTGACACAAACAGAGGAGGTGGAGACCACTCAGAACTGCATCCAGCAGCCACATACTTGGGAAGCCCATGCTGTGCAAAATGGGCTCAGGTTGCTACTCCCCCTGTTTGGCTTTGTGGAGCTGTTTATGTCTCCTGGATGCAAAACTTCCCTGGCAACAAACCAGAGCTGTCATTTGGAATCTTGTCCTTTCTGTCCAGGATGTTTAAATTCAAGCCTCAAAATTGTGGTTGGCAGGGAGCAGGGGCAAACAAAGAGCCAAACAATCTGCTGTGAGCTCCTGAGTGCCCAGCCTGCCCAGTTATCCCTCCTGTTATAACTCCTGCTCAGTTATCTCTCTTGTCCATGGGGAATGGTGGAGTACAGAGGCTCAGGGGCCTGTCACAGATTGAATCTGCTCAGACTTACAGACAGAATTTAAAAAACCCAGCACACAATAAGTGTGCTGAAAGATTCAGGCTTTGCTCCCTCCTCTGCAGGGTCTGTTGTTTCATGAGCAGAAGGGACTCACCCACAGCTGCACTGAACATCTGGGGCTTGAGGAACATTCCCTGGCTGCTTCTGAACCTTTGTTTGCTACTCCCCCAACCCCTGATCCTCTTTAGACATGTCAACCTTTCTTGAGGCTCCCCTGACCCCCTCCAGAGACTGCTCCTGTCTGCTGTGAGTGCACCTGAGATTCCATGGGTTTCTGGGAGGGAAGTTTGCCAGAGCTGCTGTGTCAGGTTCAGAACCTCAGGTGGAGATTGTTCTCTTCCTCCTCTGCTGCTTTCCAAGGGTTTAGAAGGAAGGTGAGCACAGGCTGGATCCCTGTAGGAAGAGCTCTGAAGGGAGCACAGACATCCTCAGATATTACTCCCACCGAGGTGATCTAGGAGCCTCCCTTCCCTAGCTGGACAATCAGCTTTCCAAGGGAGTGAACGACTTTCTGAGGCTTTTCTAACAGGCTGTGCTTTTCTGGGGTGAAGCTCCTGCCTTTGAAGGTCTCTGATCTCTCCCAGTGCCCTGGGGCTTTCTGCTTACCCTGCTCATCCTGCAGAGGCATCCCGTGCCAGCTTCTCTCTGCTGGGTGCAGAAACATTTCCCTGCAGGCACAGAGTTTGTGCATGGTGCCCTCAATCCACCAGGCCCACAGGGAATGCAGGAGTGCACACAGCTCCTTCCTCTTGGTTGTCCCCTCCAAGCCAGCCCCACAGATGGCAGGTCAGCCCTCCCTGTGCTGCTGAACGAGGGAACACAGGGGCAAGGGGAATGCAGACAATATCCTAAACAAATCTGCTGTTTACAAAGTCCTCTGTAAACTGTTTACTTTGCTGGGGAGAAAGCGTGGAGGAACAGCAGCTGGAGAGTGCTCTTCCCAGGGGGAAGGACTCCACTCCTGTTTGCTCCACTGCTGTGGGAGGGAGTGGAGCTGATGCACATCTGGAAATGGTGCAAAGGCATGAGAGGAAAGAAGAGGCAGCAAAACCCCAGCAGCACCCACTACTGCCCCAGGCTGTCAGGAGCTCTGGCTACCTCAGCACTGCCTCCCAGAGCACACTCTGAGGAAGGTGGTCTGTCCCTGGGGTGCAGGGTGACAGGGAACAGCCCTCCTCAGGCTCCAAGCAGTGCCTGTGGTGGTCAGGCTGAGCTGTTCCCTGCTGCCAGAGGAAGCATCCCAGCCAGCCCTGAAGCTCACTTGGAGCCACTTGGCTCTTGGGCTGTGTGAGGAGGGAGCCTTGTGACTCTCATCCCTCAGAAATGTGGTGTGTGGTGCCTCCTGCTCATGGTTAAACACAGGGCCTCAGGAATACCAGCTAGAACATTGCAAAGTGCTGGCATAAAATAAAAGCAAGTGCCTCTAATCTCCCTGTTTCCTGTCCATGGAAGGTTCTTTGAAGTGCCTGTGCTCAGGGCAGTGCTGGAACACCCGTGACACAGCTGACCATCACAACACTGGCTGGTGACACAGCGTGACTGCCCAAGCCCTGGGGGCTGCCACGGGGCAAGGAAGGCTCTGAGGGGAGACATGGAAGAGTTAAAACACCCTGCATCAGCCCCCTTCACACTGCAAGGTTGGTTTTGTTACTTGAGCAGGATGTGAGAAAACACAGCTTCCACTCAAGGAAGGTGAGAAGTGCTGTGAGCCCAGAAATACTCCCAGAGGGGCAGGGGAATGGGCAGCCAGCTGGAGCAGCAAGGACAGAGAAAACATCCTCCCTACACATGATATGGCAACCCCTGACCTGCTGGCTGGAAAGGAATACAGGTACAATGACTAAAAAGAAACAAAAAAGAAAGTGGGCAAACTCAGGCTGCCCAGAGCAGCTGTGGCTGCCCATCCCTGGAAATGTCCACGGCCAGGTTGGATGGGGTTTGGACAAACCTGGGATAGTGGAAGGTGTCCCTGTCCATGGCAGGGACTGGAATGAGGTGATTTTTAAGGTCCCTGCCAACCAAAACCAGCCTGTGATTCTATGATTACAGGTACAATGATTTTTAAAACAAAGGAAATGGTCAAACTCACCCATTTGGTGTGAAGGGCAGGCAGGGACACCACAGTGCTCCATAAGGGATGTTCATCCACAGTTTCTCTCAAACACAGAACAACTCCACTCTCAGCACCTTCACCCTCCATCCAGTCATTCTTCCAGGGCCCTGTTGTGTCCCTTTCCTGACCAGGAAGAGGATGGAGGGTTCTTCCAGGAGAATGTCAGTGGCATCTGCAGGATCTCTCAAGGACTGAGCTAAAAGAAAAACTACAGAGGAAAAAAAATACCCAAATTTTGTCAGGCCAAGCCATTACAAAAGACCATCAAGTTCCTTTGTTGAAGAAAAAAACTCAAATCCAAAAACATTTTTCACAGCCAACCCCAAAGAAAATTTGTTTGGTTTTGGTTTCAGAAGCTTTTGTGCAGCTCTAAAAGCATCAGCCAGCTACGTTTCTGAATGAAATGGCTCCTCAAAATGAAAACTTGAGCAATTTTGTTTTAAACTAAGTCAGAAAGGACTGGAGCTGTAATCCCATAGGAGTGCTGGATGTGTTTCCTTGGCTCAAAATGACTTGCTGAGTTTGCCCTGAATTTAGTGGATATTTTTGCTCAACAGCACATGGCTCAGGCACAGTGACAAAGCACCTTCAGATTCCAGTCCTTGCAGAGGATATCCCTGCAGGGACACCCCAGTGCTCCCTGAGCCTCCAGAAACCCCCTGTGCAGGTGGGTGGGCACAGTTTGGAATGGGTGTTAGGGCTTTTTGGTGAGTGGGCAAAAAGCCCTAACACCTTTCCCACTTCTGTTTTAATTCTGAGGGTCACTTCTCTTCATAGAACCAGCACAGTCAGGGCAAAGAGATTCCTTCAGGCAACATCTCCAGTGTGAGCACCTTGCCCAAAAATCCCACAGGCAAAGGCAGAGGGACAGCACAGCAAATTAATCTGTCATCAATTCCCTCATGCCTGGTGTGACAGGCTGCTCAGCACCTGTGTCCTGCTAATGATAAAGGGATCATCTCTTCTCCTCTTCTTCCCAGGGGTTTTATTACTACAAACCTTTAAAACACAGACAAAATGGTCAGGAATTAACCCACACATTTTCTCAGCGTGAAGCTCCAGGCTCACATGTCAGGCAATGTTCCAAAATCATCTGCTGGAATGCTGTCCCAGACATCCACCTAGAGCAGCCCTACACTCTCAGCCTCCTCCTGTGCCTTCCAGGAGCATCCCCATCCCTCCCCATTGATTGAGAGGATGCCTGGGATATGATCTGTGCTCCCGGGAGCTGTGGGGAAGGGGGAAAGCAGAGCTGGGAGGAGGCAGTGGCCTGGTTTGGGGTGAGGATTTGTGCTCCCCATGCTTGCCCAAGGTCACCCCTGCATCCCCTCACCCCTGTTTCTAGACAACCCTCCCTGCTGGCATGCCAAGGGCCTTTCCATGCATGGAACTATTCGGGAATTCTTGCAATTAATTCCCTGTCATCCCCCAGATAGCTCAGACTGCCACAGAGCAGCAATCGGGGGGCACAGACAGACTGCCAGGGGAGGCACTGGGGTCACACCTGTGCTGCTCCAGAGCTGTGCTGGGACAAAGCCCTGACCAAGCTCCAGAGGGAATGGCAGCTCCTAAGTCAAACCCAAGTAATAAGGTGGTCTTGTAGGGGGAAAGATTAATCATTATTGGCAGCAAAGAATGTGCAAGTCTAACAAAAGCTAAAGGGGTTTTTATTACAGTCCAACTGCAGCTGGGAAGACAATGTTAGCTAAGAATCATTAAATCTGTTGCAAGAATAAATTTTCTTTGATCCAAACCATAAAATGGGAGTGAAATCCTCTTAAGCCAGCAGCAGCTCCTAATGGAATAGACATTATTATTTTTTTTCCAAACCAATAATAAAAAATAAAAAGGGGTTAGATTATTAAGTGAATAGATTAGGCTCCCAAATGGTAAATATTTAGTCAAGCAAAACCTGCCTAATTTAATACCTGCCTCAATTAATTTTTCAGTTTGGGATTATAATTGAAGGGAATAAGGGCATTTTCTGACTGTACAACAGGGATTCATGAACTCTGTTTTCCCAGAATTCAGGCAGGAGAAGAAGGACCTAGGGAAACTTTGCCTTGCTAACCCCAGGTAACATCAGTGCTGCTGCACGTGCCAGTCATGAGCTGGCAGCTTCTGCAAGCCTGGAAGATGGAAGGTGAAGCCAAGGTCCCCTCTCACAGATGGTCATTAAATTTCCTGAAACATCTGACCAGGAGGTCACTCCTGATATTATCAAATATAAAAAATATTACAGAAAATTTGAAGCAATTTCTTACTGTAGTCTCATTTAGTCCCTGCTTTCAGGGCAAGCTTGGAATATTCCTCCCTCAGTGCTTTTCCCTCTGTGCCAGACACAGGAGATGTGGGAAGGGAGTGGAACTTTGAGCTCCAGCATTCACAGGGGCTCTGCACACCCAGGTGGGGACATTTCCCTTTTCTGGGGCAGGGGGTGCAAAGAGAGCGCGTCCTGTGCCCAGGGAGCCTTTTCCACTCCAGCCACTCCTCCTCCATGCTCTGGACAATCTGTCTTCCTCCTCTATGGGCTCTGCTCCCTTCCCACTCTCCAGAGGGTATCCTTGGCTGCTTAGACCTTTCAGGCCTCTAAAAGGTTACCTGATCTAGGCACGGCCTCTGCACATTGGAGCTTTACATCATCAGGTAGAGGGAGGAGACTCTGCCCCCTCAGGTGAGACCCCTCCTGCAGAGCTGCCCCAGCCCTGGGGCCCAGCACAGGGAGGACACAGAGCTGCTGGAGAGCCCAGAGGAGGCCATGGAGATGCTCTGAGGGTGCAGCCCCTCTGCTCTGGAGCCAGGCTGGGAGAGCTGGGGGTGCTCACCTGGACAAGAGAAGGATCCAGGGAAACCTCAGAGCCCCTGGCAGGGCCTAAAGGGGCTCCAGGAGAGCTGGAGAGGGACTGGGGACAAGGGATGGAGGGACAGCACACAGGGAATGGCTTCCACTGCCATTGGGCAGGGATGGATGGGATATTGGGAAGGAATTTTGGGTCCTGAGGTTGGGGAGGCCCTGGCAGCTGTGGCTGCCCCTGCATCCCTGGCAGTGTCCAAGCCAGGCTGGACAGAGCTTAGAGCACCCTGGGATAGTGGAAGGTGTCCCTGCCTGTGGCAGAGGATGAAACTGGATAAGCCTCAAGGTCCCTTCCAGCCCAGCCAGGCTGGGATTCTCTGATTCTATGATTTTTACAGCTCATATCCACAAAACACACTGGTGTGCTCAGTAACAGCCACCCACCACTGCTCACTGACCCCATCACTTACACAACAGTTCTCCTGGGGATGAGGAATCCTGGAGCAGCTCCACACCCCACTACAAGGGGATATCCCCACTAGCTCTGCCCTGGAAAGAACCACATGGCCCCTGGCTTGCAGCTGGCAACCAGCTCTGATACCCTGCTCCTGGAAGCACACACTGCAATAAGAAGAGAAACATTTGAGTACAAACCTTCCTGCCTGCAAGCATTTCTGATCCTGGCATGACCAGCTCAAACTCAGCTCCAGGAGTGTAAACTTCAGTGCATGTCTGAAGGCTTTTGGGGAGGAAGATGAGAAAGCACAGGGGTTTATGTGACATAGATCTTGATGTCATGTCAGGGCTCCGTTGCTTTTGTTTTCCAGACGGGAACCTCACTGGCAAGTGCTGTGAGTGCTGCAGGCTCATGCAGGCTCTCCACACAAATTCCTCGTGCAGGTCTGGTTGAGTGTTGTGCACAAAGGTCAGTGGGGACAAAAATGAGAGAGAGAAATGGATTCAATAATGAAATCTCGAAGTAAAAATGTGGCTGGTCAGCTGACAGTGACTGAGAAGGTCAGGAGTACTTCAGACCTAAACAGCTCTTAAATGCAGGTAAGAAACAGGACATCTGTGGCAACAGCAGAATCATCAGAAATAGCAGTTAATCCCAAATTGGGAACAAGTAAAGCCCAGAGCTTGCCAGAGAACAACATGTCAGCAGGATTACGGGCAAACCTTACAGGGCAGCTGTGATTCTGAAGGCCTGAGAAGCCAATTGTGATCAAAGAGGCACACAGGCACAAGAGGAAACAGCATGGAACCCAGAATCTTTCTCCTGAAGGCAGATGGAGGTGAGTGACAGCCCAGCAGATCCTTTCCAAATCACCCCCCTGGGTCCCAGGAGCAATGGAAGGGGGACTGCTCACGTGACGCTGACTGACACGCTGCAAGATTGTCTGTGGGAACGGAACAAGAGGGGTAATTTTATTGTCACGTCCCGCAGGGGGGTGTAAGGAAAATCACAGCATGAGAAAATGACAGTGTATCTGTCTGAGGTCATTTGCATGCCCAGATAATCTGTGGGAGGAGAGCCAGAGTTGCTGTGTTTGACAGAGGCAGCACCACGACAATGGGCCTGGGAATGGGGAGATTTGCAAGCCCTGAAACCAGCCTGGTGTTTGCTGCTCTCAGAAACCAAAATGACCTGACTTCATCATTTAGGCTTCCAGGATTACACTTCCCTCCCTCATTATGGGCTGTATGATGGTCTCATCTTGCTGATGGCACAGAGGAACAGTCCCACGCTCAGAAGTGTGCCCACATCCCAAGGACAGCTTAGGGGACACAAAGAGACCATACACAGGCACAGGAGCACAAACATGAAGGCAGACACTGGGTAGCATCAGCAGTGCAGCCCAGTAGATTTTGGCAGGGATCCAGAAGAAGGAAAAAAGGCTTTGTCAGTGGTTACAGGTTGCTCCTGTGCTGCAGAGGGAGTAACCTGGGATGAGCATGCAGTGGCAGATGGGAACTGGCCTGGCTGGCAGGAAAATGCAGCTGATGGTTGGATGGAGCAGGGCCAGGAGGACAGGCTGCCTGCAGGAGGCACAGGCACTGCACAGGGAGTGTGAGGGAGATGGTGACAGCCTGGGTGAGACTCACTCACACAACCCTTTAACACTGCACTGCCAGAGGCTGCCAGGAAAATCCCAATGATAAGGTGTGTGGGACTCTGCACAGCACTGATAAGTGTGGCAGAAATCTGATTGCTTGGAAAACCTGGGCATTCCAAAGGGATTTCAGCTGGGTGCACAAGGAGGATGAGTTGGATTTCAGAGATAACCTTTGGGCAGAACCATCCAGCTTTCAGCAGAGCACAGATATGGTTATTTAGAGAAAGGTCAAGTCAAAGAGAATGGAGGGGGTGAGTGGATGGTGAGAAAGAGACATCAAGAAAGGAGCATGGAAGAGCAAGGATGAGGAGATTTAAAACTCCTGAGCTGAAGGCAGAAGGCAGGTGTCCAGGAAGGGCTGTCAGAAAGCAAAATGTGAATTAATTTGGACAGTGCAGGACGGTTTAGAAGGAAAGTGATCGTTCTGTGAGACATCAGCAGGACATTAAATATGCAAAATTTGTAAATAAGGTCACCCAGAGAGGGAACACAGAGCAGGAAGAGAGGAGGGCTGGGCAAATAGCCAAGGACGGAGCAGGTGAAGTAGCTGACAGTACCTGAGGATTGTCAAGCAGGGCAGGCACAGCCCCAGCTCCATCAAGGCAGGGAGAATTGGGCAGAGGGGAATAACAACAGGTAGACTTGTCACTACCAGGCCCAAAGAGAAAGCAGACTCTGATGCCAGTATGCTAGTGGTAGCCATAGATTGGAAAGGACAAGCCCACAGCTGCAGCTGGCAGGGAGCTGTGTGGGAAGCTGAGCCTACCCAGCACTATTCAGCTGCTTCCCAGGTGCTGGAAGAGCCAGAGCTCGTGTCTGAGACTGCAGGGGCAGGAGCAGTGGGATCCTGAAAGGCTCAATTGACCCCAGGTCACAGAGCCAGCTGGGCACAGGCCAGGGCTGAGCTCACCCACTCACCTGGAGCTGGCTGGGAAGCAGGAGGCAGCTGCAGGCAATGCCAGCTCACCTTGTTGCTGGCAATGGCCTCTCATTTGTCAGCGAGGGATGCAGGCAATTTACACAGGGATGGGGGAGTGCTGCAGGTGTCAGGCAGCCACCCTGAGAGCTCAAGACAACAAAGAGATCCTGAAAAAAAGCAGATCCATTTCTGGCTGCAGAGAGGCTCTTAGCAAGTCCAGCAAGCCCCAGGCAGAGCTAGAGGAAGGGGGGCTGGGAACAGACCACTGGGACAATGGTCCAAGGACAAAAGGGCTGCATTAAAGGGCCTATTCTGGCAGTTAAGCCAGGTTTAAGTAATTTTGCTGCTGCCTAATCTGAGGCCAATAATGAATCAGTCTGAAAACCTGGAAATGCCTGGCCAAATCAGTGGAGAAGAGAGGGTGAGGCACTTTAGCAGTCCAAGCATTATGTTTCTTTCTGTCTGCACATTCAGGACAAAGGCAAACTGCTTTCAGGTTTAAAGTGCATGATCCCTGATGGAAGCAAGATATTATACAGACCTGATGTGCTGCTGTGGTGGGGTGAGGAGCCTTAACATCTCTGTATGGGGCAACCCCCAGAGGCAAAGTTCAGTGAGCTGGTGCCAGGGTGACTGGCAGAGGTTATCCCAAAGCCAAGGCTCCATGAAATGCAGTTAGTCAGGACAAAGTGCCTGGTCTCTGCAGGCTGCCTGCTTTGCTTTGCTGTTTACCTGACCCAGCAATCCAGAATTTCTTTTCCACAGCTTCATTTATAAAAGAATCCAGTCTGCAAAGCACAGCTTAGCCCGAATTTCCACTACCAGACTTCATCAGATCACTCGAGGCTCTGAGACCACTGTCTCCACACAGTAATAGACATTATCCTCAGGCTTTGTGTGTTTATGTTACCCTTCCATTTTCCCTTCAGATATGACATGCAATTCCTAGAAAATATGTTATAAACTCTTCTGCTCTGGAGTTCTGCCACCTCTGATTGCACTCATTGGAGCCAAGGATGTAGTTTCAAAGTAAATCAATAAACAAGGCTTGAAAGGGTCCTACAGACAGAGGCTGGGGGCAGCACCACCTCCCCTTCCCTAGTTATCTCTGCTGTGCTTCAACCTAACCAAGTAAATGGTGAAATCCAAACAGGAAAACACTTCCCAAAGCTCCCCAGTGTTGCTTTACAGTATGGGAGATGGGCCCAGGGCCTGCCTTGCACCTGGAATATCACTTCAGTGTTCAGAGTCCCAAATGAGCATGAGAGGGTGTCACAGCACAATGAGGGCAGGTGGGAGGCTCTCCCAGGGATCATGGGCAGGGATACCCCTCACTGCCAGCCTGTGCTACCCATGGGGGTGCAGCCAGGGTCTCCTGATTGCTGCAGGTGGTCCTGGAGAAATCCAAGGAAACATAACCCCAGTGAGAGCCTGGAATGACAAACCTGGATTCAGAAAGGAGCCATGCACCTCCCATTCTTACTGAAGACATTTAGAGCCCCTCAGGCTTCACATGGAGAGTAGCACATCTAAGTAGAGCATACCTAGATTTGTCTGGGAATCCCAGGGGTTCCTCCTTTACACTGCCTGTGGCTTCTCGTGCTTCCCAGCACACCAACAGCCACACAGACACAGGATCTGATCCTTGGGAGTTTCCCAGGAAGCTCTGACAAGGTTGTACCTCCTCAAGGTGACCAGAATGGACCCCATGAGCAGAGCATGGACTGCTGGCTGAACACCTCCCTAGGGAAGAGCTGAGAGCTGGATTGTTCATCACCAGGAGCTGTCCTGCTCTCCAGGATCAATGCACACATGGGCAAGGGAACTCTCTGTGTCAGAGAAACCTCTGACACAAAGCCTGCTTGGATGCACTCACAGCAGGATTTACAGAGCAAATTAACTCCACTGGTTGAATTACTTGCATTTTTTTTCTTTCAAAATCTCCAAAGGCTGCATAGACACAATGCTGACAGCTCAGCCAGAGAGGAGGGCTGCTGTTGCACACAATGAGAATGAAGATCCCCTCACTCTGCCACCAAACAACTGTTGGGTTTTTGCCTGCCTGCATCTTCAGTTGAGATCTCCATTACCTGTATGCTGTGTATTGGTGTGTCCGCCTGGGCTTCCTCACGCCAGCTCAGGACATCAGCTCTTCTGCTTTTGCTCTCTGTAAAACAGAATGAATCATTCAGAGCAGAAGTGACCCCTTGTTTTGGTTGTTTTCATGGGCTGGTCTCTGCTCAGTGCTCTGTGCTCTGTTTCCAAATCCAGCATTGTGTGTGCAGAATCTGCTTAGGGGAGTTTACACCACCAGAATACACATCCAATGTAGCAACTACACACAGCTCTGGAAGAGCCTCCCACACACCACACTGCACAGTGAAGCTTCTACTAGAGACATGTGGGACCAGCAGCCCACGTGTCTCCTGCACAACCAGATTACTCAGCCCCAGAGTGCTGCTCGAAGCAGCATTTTCTTGGGATTCAGGGAGAGATCCCACAGCCTGCTGCTCTTTTTGTGGGGTCTGTCCTCGTTCACAGAGCTATTACTCATTGCTGTAAGGCTGGATGCCACCAAGGTGCTCTGAGCTATCCCAGCCTGCAAAGAAGACTCCTGTGAGCTGCACTGAGTGACACAAGTGTCTGAAGCCATATCCATGGCCATACCATGACCATATCCATGTCCATATCCATGGCATTCCCCTGCACAGCACCAGACATCTGAACTGCACACACTGCTGTGGTGCCTCAGTTTCCCTCTTGTGCCTCCAGCACAGGCTTCCCTGCCCTTCACCCAGGCAAACCACAAATTCCAAATTCTTCCCTGTGTGCATGCAAAGCAGCCCCTTGTCTCCTCTGCAGAGCAAGGGGATCCCTCCCACCCTACCCAGGACTGCAGAGACCTGTTCTAAGGCTCCAGTGCAACACTTCCAACCCCAAAGCTGCTTTTCCTGCTGGGAACCATCCTCTGCTCTGGGCACCTGCAGCACTGAGCAGCTTTAGGGGTGCTCAGCCATGGAGTAACTAATGAACACATGTAATCACTTCTATTATCTGCAATTTGAGGGCAAGTCTTATCAGGCAGAGCTGGAGCTGTGCCCACCCAGGGCACAGCCACATCTGGGGCTCAGGACCTTTGCTCACTCATTCTCCCTGGCTGCTCAGGGAGTCAGGTGCTGCCGTTCCTAGAAGGTGAATAAATTATTACTGCAAATTACTCTGATGAAGTGGCTTTTATTAGAAAGCCAGACACAAAGGGAGTTTGCTGATTGGCTCCCAGTGATGTCATACCCAGCACAGCACTCAAACACAGAGATAGGAATTTTCTCGTCTATATTTTGCATATAATTTTCATTTTCTCCTGGCAATAAAGACACCAGCGGAGCCTTTCACTCGGGGAGGGTGGTGGGGGGTCGGTACTGCTCAAGTGGCTGATGAAAGAGAAGTGGCCTTTGTTCCTCTGTCTTGCAGGGAACCTCAGGCTAACAGTTTGCACCCACAAAGGCACTGTGGTTTATTGCTCTATTACAAACCCATCACTCCATTTTCTTAGGTGGATAGCAGAGAAATTGGCGGTTTTTTGGCTTCATTGTATCTAAAATCATTCTGATCACAGAGATTTTGCTATTTACAAGCAGAAGCTTAAAGTGCAGATAAAGCAACAGCTTTCTGATTGTCATCAGAAGATGAGTACAGAGCTTTGGGAAAAAACAGGCAGCAAAATTCCAACTAATTATTTATTTTCTAAGTTTTACATGGTGTTTATTCCTCCCTGCAAAGCCATTGTGAGTTCTCAGTGAGGTTTGTCAGAGGCAGACTCAGTGACCAGCACACCGTGTGCTCTCACTCCTCTTCCCTAACTGAATGTCCTATCAAACTTACAGAATTTCCCTAGGAAACATTCCAGCTTTAATCATTTCTGGATGCAACAGGCTCAAACAGCAGAGCCCTGTGTGGAGAGCAGGCATGGAAGAATCCCTTTCCTCACTTAACTGGAATGAACTCCCAGATTCAAGCGAAGGCTGTGGTTTCCTCACAGCTCCCTCACGCAAGGCTCCACAGTTCTGGGCCCCTGTTGTCCCTGCTGACCCTGGGCACGGGCAGAGGGGGAGGTTTTCCATACCCTCCTGCCTCCATTATGTACCAGAGAGGTGGACATTTTGCTGGGATGGCCAAGTGTAACATTTGCAGCCCTGGAAACAGGCTCCTGCTTGTTCTGTGCAAACATTGGGCTCTCCTCCAACAGAGCCAGCACAAATCCTGAGCTGACCTACAGTGCCTGCCTATTCCCCTTTGATTATGGCTCCAAAGTCATTTGTCCTATAAGGGCAGGAAACAAAACACATCTATCACTTGGAAGATGTCCTGGAAACCCCCAGACAGTTGCACTGATGAAACTGGACACTGAGGGCTACTGGAGAGCTCAAACATAGTTATATTTGCTGTTCCCAGTCCTGGGTCACGACTCCCTGCAACATCATCAACTCCACTTTATTCCAGGTGGCTCAAAGCTGGAAATCATTCTCTCTTATCGTCTGAAGATTTGCTGAGCTGCCTGCCCTTTGTGGAAAACAGGAGCTGCCCTCAGACTGCTGGCTGTTGGATCTGAGGCTTTAGAAATCCTGAGGGTGAAGGTGCAAGGAACAGGCATCCGGGAAGGAGAGCCTGACTGTGAATCAGAGTGAGAAGGAATGTGAAGGCTGCAATCCTGGGAGAGGATGCTGGCTGAGACACACGGCCAGCATCAGCAAAAAGGGAATGGGCTCTCAGGTTTAAGACCTGGAATAGATTCAAATCACCCCTTTTAGGTCTGACCTCCTTGCCTATCTGAGGGAGACAGCAGAGAGGGGAGGGAGCCATGAATCTTGGATCCTGTCCTTATGTGGCTTGGCTCTACATCCCTCTTTGCTTTTACCACTCCATGTGTAGAACAGAGGGTTATTAAAAGCACCAGAAGAATCTCAAGTAAAACAATTTTACTGTTTTAAGAGCTTTGTTATAGCATCTCTGGAGCTCTGGCTTGGACCACCACAGACCATTGTCGGGAAGCTCTAAACAGCCTTTGGATATTGAATTACTGCTGAGAAACGTATCAAATTCCAAAATTGCAAACACTCGTTCGGTCCAAAAAAAGAAGCCTCTGTAGAACAGTACGCACTCACACAGACAGCAAAACCATCATGCTGGCCTAACTCAGCCTCCCTTCCCCACCCAGAGCAACAGCCTTGCCCCAGTCTCATTCCAGCAGTGTTATTTCATTCCCTGGGAAGCAGCAGGGCTCTAGAGGAGAACACAGTCTCACCTACTCATCACTCACCTCCAAACAAGAGCCCTTCTATTGCTTGGCTTTTAATGAAATTGGGGCTTGATATCTCAGTCAGCCCCTCCCTTCCACTTGAGGACAGCATTAGCATCAGTCTGGATTATAATATCCAGTAAGATGTTACGGGGCGATATGAATCAAAGCCCTGAAAGTGGGATTGTGTTTAATTAATTGTGGCTGACAGATGAAGGTATTGATCGTAGATTGAGAGGTTCAGGACTGGCCCAGGGGATAATTATTGCAGGGCACACTGTGTTAGGGTGATATTTTTTTAATTTCTGGCGATGTAGGAGGGAAGCAGGGGGGAAATAAGTGAATAATTGCAGCTAATTAGGACTTGTGTGTGCATCCCAAATTAATTTGTTTGAATAATCAACCACCAACAGCAGTCTGATCCAAAAGGAAAAGGAAACAACTGCTCAGAAGGATCTCAATTCCTCCCATAAATTGTGCAGTCCCACGTCTGGGATAAATGTTTTATGGAATTGAGGCCCTAAATACAGAAGGGGAACCGGGCAAGATTATTGAGTGGAAACACTTGCTTTTGCCTAAGATCTGCAATAAATCAAAGGGGGTGGGTGAGGCTGTGGGATGGCAGGGTGTGGGATAGCAGATGATGCCCCCACCCTGTCTATCCCTATCCATGTGCAACAGGGCCCCTGCCAGCCGCCCCCTTCCCAGGTGGGACACGGGAGGTGCGGGATGGCCACGGGGGATCAGACACAACTGCTGTGGGGAGGTGCGGGATGGTCACGGGGGATCAGACACAACTGCTGTGGGGAGGTGCGGGATGGTTATGGGGTGGGGATCAGACACACAACTGCTGTGGGGAGGTGCGGGATGGCCACGGGGGATCAGACACAACTGCTGTGGGGAGGTGCGGGATGGCCACGGGGGATCAGACACAACTGCTGTCGCCGCGGGGCTCATGAGGGTGTCTCGGGCGAGGAGAGGGCAGATGGAGGCGAGGCTGCGGCAGCAATCTGTGTCCCGGTGCCCGGCCCCTCGCTCCGGTCGGCGGGATCCCCGTAATCCCCCCCGGCAGCCCTGCTGCTACAAACACTCTCATCACCAGCACAGCGGGGGCAGCTCAGCACAGACAGCGAATGATCTAGCAGGGGGTTAATAAAAGGACTGGCGAAGAACAAAAAGCCTGTCAGCCGCCACAAGATGCGCTCTCCTCCCCTTATGCCCCCCAGGAAATTAAAAACCGGAGCCTGTGGTGTGCAGTGTTCTCTGAGGGACTGGACGGGGCACTGGGATGGGGTGGGAAGGGGGAAATAGGGAGTTAAATGTTTGTCCCAGCTGTTGTTTCTGACGCGATCTATCAAGCGCTGTTACTCGAAAGGACCGGACTACCTGGTCTTTCCAAACCTGAAGAGACCAGAGCACATTTCTGTGTGCTGCTGCCAGCAGCTCCTCCTGGAGAGAGTCCACTACACCCTGCCAGGCTGCTCTGCCTGACACCACCGAAGTTCATGTTTCCATGGAAATGGGAAGAGAACGGATGCCTGTGACACAACGTACCTTTTCTGATGGAATTTGGACCACTTCTAACATCCCTTTCTAGCGACAACCTTCAGGAATGGATATTTTGCAGGCACAACCAAAACAGAACAAGAAGGGGGGAAAGATATCTGGTATGAATCAAACCCTACCATGAATGATGGTATTAATCAAACCCCACCATCCTCTCTGGTGAGCAGCAGCTGAACTCGAAAGTACATTAACCAATTAAAACACCTTCTAAGCAGAGAGACCCCTGCACTAAATACAACAATTCACAAGCGCATAGTGAGGATCTGCCCCTCCCCTCTCCGGGCTGGGCTGGGTAAAGTTTCCAACAGCATTTCCCTGCCGAGGGCTGCGATCGCAGCGCTCGGAGGTTCCCGGCGGTTCCCCGTGCCCAGCCCGGGCTGCGCAGCGCGGGCCCGCAGCGCCCTCTCCCGCGGCACCGGCGGCAGTCCGGGGCTGTCCTCCCCTGCCCGGTACCCCCGGTCCGGTACACGGGCTAACCCCGGCACCACCCAAACCAGCAGCGGCTTCTGCGCGCTTTGAGGGGATTCTGGTGAGCAGAGAGAAGCTGTTGGGGAAGATGAAACAGGAAAGCCTTATAAATATGATTGCCTGGCAAAAGATTTTAAGAATATGGAAACTACAAGCGAGATTGAAATGAAAGCAAGCTTTGAGATACCTCAGTTACTGAACAACTGGAAAACAATGGTGTGGCCAGCTGAAGGTGATCCCCTTTCGATGGAACAACACCCTCTGCTTGCAGACAGGCCCAAGGGTCTGAGCAGACCCTACAGCTTGACAGAGGGGGTCCATAGAGGAGTTTTTAGGGTTTAAAATGTAGCACAGTATGGTAATGTAGTGATTCTTACAGGCTGTATGTAAATGCTATAGGATTTGTATCTTGTACTAGATTGGTTAGTGAGAATTAGAATATTCAACACAGAAGAAGATTTAATGTATTGTAATGGGAACTTCACTCTCTTACCCTTTTGCTCTCTTGCCCTCTCATCCTCTCTACCCCTCTCTTCTCTCAGCCTGCTCTGAGCTGTGGCTGGCAGCTCCCAGCAGGGCCCTGCACCCAGGCCCTTTGCAATAAGCCCCAAGTTCCTGACCTGGCTGCAGAGATCTCTCATCTCTGTCCGTCCCCCCAATGCTCCTACAAGAAGCAGAAGCCTTTGCCTACCTACACTTGCCAGCAACGCTGGGCACTTCAGATAAAAGTGAGGAGGTTCACAGAAGCTTTGCTGAGGGCATGTCAGTTTGGCATCTGCCAGAAGAGTGCAGAATAAAGCCATTATCCCTCTCTTGGACACAGTGCTCAGCACGTGAGGTCTGCCTGCACCTCAGGGTGTCAAGCAGCCAAAGCCTCACAGGTCTGTTCTCAGACAGGTTTTGTACAGCCTCTCTCAGCAGCTGCTCCTGTCCCACCCTGCCCTGGACATCTCTGTGCCCACACTGCAGATCAGCCTGCCCTGGACATCTCTGTGCCCACACTGCAGACCAGCCTGCCCTGGACCTCACTCCTGACCCATCAGCACAGCACATTAGGAGGAGAAACATGAGATATTTGCAAAGCCAAAGGCAAAGCAATGACAAATTTTGTCTCTGTAGGGAGTTTGCTTGGGATTATTATCATTTTAAAGGGCAAGTTACTGCTCCTAGAGCTGGGAGCCAAGGATTTGAATAAAGGAGCTTCATGAATACAGATACATTGTATAGACAGAATAAATCAAGCTGATCCACAGCTGCCATTTTACTTTCCAAATGGGTGTGGAAAATGAGATGTCCCATCCCCAGGAGATGCAGAGAGGGCTTCAGCCCCTTCATTAGACACAGAAGAGAGGCTGAGATGCCAGGCCTGGCTGAGTGCTTCCACCCTGCCAGGAGAGCAATGTGCTGGACAAGTCAGCCCTTCCCCAAGGAACACCACTCCCAGGAAGCAAAGGTTTCCTGGCTGCCATGAAAACTGGAAACACTCCTGCCCTTCCTCAGTGCAAGACACTCCAGGAGGCACCAGTGTCAGAGCCAGACCCAGCTACACCCACAGGACATTCAGCACCACACAGCAGCTCCTGGAATAAAGTCAGCAGAATAAATGATAAATGAAATAAAATGGGATTTCAATTGACCAGAACATTTCATTCAGTCCAGAAGCAAATGAGAAGCCCAAGGCTCCCTCTGAGCAAGAAGCAGCAGCACTGTGACATGTCCCAGCCCTGCCCTCCCCAGTGTGGGCACTCACAGCATCTGGCCAGATGTGCCCTCAGGCCCTACCCTGGCTCATGAACCAGCACTTGCTGCTGGGAAATGAGTTTTGCAATATTCCTTCCTGCCACGTCCATCTCAGACAGTAGAAATACCCATCATGTCTCTCACACCATGTTACACGTCCTGACAGATCTGCCCAGCCAAGACATCCCTTGTAACATCAGCATTGATTTTTCCCTGATCTCAGGGATTTGGCACCAAAGGGATTTGGCACCAAAGGGATTTTCTTCAGGCTTGGGAAGTTGTTACTTCTTTTTGTGCCATTGGGAAAACTGTGTGGGAGATCAGCTGGGGTGAGTGCAAGCAGCCCTGTAGTGACAGGAGGGTGGTTTATGTGGGGTTGTAACAGGGCTGGGGCTATGCTCCATGGCAGCAGCAGCTCTGTGCTCCTCCTGCTGCTGCTGAGCACATCCCTGCACATATCCCTGCTCCTCAAGTCTCACTTGTCCCACACCTGCAGTGAATGTGTGTATTTTTGGTCTCAGGGCCATACAAGCAAGAATTTACCTGCTTAAAGGATTCTGCTGGCTCCCAGCTGTCCACACAGAGCAGTGTAACACTGGCAGGACCTCTTGGTGGTAGTTCCACGTGGTCTTTTGTGTGCTGGTGATAGAAGATTTGTTTTTTCTTAGCACTTCTCTGCTTTGTTTTGGGTCTTCCACCACTGCTGGCTGTGGCAACATTGAAAGCATCAGGGTGTGCAGGCACCAAAGTGAGGAAATTCCCCTTTTGGTGCTCTAGGTAAGGACAGATCAAATCCAAAGCAGACATGGGCAAGGTCCCCATGCTCCTGACTCCATCACTGAACATAAACACTCACCCTGGGACCAAACACTGTGCCAGGGTGCCACATCCAGCTCTGGCAGCCCAAAGACTCCCTGCTTTCACTCTGCCTGCACTCTATTTGTGCTCACCCCAGCTGCTGGACTGGCACCACCATGGCATTAACCTCAGGAGGGTGACAGTGACACTGTCCTGACAGAGCTCTCCTGCCAGTGCTCAGCACCTCCTCACTCCCTTTGCCCTGGGCAGGCTCCCAACCCACCTCTCCCACCACACTGCCTCACAGCACCTGTTACTCCAGCAGAGAAGTGAATCCTAGCAATGTGAGGACACTTGCAGAGCCCCAGCTTTGCAGGGACTGGAGTTTGTAGTTGATGCCTCCAGGGTGACATTGCAGATGAAAATCAAAACACCAGAACCGACAAAGGAATTTTAAAAAGCATTTTCTGCTTTTAGGCAGCTGAAGGATGAACAGATCTAGATTCACTGGGCTTATCTCTTGTGTGAGATACACAGGTCCTTCTCCTTGCTTTGTCCTACCCACTTCTTCCCCTTCCCAGAAACACCCACTGTGCAGCTGCCAGGTCACTCTTTAGAGGGGCTGCAGTAGTTTATTTGTTTAAATCTCTGCAGGCACTCAGACTTCTCAGAAGCCCTTGATCTTGACAGAGTAGCAAATATTCACAACTGTAAATGTGTCTTGCACAGTTTGTTCTCAGATTCCTGCTAACAGCACCCAAAGTTTGGCTGATGCCCTCTTTTTCTCTCTTTTTCTGCATTTTCTTTTACATGGAACAAAGATCTTGTTTCGCCATTACCCTGTGGTATTTATGATGTGTAAGGTTGCTGAGGGTCCCAACTCTGTACCCTTGTGTCCTTTTCCCCTCACACAGACACAAGCTGCAGCATGTCACTTCAGCAGAATGTGCCAAAGGCATTTGGGGGGCACTCACAGTGGCATTTTACAACTGCTCCTCGGGGATTTGATCTCTTCCTTCTTATAAGACCTTCTGTCCTTGAGATACAGCTTGAACTTTTTTCACATGAGACCACAATATGCTAAACATTCCTGTGCTATTTAGAGCCATCTTTGCTCTGTTGATAGCAGTGACATGCCCAGGAAAGCCATGGCTCTGCTGGCACTCCATTTACTGCCAGCAGGTGACATGGTCAACTCTGTCACTGATGGATAAGACCTGCTGTGGGTGTGTCACATGGATGTAAATGTCTCCCTAACAGTTCTCTTTGGTAGGGTCAACTCAAGGCTTGCATATATTTGGAAGGAAGCTGGAGGTTTTACATTCCAACAGCATCTGATCTGGCAGTGCACACCTTTCCTGGGCTGAGTCCAAACCTCAGGAATTCAGCAGGTACCTGTTGTGTGCTTGTTCAAACCAGGATTTCATCTGAGGTTTACTCCCTCAGCCCTTGTTAGCAGACTGATGGCTTTGTGATTATGATTTTCCTCAGCTTCTGTCTTGAGATATTTCTGTGCCTGAGATTGTCGCTGGGCACTGCAGTGACTCCCACTTATCCCTGATTGCTGTGCTAATGAGACACTGAATAACCCACATGAAAAATGCTTTCCTTGGCTTGAACCATGGTGTCACTCCCCCCATTTCACAATAAGGCCAGAAGAAGACTCCCTGAGACCTGCCAGCCTAGGAAACAAACCTAAATCCCTGCTTGGGGGGATTCAAGTTCAGCTCCTGCTCATGGCATCTGCCAAATGGGCCCTGCAGCACCAAGCAGCCCTGCCTGGAGCAGGGCACAACCTTGTCCTGCCTCCCTTACCTGTTACCCATGAGCAGCACAGGCCTCACAACTGTTACTCTCTGGCCTGCCAAGCAAAAATTACTATTTCAGTCAGAACGTTGGAGGCTGATGGAAATCTGACAGTCCATGGCTAAGCTGCCAGCTGGGAAGTGGGTGGAAATGAATCTTTTGTCAAATAGTTAAACTGCCTTTTCTCCAGATTAATTAATTCACAAAAAATGTATCCCTTCCTGGGTTTCACAGCTGAAAACAAAGCCAGTTTCACCTCCCCTGCACTATCTGTCAGTCGTACCACACAGTGTGGAAGTGCTCACTCCATTGTTCCTCGTGTGATCAGATCCTGAGGAAAAAAGAAAATCCCTGCATGGTTCCAATTCATCTGAGGTTCTGAGCTGCCCTACATCCATTTTTCAAACACTTACACCCAAACAGCTGGCTCTGCCTTGAACTGATCCACAGGGCCATGACCCAGGCAGAAGCCCCGGCACAGACTCAAAGCACTCAAGGCACTGCTCAGTTCTATTTTCAGCCCAACTTCCCCTCAGTTTGAATCAAATGCCAGGTGTCTGTTCCATATCTCCAGTGCAGTGGCACCCCTCAGATCACACTTGGTTTCCCATGGACCAGCTCCAAGGAGTGATGGACAGCTGGAGAGGTGCCCAGCTGAAAGCTCAAGAGCCCAGCAGTGAGAAGCATCTCAGCACCTGTGTCTCAACAGAGACAGGAGCAGGCTGAAAATCCAGCTGTCCACAGGCTCCTGCTCCTCATCTGCTGGCACAGCACCTTGGATAATCTCAAAGCCTACTCATCAGGTGCTCAGGGCATAGCTGTGCCCTATCTCAGCCCCATGTCCTGTGCAGCTGCCCAGACCTGTCTTTCTCACCTTCAACTGCCAGCTAAGTGCTAAATTTGTAGCAGACTCCAAAGATTATCAGTTATTTTCCTATAAGGAAGCTTTGTTTGGGAAAGGCTTCCTCACACACCTCTATATTTGGCACCTTAGCACTCCACTTGAAGTGAAAGCCAAGCTCAGTAACACCTCTCCCCTCCAGAGTAGGCCACAAGGCAGTCACAGCATGTGCAGACCCCCACAGGCCACTATCCCACCTCTGGAACACTGAGATTCCTGGGAAAGGGAAAGCCATCCCTCCCTGCTCACCCTCTAGATACAGAACACTTCACAGCCCTCTGGAGTTGAAGGGTTCCTTTTCAGACAACTCTTCCTTGCACAGAAGCTGGTCCAGATCAACAGATTGTTCTTCCCTGGTTATTTTTATACTATATCGTTTTTGAGGTTAACTGTCCTTGTAAGCCTGAGTTTGGCTAAGGAGAGAGTTCTGTCAGCAACTGATTCCTCAGGAGGAAAGCACTGAAAAGTCTGTTGTGTCCTTTGGAGATGAATGACCTCCTCCAGACAGCAGATGGAGTAGTCACTTGCTGCTGAGGTCTTCTGCAGCAGGATGTTTCAGCTAGAGGAAAAAGGGGGAGGAATAAAGTAACATTCTGTCTTGGCCACTTCTGAGAAGGGAAATGTCACAACAGTCATCTCTAAAATCCAGAGAGCAGCAGAAGTAGAGAAGCATCAGTTTGTTTTCTTCTGTTCTTTTGTGAGGATGAAGGAGGAAGAGTCTCAATTTGTTCACCATGGAGAGGCTTTCAGTGCCTTCTCTTTAGCCCCTTGTCCCCATCAGTGCCCAGCAGCCATTTCTACTGGAGATGTGCTGTGCTCTGAGGCAGGGAGATCAAGCATCCCCTCACCCCAACCAGCCTGAGATGCTGCAGGGAAGCACTCAGTCCTGCAGCACTAACAAAGCACAGGCTGAGCTCACACAACGGAGACAGTAAATCACATGCAGACTTGCAAAAGGCACTCTCTGGAGCCTGAGCTGGTTGATCACCCAGCAGCTTCCCTGGGAACCTACCTGGGTTTCCCTTTGATCTCTCTTGGTTAGTACTTCTCCTTGTCAGTGATGCCCAGCCTAGAGGCAAGACATCCTCACAAGACTCAGAAGTGCCACAGAACTACAAAGGAAAAAGGAATTTCACACTCACAAAGCCTCAGCAATATCTATACACACACATAAGAAAAACAGACTTCAAATACTTATAAAAGGACTTATTGTGTTCTGGATTTCTGTGGTTTTGCAGTGTCTTACAGCTTTATTCAGGACCATAAGATACTTTCTTTGAAACCTTTTCAAGTCCTTCCCCACACAACCAGTTTTAGCATCCCTTTGCTCCTCCACCCCTCTTTATTTTATGAAAGATTCTCTGGGTGTTCTGACTGTGCATTACTTTTCTCAACCATGTTTCTATTTCTCTGATTGTTGTCTCTTTATGGAAGAGGTTAGAGACCTCTTTTACCTACTTAAACAATATAGTTCCATATGCAGCCCCAATCACCACCTTTGGTCTCATTTAACAGCAAGCACTCCATGCCCTATGCTTCCTATTCACACAGAAGGAAAATACCAGGGACACCTTTGTCACAGCAAATTCCATGGCCCAAATTCCATGTGGACAGATCTAGAGCTGCCAGCTTTGCCAGGCACTGCTATTTATGAGCTGTGTCTGTAACACACAACCCAGGGGGGGTGTGTGAGCAGTTTACAGTATGAACTATGAAATACACAAGTAGGTTTGGCAGTCTTAATGGTGACATTCTCAAACAACTGCCTCTCAGAAGGCCAATACACACATTCACTGCAAAGTCTGACTCAGAGCTTCAGCTGGCATGTTAAAATACACCCAGCTTACACTATTGCATAAGGCACATCCTGTCTGGATCAGCCACCCCTGAGAGAGCACCTGACTGCACATCCTGCAGTTCCTGGAGCTGCAGCACAGCCTGGAAGGTGCTCAGGAAGAGACAGGGATCAGGAGGGTGGGGCAGAGGTGGCCCCAGTGCTGCTCTGTGGGAAGTGATGTGATCTGTAAGGCAGGATCCCCAAGGATGAGCAGCTGATGTCACCTCATGCTGTCCCCACAGGGCGGTGGGTGACTGGAGCAGCAAAATGGCAGCTGAGCCCTTGGGAGAGAACCAGTCCCCATGGACACACACCCCTGTGCCCACAACCCAGATGGTGTGCTTCTCTTCAAGCCAGGTCTTATGAGCTCTCAGAGAAACCCATCACAGCTGAGATAGCTCAGCTACCACTAACAGCATAAAATCAGCAGGATGGCTTCTGAGGTAGTGTTGGAAACAGGAAAAGGTTTAATAAAAGGCAAAATAACAAAGCTCTTACAGAGAAAAACCAAGCCAGGGGCAAGAGGCTCTTGCTCCTGCTAAAACACCCCACAAAAGCAATTATTTCCTTTGTTCTCTTCCTTTTCTAGTGAATGACCTAGGTGGGACCTCTTGGCCTCTGTCCAACTGGACAGCCTCAGGTCTGAGGTGAAGTCCCAAAAGTCCTATGAGGTGTCTTTTGTACCAAACTGGGAGAGAAACTTCTGGGCTTTTTGCCTTTTTAAGCAGACAATGAATAATTTAGTCACTCCGTCAACAGGGGGCACCAAGACTGTCTATTCCAGTCATAGGACACACACCACGTGAGGAACAGAAACAGGTTATGTTCACACTGAGAGCTCAAGTGCAGATTTGCTGGTAAAACTGTGGCCCTCTCTTTTCCCTCCCCCCATGGAAACCTGAGGGCTCCTGTCCCTTGCAAAGTGCCCTCAGAAGCCCCCACACCCAGCTCTGCAAGCTGGAAGTCCCTACAGCACTGCAAACACTCAGGCTTCTCTCTTCTCACCTTTCCAGGCCTGCCTAAATCCTTCTTCCATAAGGGCTTCAACTACAGCCTTAAAGGCTGCAAATCAAAGGCCTCTCCAGGACCCAGCTTTTGGGAGTTTTCTACAACAGTAACAGAAATGAAGGTTGCCCCTTTTAGCATGTAACTTTGCTGGTGGGGTTGTACTACACCAGTCTGTGGTACATGATGAGGTTTTAGCAATGCCTATTGTATCACAGGAATTAGGTCAGGTTCAGTAGGCACCAAACATTTCAAGGGACATTCACTCCCAGCAACACTGGCACTGCTGTTAGTGCTGAAATGATGTGAATATAAATTATAACAACCACAATTCAGAATCCAAAGTATTTACAATGAGCTACAACCCACAGAACACTCACCAATGGGCATGCAAATTGGATGGATGTAGGGTACTGCAGAATAATTCAAGTTTGGATTTCAGAGTTCCTTCCCAGAGATAAGACTGAGCATCTGTCATCCATCTTCTACCTTGCCAAGTTAAGAATACATGAAAACACTTCAAGCACTGCTCTGCTCACATATACCCATCCTGTCTTCTGAACAACACACCTCTTGTGGCAGCATATACCACAGATGAGATGGCCACAATACACAGAGCATCATCACACAATTTCAGGAAGCTTCAACCCATACAGAGTAACACCAGACCACTTCAGAAGGCGTCAGGATCTGCCCATACAGAGAAACAGCATGTCACACCAGAAAGCTGCAAGCATCTGCCCTTCTTGCTCTTTACCCCAACCTTTTATACCCCTTGTATTTGTGCACTGCCCCTGTGTGCCCTCTGCTCCCTTTGGTGGTTGTCAGTGCCCCTGGGCACTCCCTGGCTCATTGCTGGCAGTGCTGCTCACAGCTGTGCCCACTGGGGATGAGCTGCAGCCCCACTCCCAATCACCACAAACTCTGTGCACCTACAACCTCTAACACGTCTAATCACCCTCATGTTTACAGGGCCACACCTGACAGATAAACTCAGGTTTCACTGCAGAGCTCAGCTCCTGCCAGTGCTGTAGCTGGAGTCACACAGGAGCAGAACTGGAAATGCAAAATACCTTCCTACCAAAGTTTCTCACTTCCTGAGGATGTCTTCCTAACCTGTCTTCTTCCCACAAATTTTAAAGATGTCCCTCTTCACTGATCTGAACCATTAGCTCCAGAAACAAGCAGCTCAGCAGTCACTGCGACCACCTCTGATTGCTTGGGGTGTTCCCCAAGCTGGCACCAGTGCCAACTTGGGCTGGTTTGACAGTGCCAAGTGGCTGATCTGCCATCAGGAACCTGGTGACTTTTGTTTGCCAGGGAAAAGAGCCAGCATTGGTGTTCAGGGGCCTGTGACCCAAAATGGTCAGCTGCCTGCTGGAATTCCACAATTCACAGGATGCCTCCCCGACCCAAGCTGGCACCAATGCCAACTCCGGCTGGTTTGACAGTGCCAAGTGCCTCCTGCAATCTGGCATCAGGATCCTGGGCTGGTGAGTTTTGCTTGCCAGGGAAAAGGGTCGGCATTTGTGTTCGGGGGCCTGTGGCCCAGAGGGGCCGGCTGGCTCCTGAAATTCCGTGTTGTGCAGGATGCCTCCCAGACCCAAGCCACCACCACCAGAAACTCAGGCTGGTTAGACAGTTCCTGCAATCTGGCATCAGAAACCTGGGCTGGTGAGTTTTATTTCCCAAGGAAAAGGCTGGAACAGCAGTTCAAGGGCCTGAGGCCCAAAATGGCCAGCTGACTGCTGAAATTCCGCATTTCGTAGAATGCCCCCCAGAGCCAAGCCACCGCCACCAGAAACTCAGGCTGGTTTGACAGTGCCAAGAGCCTCCTGCAAACTGACACTAGGAACCTGGGATGGTGAGTTTTGTTTCCAGGAGAAAAGGCCTGACCTGTTGTTCAGGGGCCTGTGGTCCGGAGTGGCCAGCTGTCTCCTGAAATTCCACACTGCACCAGATGCCTCCCAGACCCCAGCTGGCACCAGTGCCAACTTGGTCTGGTTTTACAGTGCCAAGTGCCTCCTGCAATCTGCCATCAGCACCCTTGCCTGGTGAGTTTTGTTTCCCAGGGAAAAGGGCCAGAGTTTGCGTTCAGGGTCGTGTGGCCCAGAGTGGCCAGCTGCCACCAGCACAGGACGTGGCTCCTGCCATCTCCAGTTCCTGTGGATTTTCTGGAAGCCAGGCTGGTCGCCACAGGGTGTGAGCAACCAGCACTGCAAGATCCAGCAATTTGGCTCCAATTGAAAGAAATGCATAAATTTGGACATGGATGATGCCAGCTCTTGCCTGGTGTCTCAGGCAAAATGGAAATAGTTCTGCCCCTCACTGCTGAGCTGTCAAACACTGGGAGGTGGCATGGTCTCCAAGGAAGGCAGATTCATAACCTGGGAGAGAGGGAAAGGGATTTTCTGTGCAGAAATACTTTTGCATAGCAAATCTCTCCAATGTGGTTCAGATTCTCTAGAACATCCACAGAAGTGGCATCTGGCAGCTTCAGACTCTTCCCAACTCTCATTCTGGGAACAGACTTGCCAGAGAAGCTGATACTAATTATTTAAAACAGGGACTTGCTTATTTCCCATGCCATTCTACTTCTGAAGCGCTGCTCTACTGAGGAGAGGTTTGCAACTGCCAAGACATGAAAGAGTGTTTGTTATTAACACATCACTAAATAATCAGGGGCCTAGCAGGGGGCTGGCCATGCACGAGTCTTCCTCTGTTGCTGCTAGTGTGGATGGAAGTCCCCAGGTACCCCATTAGGTGACAAGTGAGAATGAGTACTGCAGCCAAAACTAAGCAATTTGGCACAATTTAGTAGAGAGATGGCATTTTGTGCTCATAAAGGGCCCAGAATTGGAACAGCACGAGATGTTTCTGATTGAGATGGAGCTGTGCTGGCCAAGCTGAGTGGGTGTCTCACAGAGCAGAGCAGCAGTGGGTGTTGAAGTCCAGGACTGAGATCTGCTGGCAGAGCTCAGATGGGGAATGTTGCCCAGTTTCTGAGAACAACACTGAGTGTGTATTTTAATTAGAGCTCCTCTGCTCATCTGCATGGCTCAGCAGAAACTTTGTGAATTTTCTAGGCCTTTATTAGGATCCATCCAAAAAGCCAACCTTCAATTTTTTCTTTCCTCCCCCAGTGAAGCCACACCAGTAGCAACCACCCACCTCACGTGTTCTGCTGCTGGCTGCCATGGAATGTCACAGGTAGGCACTGACTCCATGTACATGGAGTGGTGAGTGCCTGGAAAGAGTGTCCAGCTCTGTCACAGACATCTTTTATGGAAAATCCTTTCCTTAGGATTTTTCCTCCTGAGAAGCTGACAGGCCTCAGGAACAAAATGTAAACACTGATTATCTGCTGCTGTGGGATGCGACAGGGGGATCTTTGATTGGTCCATGGTGGTTGTTTCTAATTAATGGCCAATCACAGTCAGCTGGCTCAGACAGAGAGTCCGAGCCACAAGCCTTTGTTATCATTCTTTCTTTTTGTATTCTGATTAAATCCTTTCTTCTATTCTTTTAGTATAGTTTTAATGTAATATATATCATAAAATAATAAATCAGCCTTCTGAAACATGGAGTCACATCCTCATCTCTTCCCTCATCCTGAGACCCCTGTGAACACGGGCACACAGCTCAGATTAAATGAGCCCTGTGAGCAAAGGCAGTCTGACAGCAAGGTGTAATGACACACACATGAGTGAGCTGGACACACAAAACCTGAGTGACTGACTCCAGGGGAAGGCAGGGATAAGGGACAGTACACTGGGAGTGCTGGACAGGACAGGGGCTCAAGGACCTGCCCTGGGTCCTGCCCAGTGTTCCTTGGCTCCAGCCCAGGCACTGCACACACACATGACCCATCCTCACAACAATAAAGGAATTCATACTTTGGGAAGGCTCCTCCCCTCCCTGTGTTGTGCACTGACCTAGAGTTTAACTGGCCAAAGCAGCTCAAAGGGAATATGAATTTCCATATTCCATTTGAATATGGAAACTCAACTCAATAAGGAGTAAAGACAATTGCTTCAAGCTTGTGAGTTCAGAGAAAGAAAACCAGGTTTCCAGATCTCCTTTGGGAATAGAACCTTTGGCTTTCACCCCTCCCTGGTGTTTCCTCCCCATGCCCACCCTCATTCCCTTCCCTCTTGCCTCCTGCCTCATGAGGGTCTGGCAAACCCTCATTTCTCCAAGGCCATGGTCTGAAAAGCAAATTCAGTGAGGTCCAAAGCTCACACAGACAGGTCTGTCAGCTCTGAGTGGCCTGAGAACAGGTGCCACAGTGCAGCTCTCCAGAGCTAATCTTCAAACAAGCAAGAATCACATCCTTTGTCTGCTTCCTGCAGAAAAAGGGGGTTTTCCACCTTTTCTCTTTTTTCCTCACCTTTTCTGTTTTTTTTTTTTTTTGTTTTTTTTTTTTTTTTTTTTTCCTAAAGGGAACAAGTTCCATTTCCAATAACTGAACACTGATTAAAACCACTGCCCTTCTACCACCCCCCCAGCTCACAAGCAGCTTACACCAAAAAGCTGTCAAGAAAAAGATTTCTTGTACAAGGACTTCAGAACACCAGGGAAAAGAAATGAAGGAAAACTGTTGACATTAAATTTTTAACCCTTTCCATTCTGAAAAATATTTTAAATCTTACCCTTCTCATGCTTTTAATAAAAGTATCCCAGTGAAAATTCATTGAGATAAGTTTCAACTCTTTGAAATTACACACAGCAGTGACCCAGAGACAATCAGCTTGCTATTTCCATAATTAAACAGGTATTTAATCAATACTTTTTATTCAGTCTGAGTTAGCTCATATGAATGCAATAGCCCTGTGTCCCTCTCTGTTACCTCTAACAGGAATTCATGGGGTGGCTCAAGGGCAGGCAGTGAGGAGCTGGACTTCAGTTCCCAGCCAACAGTTTCACCTCTAATTTTGCTGTTTGAGGCAAATCAAGATCTCCATTGGCTTAAAAAAAATAAATGTTGACCAAGAAATGGGTGTTTAGCTCTTTAACTAAACAGGTTCTCTGAGAGAACTTGTCTTTTTATAGACCTCTTATTTTTGTTGGCAGATTGTAAAATGAATCATACAATTACCTTTGCAGCCTTATTCAAGTGCACTGCCAGAACTGCCCATGGAGGCTGAGCAGCAGCAGTTTACAAAGATCAAACTGAGGTGGTTCCTCCTCAGCAGCATCCATTGCATCGATGTGGAAACTGCATCTGCAGAAAAAAAACCCCCAAGCTTTACTCTTCAGGGCAACAACTGCATCAGCACCACGTGACAAACCCATCACCCCAATTGTGAATTGTGCCTTAATTCCCCAAAGTGCAGCTGTGTCAGATTGCTGCTCACAGCCACACCCTGACATGGGACTAATAATGGGGTCCCCAAGCAGTGACAATGCTCTGCCCCAGGGGAACATCTAATTATGATGTTCTGTGACAGGGCTATAAATACCCCTGGCCCCACAGGTGAAGCCCTCATTGCAGCAAGGTTTTGGGGCAGGCAGGTATGTACTCTGCTGTCTCTGCCTGCCTGGGCTGGAGAGCTGTTGGTAACCATGAGAGCCTCACAGGCCTCTCCCCCAGGGAGTGTGAAACCAGCGAGATTTCATAAACACACACGGATCAAACATCTGCCAGGAAAGCACCGAAGAGGAAATGATTAAATCTGCTCAAATGAAAAAGCTGCTGACAAAAACCAAAGAGCACCTGAGCAAAGGAAAAGGGGAGTTACACCTTAACCAAGCAACTCTGGTGAGCTCAACAGGGTCTGAGAGGAAAAGATGATCACTCTGTGAAGGGCTGCT
Source organism: Ammospiza nelsoni (assembly GCF_027579445.1). Classification (NCBI taxonomy): domain Eukaryota; kingdom Metazoa; phylum Chordata; class Aves; order Passeriformes; family Passerellidae; genus Ammospiza; species Ammospiza nelsoni. The sequence continues at coordinate 17,876,077 of NC_080646.1, forward strand.
ATGGCAGGAAGGTATTTGAGGATAAATAACTTCATGAAGGATCTATTGAAAAATAGGGAAGGCAGAAAAGCCTCTAGTTTGTCTTCACAATTCTGTTCTTCAAGATCATTACATTACTGCTTTAGACTCACAATCCCAGTCATGCCCCTGGTCACTATCAGCTGTCAGGTGAGGAGGTTCTCACTCTCTCCTTCACCACCTGGCCTGCCCATCTTTGCACCCTCAAAGCTCTGAGGAATAATTTCAGAGAAAGAGAATACATAAATAAATGAGGATGTCCTTTATGGCAATGTCTAGGAAGAAAGGGAACCTGATGGGGAGCCACTGAGCCATGAGGGCCAGACACAAATCCATGGCACGGCTGCTGACTAAATACCAGCCTAAAAAGAAAGAAAAAGCAGCAAAAAAGCCTTTCACCAATTTATCTCCTTTACTGCTTGCTTTGTAAGAGTCTGAGGAGATGACAATCACTCACAACACAGAACTGAATAAGGAAATTATCGGCTGCCTCAGCCAACGCGCTGTGGCACACAGTTGTCAAACTCTTGCAAATTTTGTCAGAAATCTCTGAGTGAACGCTCCTGCAATTTCTAAAGAAGCCCAGAAAAACTCCCTTTCATTAGAAAGGGAAACCTCCCTTCTTGCTCACTAGGGCATCTCTCTGAGGAACGCACCAGGCAGCAAAGGGCGTTCCCAGTCCCGCTCCCAGCGCCGGTGCCCTCAGGGCTGTGGGCAGCTCTAATGAGGCCACCGCACCCTGGGGAAGGCACGAAACTGAGACAGACCAAGAGCTTTTTAACAAATTAAAAAAAAAAAAAACAGATTAGGGTTGGTTATCAGTGACTGGGTTGATGGATGTGAGCCTTTACAGAAACTTCGGTGTCAGGCAGGGCAGAGGAGCTGTGGGACTACAGGCACTGCGCTGTTGGGGCAGAGTGGAAATACAACACAGACCCACAAAGGTGCTGGGGAACAAAGAAATAACGGCACCGTGAGGGGGAACCCCGGGGAGGGGATGGCCAGCAGTACCACGTACGTAGGAGGGTGCAGGCATCAGCTCAGCGCTACCGAAGGCCCCAACACCGGGGCAGTGCTCACCGCGGGCTCCTCATCCCGGCTGCCTGAGAGCCCGGCCCGTTCCCGGAGGGCTCGGCCCGGCAGTGCCGTGAGGGAGCCTCTGTCCCGCCACCTCCCCTCACGACGCGCCGCCCGCTGCCGCCTATGCTATTCTCGTGCCGAGTTACGCAGGTGACGTAGCGGCATTACCGGGCCGCACGCAAGTTTCGCAGAGAGGAGCGCTATTCCCATACCGATTTACGCAAGTAGCGCAACCGCACGGCCGAGCCGCACGCAGATTGCGCAGGAAAGACAGCGCGCCGGGATTCCCGAAGAGATTTACGCCATCCGCTGGCCGGCGGGGGCGGGGCGCTACGGAGGCGGCGTAACGAGGCCCCCGTCGGCGGCGCCCCGCCTCAGCCGCGGCGGCGGGGGAGGAGGAAGAGCAGCGGAGCGCGCCCGGCGCGATGTGGCAGCGGTCGGTGTGCGTGGGCCTGCTGGCCCTGGCGCTGGGCTACCTGTGCGTGCTGGGCCCCGAGCTGCCCCCCGCGGCCCTGCGGCAGCTCTCGGCCTCGCTGCTGGGGACGCTGCGCCGCGCCCGCTCGCTGGAGGCGCGCACGGTGGCGGCCTGGCAGGCGGCCATTGTCCGCCCCGCGCGCGGCTGGGCGCGCGTCGCCGTCGGGTAGGTGCGGGAGCGCGCGGGGAGCGCCCCTGGCGGCGGGGCGGGAGCGCGCCTGGGCCGGGATGCGCGTCCCGGTGCCCACGTGTGCGGGTGCGGATGTGCGGGTACCGATGTGCTGCGGCCCCGGCGGGCAGGGGGATGGATCCCGTACCTGTCTCTCCGCCGCCCAGGTGACAGCACACCTGCAGAGCTGCTTCCAGCTCTGGGGTCCCCAAAATCAGGACGCGGAGTTGCTGGAGCAAATCTAGAGGAGACCACGGAGATGCTCTGAGGGTGGAGCCCTCTGCTCGGGAGCCAGGCTGGGAGAGCTGGGGGTGCTCACCTGGACAAGAAAAGGCTCCAGGGAAACCTCAGAGCCCCTGCCAAGGCCTGAAGGGGCTCCAGGAGAGCTGGAGAGGGACTGGGGACAAGGGATGAAGGGACAGGACACAGGGAGTGGCTTCCACTGCCAGAGGGCAGGGATGGATGGGATATTGGGAAGGAATTCTTCCCTGTGAGGTGGTGAGGCCCTGGCACAGGGTGCCCAGAGCAACTGTGGCTGCCCCTGGATCCCTGGCAGTGCCTAAGGTGAAGGGCGCTTGGAGCAGCCTGGGATAGTGGAAGGTGTCCCTGCCCATGGCAGGGGATGGAGCCAGATGACCTTGAAGGTCCCTTCCAACCCAAACCATTCCACGATTCCATGAAAAAGAGCTGGATGTGAGTGCAGCGCCTCCCGCAGTGCTGCTCAGTCTGAGTTGGATGTTGGCCGAGGGGATCAATGATCCAGAACACTCCTGTAGTGGGGATTTAAGCTGGGCTCTGGCCCTCTTGGAGCCCTTCTCAGAGATATTATTCCTAGCTTGATTGTCTGTAAAACAACTTTGTGTACAGTCTGAGGGTGGGGGTTAGGGTCAGTTGGAGCTGCTGGTCCATCCAGCAAAGGCTGGCAATAAATAGGTACCAGAGACAAGTTATAAAATGGAGAAAGGAGTAAAGCCTTTTTTTGGGAAGAGGTAACTGAGTCCAGACAGAGCTGGAGAGAGATAAGGAGGGAAGGGACAGGGAAGGCAATGGATGTTGAGCTCAGGGAAATTCAACACCCTTTCTGTTTTTAAAGTAGGAAGAGAACAAGGGGAAAGTTCAGGAATGTCACATTGATCTTATATTTAGCGCTTGACTCACTTTCTTTTAAATCTATGGACATGGCAGGTAACTTGACTGTGACTGGAAGAATCATCCTTTGGATGCTGGAAGGAGTTATCCACATCCATGGCTGTGTGGCTCTGTGTTAGCAGAGGAATATGACGTAGTTTATCCCCTTGGGTCTGTAATGATTCATTAAAACATAAATTTGGGGCTACAATTCTGCTTGAATTTATGGTTTCTTTTCTCTGTGATGCTAGGGAATTTCTGTGTCCTTGGTGTAGCAGGTGATGCACATCCAGAGGATTTCTGGGTTGGTTACCTTGTGGAATGGAAAGCCTCAGGGTTTTTCATGTCCTTTATTTTGTGTGATGCAGCTTTTTTTTGTTGCAGCCCAAATGTGACTCCTGAGAGGTCACTGCCATGGAATGCTGAGTGCTGAGCACTCCTCACTGCCAGGGAGCAGGAACTGGCCTTGGAGTGTCCTGGGGGGACATGTGGAGAAACTCAGGGATCCTGCACAAGTTTGATTGATGGTTTGGATCCCTGTCAGGGAAATGTGGGCCACAAGAACAGAAATGGCACTTGACAGCAGCTACAGAAGGTGTTTAAATTGCATCTCTGTGCAGTTGCTGGTGTTATCTCAGGAAGTATTTCCTATTTGTTGTTATTGCTCTGAAAACACAGAGTGAGACAAGGGCAAGTGTTTCTAAATTGTCTTCTGGGGTTCTGGTTCCTGCCAGTAAGTCTCCTGTCCTGTAGTCTGAATTAGACTGTGATTGAATCAATGGGACATGGGGACTGGAAGTCAGACTTTCCAAAAAAAGCCTGGATCTGCTGAAATGGTTCTTATCCCTCCCTTACAATCGCAGGATTTCTCTCCTGTTTCCACTGCGTGCTGTTTCTGTAAGGTTGGGATGATCCTTTGGAAACTCATTTTCAAATATTTCAACTGATAAATTGCTCTCTTGACTTTCTGTAAACAGAGCCAGCCTGTGTGGGGAGTTGTGTGTGGGTTGGCTGTTATTAGCAATAGCTGAAACTCCAGAGGCAGATCTAGCTGACTTAAACGCTTTCAGTTTTGTTTCTGACATGCAGTTTTGAATCACATGCACATTTTAAACCCAAAATACATGGGTATTAGAAGCTTTTAAGAATTTAAAATGCCACTGTTACTATTCCGGTTCTTTTTAAGCAAGCCCAAGGCAGGAAATGAAGTAGAACCTGTGTTGTAACATACTCAACCACCTTTGGAGCACAGAGCTTTCCTTGTTTTCGTGGAGCAGAAAGTTAGAAATCCCTCCCTGAGCACAATAAAAGCTAGTCAGGCAGGGAAAACTTTAGGAGAGAATTTCAGGAAATTGCTGTGCCTTTTTTCCTTTGGCTGCTTGTTCTCCCCCTGCAGAGTCAGGGATGTGACCTCCCTGCCCTCCCAGGTGCCCTGAGGTCTGGCTGCTTTTCCCAGGACGCCTTTTCTTTCTTTCTCTCTCCCAGCGTCAACGCCTGCGTGGACGTGGTTCTGTCTGGGGTGAAGCTGCTGGAGGCTCTGGGGCTGGAGCCCAGTGATGGGAAGGACCATGCAGTGCTGAACTCTGGGCAGGACCTGAAGGAGGCTTTTGCCCATTTCATGGAGAGAGGGGCGGCTGCCGAGCGCTTCTTCAGCGACGCCGAGGCCTTCCAGGACATTGCGCGCACAGCCTCGGAGCACCCCGCAGCTCAGGTGGGTCTGCAGCCAGGGAATCCTTGGAAATCCTTGGAAATCCTCTTCCTGACTGCCTTGGCACTGCTGACCTTCATTCTCCCTCTGGAGAGCAAATCATTGAGGGAGAAGTTTGTGGTGCAGCTTGAGTTGTGTTCATGGTTTTTCCTGGGATTCTGTCCCCGCTGTAAATGAGGGGGGTTCAATGGTTTCTCCCCTGCTGACATTCCCAAACTGAAATTCAGAGATGTCTCTTGGGAGCCAGATGGGGCTGAGGATGTGAAAGAGGCTGGGAGTGAGGAGTTGCCTGATTTTTAGCTGTATGGCCTGTTTTCTGTGGGAGAAGCCAGGAGTGGTTTGGGTTGGAAGGGACCTCAAAGCCCATCCAGTGCCACCCTCTGCCATGGCAGGGACACCTTCCACTGTCCCAGGCTGCTCCAAGCCCTGTCCAACCTCACCTTGGGATCCAGGGGCAGCCACAGTTGCTCTGGGCACCCTGTGCCAGGGCCTCACCACCTCACAGGGAAGAATTCCTTCCCAATATCCCATCCATCCCTGCCCTCTGGCAGTGGGAGCCATTCCCTGTGTGCTGTCCCTCCATCCCTTGTCCCCAGTCCCTCTCCAGCTCTCCTTGGCAGGGGCTCTGAACTCTGCCTGAAGCCTTCTCTTGTCCAGGTGAGCACTTCCAGCTCTCCCAGCCTGGCTCCAGAGCAGCCCTTGGATCTTCTCCATGGCCTCCTCTGAGCACCTGTGACCTCAGGTCAACCCATATTCACTGCTTTTCAAGCTCAAATCACAGTTTAACTGCAAAATTTGAACTTTACTACTGAAGAAACTTCCACAGTTCCTTTCACTTCACATGGGCACAGGCACCAGGTTTCAACTCAGCCTCAAACTGGAGCAAGAATTGCTGCAGATTTTAAATGATTCCTTGTCAGCCTTGCTAAAAACCCACAGGGCTTTAGCCACAGAGAGGTTGCACAGGAGCAAGGGCTGTTAATGTGCTGAATGAGTTTGTTTTTACAGTGCTGTCAGTGTTGGGGATTAATTGATTTTTACAGGGCTGTTACCTGAAGGTGAATATTAAGATTATAAAAATAAAGAATGCTGAACTGGTTGAGATTTCACTGAGAATTGTGAGATCATTTTGCCTTCAGCCCCAACAACCTTTAGTAACTTGGGTACTGCTGAACCTTGTTCCAAAAGCCAAAATCTCCAGCCTGTGCTGAGGCCTAAATGTGTTTAAAGGTCCCAAAGCAAGGGGATGCCCACACCCAGCTCTGTTTGTTTTACAGCTTTACGTGGGAGGAAATGCTGCTCTCATCGGGCAGAAGCTTGCAACAAACCCAGACCTGAAGGTACACACATGTTGCAAACATCTCATGCCATTTGCTTGTGTTCTATAATTTGCTTGTCTCATGTTACTTCTATGTAGATTTTGGGGATTTTGCAGTTATTTCTTAGGTTCTGCTGGTGGAACATATGGTTGGACTTCCAAGCTGATTTTTAAAAATTGAATTATTAACTTTTTAAAATCAGTTGTGTACTAGATGCTGAAATTTTGGCAAGGGACATGGCAAGGCAAACTGTTTGTTTTTCCTTGTTTCCTAGATCCTCCTTTGTGGCCCAGTTGGTCCCAAACTCCACGAACTGCTCGATGACAATGTGGTTGTGCCACCTGAATCCATGCAGGAAAGAGATGAATTCCATCTTATCTTGGAATATCAAGCAGGTACAATGGAGCAGGGGTTCAGTGGTATCCCTGCACATCACTAAGATTGGTGCACAGCCTGAGGGGTGTCATTCTGAACCTCCACAAACACTACAATGCTCCCTGAAAACAGAGATTTAACCGTGTTAAATCTGATGAAACTCAGGGTAACCTTCTGTAATGAATTGTTGGTAACCGCTGATGAAATTCAGGGTAACCTTCACGTAATGAAGGTTAAAACAGTAAAAGCTAAAATGGCTTTTCTTGCTGCTGATGGAACCCATTGAATTTGTGATTTTGCCCAGGAACAAAGCAGTTCACACACACTTAGTGCTGTTTGCTCCACCCCAGGTGAGCAGTGGGGCCGGGTGAGGGCACCTGCTGCCAACCGCTTCATCTTCTCCCACGACCTGTCCAACGGCGCCCTGAACATGCTGGAGGTGTTTGTGTCCAGCCTGGATGAGTTCCAGCCTGACCTGGTGGTGCTTTCAGGACTTCACATGATGGAAGGGCAGAGCAAGGAGATGAGACAGAGGCGACTCATGGAGGTGAGATACAGAATCCCTGGATTTCCTTCAGTTCCTCTCCAGGTGTTTTTTGTTTCCCCAGGTTTGAAGGTATAGGAAGGCTGTGCCTTCAGAGCTCCCACAGATCTCAGTACTGGCTGCCTAAAGGAGAGTGGGAGCTGCAGGAATGGCTGAAGTCTAATCATGTAACACTGTCTCTTCTTAGATTCTGTGGCTTGTCTAGGGAAAAGAAGGGCTGGTGGCCTGGCTGGAGGGTGTTGATGTGGTTACTGGGCTTATCTAGCAGTTAAACCAGGCTTTTTCTATGCTGGACACGGATGATCCAGGTTATAATCAACACCTGCATTCCTTAAAGACAACCTGTGTTGTGCCACCTGTTTTACAGCTGAGGGCTTATCCTGATGCAAGGCTTTGACATTTTTCACGTTCTGGGATCAGCTCCTCTGCAGCTGCTTCAGATTTGTGAGGTTTTTGGAATTAATCCATTAGAAAGGTTCTGAGCTGGAGCATATTAAGGCTAGATAGCTTTCCTGCTTGGGATTCTGCAAACTAGAAGTTGTTTTATTTTCTCTCCTTAGCAGTACATACACAGGTCAGACATCCCATTGAATTGTTTATATCCACACACAGGGAGATTAAAGGATGTGTATCTTGAGTCACAACCCTTTTTCTTCTTATGTTCCTTAATAAATATGTCTTCTAAGGTTGTTTTTTCCTTTTTCGTGTAGGCTGTAGCCTCCATCTCTGATATCCCAACCGACATTCCCATACACCTGGAGCTGGCCAGTATGACTGATCAGGATTTTATGAGCAACATTGTGCATCAGGTAAGGAAAATGAAAGGATGTGCTCTTTTCACTTCAGTATCACAGTGCATGAATACAGAAATCAAAACTCAACATTTGGACTATACATTGGAAGATGAACTGAGGAATGAATTTGAGCTGAGTTTACAATTTTAAATTCTGCAAAGAAATTGAGGGATATTTTCTTTCATGGTGGTTCCTTGTTTGGCTTGACACAGCTCTGATCTCAGTGTTATGTTTTATGTGGAGCTGATGTGTCGTTATTCTTTTACTGTCTGGAAAATACATTGCACCAAATGGAATGTTTTCTTGGCTAAGTAATTCTTGCCAACTTGTGGAAGTGCAGTGACTGGGAAACTGGGTGCTGCTTCTGCTGAGCCAGCAACAGGGCACTGCAAGGACTCCCAGGTGTGACTCCGCTCCTGAAGGCAAACGTGCTGGCCCTGTTTCTGTTAGCAGGTCTTTCCCCTGGTGAACTCCATCGGGCTGAACGAGCAGGAGCTGCTGTTCCTCACCCAGTCTGCCTCTGGTCCCCACGCCTCCCTGGCCTCCTGGAGCGGCATTCCCGACGTGGGGGTGGTCAGTGACATCCTCTTCTGGATCCTGAAGGAGCACGGCAAGACGGCAGAACGGGCCTCGGACCTGACCCGGATCCACTTCCACACGCTGGCCTACCACATCCTGGTCACCGTGGACGGCCACTGGGGCAACCAGGCAGCAGCAGTGGCAGCTGGGGCCAGGGCTGCTGGCACCCAGGCCTGTGCCACCGACACCATCGACACCGCCAAGGTCTTCCTCAAAGCTCCCCTGGAGTTCGTCACCTCCCACACGGAGGCACCATCCAAAATCTCCCTCAATCCAGACGAGCCCGTGGTGCAGTGGCACAGGGAAGGCATCTCCTTCCACTTCACCCCTGTGCTGGTGTGCAAGGACCCCGTGCGGACCGTTGGGCTCGGGGACGCCATCTCAGCCGAGGGACTGCTCTACTCTGAAGCGTATCCTCAGTAGCAAACCAGGAGCCTCCTTCTTCTCCAGCACCGCACGGTGTCTGAGAGCCGTGGATTGGCATTTGAAGCAGTGGTGGTATAGGAACAGAAGCAGGGTGTGGTGTGTTTTCTGGGTATAACTGTCAAAGAGCCAAAGAATAATTCCAGGTATAAACTGTCAGCTACATTCCAGTCACTCAGCAGTGACTCGAGCGCTTCACGTGCAGGTCAGGTGCAAAGGTTTTAGTATTTAATGTGAAAACTGGCTTTGTCTTAAGGGGGAGGGACACAAAGACCAAAATCCCTGGCTGGCAAAGTTTGCTGCTCGTAGCTCAGAGTGGATCTTTTCTGGTAGTGCTGCAAAGTGCAGCAGCAGGACATTTCCTGCCCCTGGATCCCAGGGAGAGCACAGCAGTGCCCAGCCCTGCCTCTGGTAAATTCAAAATAAAAGGCTTGTGGGTTATCTCCTCCCAGCACTTTGCAAACCTTCCTTGGGGTGAGGATGGAGTTACTGCCTGGTGCAATCACCTCTCCGTGTGCCCAGCCCCAGAGGGAGCCACGGTCCCAAAATGTGACACAGACTGAACCTACTCCAGGCTGCACAGGTGACTCTGGACATCTGTGACTAAGGGTGTTCCACATGAGCAGCCTGTGCTTAGTTTTTAGGAAACGAGGAGCGAAGATAATCAGGTTTTCTTTTTGGGGGACAGCTCTGTTTCCCTGCCAGGGAACCCCAAACCATTCCCTGTGTTTGCTGTACACTAAATACTCTGCTAATGGCGTGTTACAGAAAAGCTCTTGAGTGCTGGAGACTCGTTTTTGGTTGTTTGAGAATGGTTGTGCCAAATTCTTCAGTCTCCCTGCCCTCTATTAGGAAAGGTTAATATATCAGGGAGGGTCACTCTGGAAGCTCAAAAGCAGAATTTTCCAGGTAAGACTGAAGTGAGGTGGCCTTTTTAGGGTGTGATGTTGGGATTTTTTTGACTAGGTCACTGATAGTTTCTTTGCTCTGGCCTGTGAAATTAAAAAAGCAGAATCATGTGTCCTTGTTAAATACTTTGCTTCTATTTTTTTACCTTTCACAGTCACACGCTAAGAATTGCAGAGCACCAGCATGGTTTTGTCTCTGGCCACTTGAGGAACCTGGAGTGTGTTTGCACAGCTCTCAAGCCAGTTCTCAGTAGAACTGGGTTAAGTGCAATCAGCCTGTCTGGGCAAGCCTGTGCCTTAGCAGAGCTTGCAGAGGTTGTTCCAGGTCAGTCTTTGCACCTGAATGGAGGGAGGAGAGTCTGTGTCACTCAGGGTGGAGTGATCTGTTGCAGTAACACTGTCAGGCTGCTGTCAGTGGTGCTCTCTGTTGGGAAAAGCCATCCTGGCTGCTCTGCAAGGATGCAAATTGGCAGCTGCTGTACTTGCACTGACTCAGCACACAATGCTGTCTGTCATGAGTATTCAGCTTTCCCCCTGAGCAGTGTTCTAAGTGCAGTCAGTGCTGTGTTTTCCTGCAGCTCAGCCCACCTTGAGCTTCCCTTCAGTGTCAGCATTTTATCCAGGTGGAGGATCTTCTTAAGACTTGAGGCATTTCTGCCCAGATTATTTTTTTATGAAGATGATTATTACTACTATTATTATTATTATTGATAAACTGTAGCACAGGAGTTCTGCTTTAGTCTTCCAAAACTGAAAATAAATGCAAAGAACCTCTCTTTTTGACTCACTTAGAGGTCCAAGGCCATCAGCAAGGCAGTTTTGCAGCCTGGGGTGGTGGCCTTTTGGCACTCTACTCACTCCTAGGGCCACCAAAGGCCATGGATCTGCCAGCTGGAAACTGATCCTTGGCTTGTACTGTGCATTCTGGACCTGGAAACAAAACTAAATACACACAAGCTGTCACCAGCAATGGCCCTGCTGCTGGATTTCACTTCTTTCTTGCTAAAACACTTCCAGGGATGTGAGGCTGATGGGACTGACATTCCTTAGGGCCACCTAAAAATGTGTGACTGCACATACAGGCCTTGTGCCAGGGTCAGCTGTGCTTGCACTGATCAGGAACATGAGAGGCTAAAATTAGCTTTTATAATCTGAGTCAGTAACTGCTGCAAAGAATCATGAAAAAGGAGCTTACTCCTTAGGAATCATCTGGGCCCAAAAGCTTAATTAATATAATTATTGTTAGCTCCTTCTTCCTGCTGCTCCTCACAGGTAAACATTTCTGCTGCAGCCCATTGTGGGTGTGCTGGGAACACCTGGCATGGGGAGTCCCAGCTCTAATCCCAGCAGCTGGGCATGGCCAGGCTGCTGCTCTACCCAAATCTGTTTTATCAGGCACATGGAGGTCATCTGCACCCAAAGTCACTTCCCAAAGAGAATCCTTAACCACCATGACCTGTTCATCAGCTGTGCCAGTGGGATCCCTGATTAAGTTGTGGAACAATCTATATGGTAATAAATCTGAATTGAATGGAGGGGCCCAGCAGCCTTTGCTTTGTTTCACATGCTGTGAACATGATGTGCTTAACTTCCTTCTGCCTTCCCAAATTAATGACAGAGCTGCTGAAATGCTTCCCCTGTACTTGCAGTCTCACACCTCTGCACAGCTACAGTAGTGACAACAAAGAAAAGCTGCTTCAACAGCTGCAGAAATACCAAAGCTTCAAAACCAGGCTTGAGCTGACCCTGTTCCCCCTCATCCTCTGTCTCTACAAATTCTGTTTGTTCTCCTGTGTTACTTGTACCTTGAAATCCTTAGTGATGGATGGCTCAAACCTCAGCCAGCCTCACTCCTGGAGCAGGGTTTGCAATGGAAATATTTATTCACACAGATTCTGCTGGAGATGCAGCAGCAGAGCTCAGCACTGTGACAGCTCTCCATGGTATTTTCACTTGTGTGTTCCTGCAGCCACCTTGGCTTAGGTTTATTTTGCCTTATCCATGATCCAAAATTAGCATTCTTCCATGTTTTCTGTGTATGGCACTTGCTGAGGGTCAAGTGCTGATTATTTGGAGGTGTGAATCCCAGGGGCCTGGCAGACCTCAAAGGACACATTCCTTCTCCCTGTGCCCTTGGGGCTGTGCCATGGAAGAGCCAATCCCAAACCCAACTCTGGCCACTTTAAGGGCTCTTTACCTCTGTTCCTCTCCAGGGGAGTTTCTCAGCATTACTCAGAATTACTTGATTTTCTTTTGTTTCCTGGTTATCTCCTGTTGGGATGTGTGAGATCCAGTCAAGTCTGACCTCCCTTTCCAAGTTCATTTACAGAACTGGTGCTGAAATGTTCTTCCTCAGCCTTTAGCAAAGACCTCATGAACTGCTTTGTGCTGGATGTTTTAGAGCTCAGCTCAGCTCATTAGCCACTGGAATCCAAAGCCTGGAGAGCAGCAGAGCACTAAATCCATCCCAAAACCCAGTGGAAAACTGTCAGCAGTTGTGCTTGGGTTCTTTTTTCACTATTTATTCTGTAATGATACACTGAATTATCAGGGGTTTTGTGCCACAGGGTGACTTTTCCAACCATGTCCTGAGCAAAGAGTTAAATAATGGGACAGTTCTGTAAAATGGTACAACAGAACTCAATTTCCAGTTATCCTAAAATGTGGGTTGGGGGTTCTTTTGGAGCTTGCAGCTTAGGTGAAAGCTGAGGGTTGTGAGTGAGTGAACAGCTCAAGTGTCTCTGTGCCAGTATTGTCTCTGTGCCATCTGTCCAGAGCAGCCCTGGCACAGATTTGTGTCACAATTGCTGCCTTGCTATTCCTGGGCTAAGGAACTCAGAGTGTTGGGGAGAACAGGAGAAAAGCAGAGGAAAATACTGGATCTGAGTAACCTTCAGTAAAACTTGGGATTTCTGAGCCAGGAATGCTGGTTCTGCCTCTTGGAGATGTTGGATGAAGTTCTCCTCTTTCACTCTGGTATCTCAGCTGGATCCAGGCAGGGTTCTCAGGGAGTCACTGATCCAGGCTCTGGTGGAAGATGCTCCCTCAGGAAAGGAGAGGTGCAGGTTGCAAACAGCACATGGCCATTCCCTCCTGTGCCAGGAGCTCTGTTCCAACAGCCTGGCATCAGCCTGTGCCCAGCAGAGCTCCCAGCAGCTGAGGAACACAAATGATGGCAGCAATTATCCCATTTAAATGCAAGGGGAGGCAATGGAAAACAAAACCTGGAAACCTCTCCTGTGAATTTCTCAGGAAAGCTGGCCCTCAGTGCAGACTGGGTAGAACTGGGCTCAAATCTCACCTGTGTCTTCCATTAAAAACACAGATTTTTTGGAGCAGGGTGGTTGGAGGGAGTGGTAAAGCTTTCCTTGTAGCAGAACTGGGTTTTCTCTTCTAGAAAAGTCTTGGCAGATGGAGTACTTGTTACAACATGGGCTCTTTTTGAATGCATTTATGTGTGGAGCTTATTATTTTAGCAAAGCTTTCCCTCATTCAGCACTGAGTCTGTCTCTGCAGAAGAGGCTTTACCAACTGAAACCCACTCCCCAGCTGGGCAATCTAAATTCTCAACAGCTTTAAGGCCCCCACATCCACCTTGCTCAGTCACAACTAAGCACAGGAGCACAGCATGTAGCCACTAATCCTGCCTGTAGCATAAATCAGCATCCAGTTGTCTCAGGGACCTCAACACCACATTTTTTGGGTTGAACACATGTTGCTGGATAGACAGATCATTACTTTTGGCTGGAAAAAGGTCTTGCCACTCAGGCATTGATGTTTGAATTACTTCTGTTTCCTGTGCAGAAGCCAAGATGCAAAATACCTTGTGAGCTCTGCTTTACCCTGTTCATCACAGACCTTTCCCTAAAAAGGGGAAGAAAAGTCCTAAAGCAGATGGTTTCTGCTTCCCTCGAAATTAAGCTCATGATTCTTTCCAGTTAAGGGGGAGAAAAGAGGGGATTAGAATTATGGCTGATGCCAGAAACAGGTTTTGGAACATAAGGTGTGATTTCCAAAATCCCTAAATGCCTCAGTGCAGTCCTGCTGAAGAGTCCCTTGCCCAATTCCAGCTGAAAGGGCAGTCCAGCCTCATTACCATTAGCACAAAAATGCTCTGCAGAATGATCCCAGGAATTCACTGCATGCAAATGCCACCATCACCATGCCCAGGGGAGGAAAGGGGACAGGACAGCAATTGCAGCTCTATTTATTATCCAACTGGAATTACATATTTAAAAATGCTCCCCTAGACATGAAGCTCCTAGGAAGAAAGAATGTGTTACTGCTTCATTTCATAGAAGAATTGGTTCACTGTTGCATAAGCTTTTCACAAAATATATATTTAAAATAAATGCCTTCACAGTACCTCCAAGTGCAGTATGTGCTCCCTGTGTGACACTTATCCCATCAAAGCATCATAGGACAAAAATCTGCCTTGAATTCAAGTTTTGGGGCTGAAGTGAAGAATTCACAGCCCCTGCCCACCCCTGCTCTTCAATCCTCACCTCTTCTTCCCAGGCACTCTGTTAGGCTGCAGGGACTTTCAGTATAAGAAGTTAAATGTGAATAAAAATCTCTGCACTGTACCTGACTGACACTGTCTCGTCTGGTTTGTTTCAAATTGCCAATGCTCTGCAAAAAAATTCTGTTCAACTCCTGGCAGGAGGGAATCCTTACAGAAGTGCTGCCCTGGGGCTGAACGGACACAAAACCCAGAAGAAAGGACACCTGAGAGGAAAAAAAGCCACATTTAAGATAAGCAGTCAGTTTGGGATACCAGAACCCAGGGGAAAGTGAGGGGTTCTACTCTTTCAGTGTTCTCCAGGGAAGAGGAGAGCACTCCAGCTCCTGGCTGGGCTCTGAAGATGCATTAATGCCTTTTGGATGAGAGCAACAAACCACCAAGCCCAGCTGAAGGCTGGGATGTACCCAGAGCCCTGCTCATGCTGCCTGGACACTGCTGCCTCCAGGATGTTTCCATGAGTAACCTTCCTCTCCTGGGCTGCTCATTAGGGAGGGATACAATCCAAGAGTGCAGAACTAACAGCAGGAAATAAAGTGTCAAACAGCTGGGGAGCTTCACCAGCAAACACAGAGCCCTGAAGCTTCAGTTTACTGGTTCTTTATGCAAAGCTGCTCACCAGTTCAGCCATTGGGAGGGTTTGATTCTCCTCACCACCCAGGATTCTAAATCACTACTGCTGGCTTTGCTAAGGGTCCTTCTGGAGGACTCACACCCAGCCTGGGGAGAGCTGGACCCTCCAGCTGTGTGGTGAGTTGTGACTGCACTAAGAGTAGCTACACACACCTCTGGTCACTGCAGTGACTCCCTGGAACAAGGCAGAGCCACAAGCTGAAATCACTGATAGGAAACAGCTCCATCCAGACTGACAGGCAGTGGGGAGAAGCCACAATGGGGCAGGGTGGGGCAGGTCCCTTTCCCCAGTCCCAGGCAGCCCTGCAGAGGCTCCTGCACTGCCTGTGCTGCCCAGAGCTGCCCTACTCTGCTGCCTCCTGGCTCTGGTGCTTCTCCTTGCCCTGCTCCTCGGGCCCTGTGGGAGCTGGGTTCTCCTCAGGGCTCGTTTCTGAGTCCTGCTCCTGATCTGGCTCCAGAGGCAGGGAGGGAGGCTTCTTTGGCAGAGCTGGTGTTGCAGCACCTGGGGAGAGAACACAGTTAAAGTTACTCTGTGCCCATGTGCGTGCTGTCTGCTCTTTATGTCCCTCCCAGCAGCAGAGGTGCAAAACAATCACAGCTTTTATTTACCCTCAGATTCCTTCTGCCTACCAGTGGTTTGTTGACACTGTGCCTGAAATCCTGCTGAAAGGAAGCTCAGGTACAGTCAGAATTCAGTACAAATGTAGGAATTAACTCATGCCCTGGAAGGGAAAACATTTTCTAGAATAATGAATCTCAGAATGGTCTGGGTTGAACAGGACCTTAAAGCTCATCTCATTCTACCCCCTGCCATGGGCAGGGACACCTCCCACTGTCCCAGGCTGCTCCAAGCCCTGTCCACCCTGGCCTTGGGCACTGCCAGGGATCCAGGGGCAGACACAGCTGCTCGGGGCAACCTGTGCCAGGGCCTGCCCACCCTCACAGGGAAGTGCCACTTCCATTTCCACTGAAGCTGGTTTATGCTCAAGCTGCAAATTGTTGTTTTCACTTCACAGCTTTAGCAAATATGGGGAGAGTTTCCAGGCAGCTAAAGTAGCTACCTACAGAATTAAATCACAACAGGACACAAATGGTTTCTACATTTACATTTAGGGTGCCAACTGATGTTATGAACCAGCTCCCTTCTCTGATCTGGATAATGAAGTCCTTCAGGTACACCCTATACCCTCGGTGTGTTTTACTTTTCAGATCTTCTGGCTAAGTCTTCCCTGCATGGAAAGTTTATTCCATGTGTGAGAAATGGGACAGGTCCTTGGGGATGCCAAAGAAAGAGGCCTGGATTACACAACCACTCTCCTGGTTCAGCCCACAGGCAACAAGACTGAGAGTGACAGAAAATCACCACAATGAGCAACATCCCCAGTGCATTCCTCCTTGGAAGCTGAGGGGTGAGAGGACATGAGCCTTGGAATGGCTCAGGAGATGCTCCCACCCAGCCCCAGCACAGGCAGTGATGGGCTGACCTCCAAAGGCTCACACCACCTCCTGAGAGCCCTCAGTCCCATTAACTCCAGCAACACCTGCAAGAATGGGCAGCTTTGGAGCAATCCAGCTGCAAGTATCATTGTCAGAGAAAGGATGAAAGTACTTTGGAAAATTGTAAAAATTCTCCCTTCTCTGCAGTAGTCTGTGCATAGCAGTTCCTGGGCTCTTGCAAAGAAAGGCAAGAGGTCTGGCTGCTGAAACTGCTTCCTTCCCAGAGCAAGATCACAACCTCATGCTAATGGAATCTTGCCCATTGTGGTTCAGACAGGAAGGGAAACTCTTCCAGCCTCCCACATCCCTGCACAAGCAGGAGAGTGAAACACACTACACAGAGCATCTTCCTGAACTCAGAAATCTGGGAAAGTTATCACCAAATATTGTCCTCACTGGTGTGTGAGCACTCAATCCCCTCCCTCACAAGTGCTGTAACTCTTCCAAAGGGAAGAGAGGTTTATTTTCTTCTCTCCCACATCTAAACTTGAAAGGCAGCAGAGCAGACATACCTGGGGGGAGCTGCATGGTTTTCCCATACCCTGCAGCAGAGGACATGGCTTGACCCAGGGCCTGGTTGGAGCCCAAAGGCTGCTGAGAGCTGGATTTCCCTGACCCAGCAGCTTTCTGCTTGGATTTGGACTCTTTAGAAGGCTTGGTCCACACCAGGCTCTCCCCAACCTGCAGGGCAGCTCCCATCTTCTGGGCCATCTCCACCATCTTCTCAAGAAGCAAAAAGAGAAGAGAAGAGCTCTGTAAGCAGGGACACTTCAGAGGGCAATAAACTCAACAACTCCATCAAAACAAACCTACAGAAAAGATCTGTGGAGAGCTGGCTACAGTTTGGTGCTTGGGGGAAACATCTCCACTAATTCAGTGCCTTAATTAAGAGGGAATCTTGTCTTGCTATGTATTGATTGAAGAACTGGGCTTCAAAGAGCAGAAAGGAAGCGAGCAGCTCTCAGCAGGCGCTCGCTCTGCCTGGGAAATCTCACAAGCATAATTTCCTCCTAATAACTGGACTCAAAGTCAAACCTCCTCCTCCTCATCTGCTGCCAGCCCTGGGGTGGCTCCTGAGCTAGGCACAAACCTCAGGGTCGAAGTCAGGTGTGCTGCTCTCCCTGGCCACGGTGACCTTCCTCTCCATCTCCTGGAACTGGCTCAGGGCCCCCTCCTTGTCGCCCTGGTTGTAGAGCAGGACAGCGTAGTTCAGGTTGATGAGGGGGTTGCACCTGCAGCAGACACATGGGATGCATCACATTTCCTGAGGGAACACTTATCCTGGCTGCAGTAATGCTGAGGTGTGCCTGAGCAAAGCTGGACACTCCTCATTGTCTGGCAAAGTGCTTTGGGAGCATGGCTGAACCCTCCTGCCTGATGACAGACCCAGTGCTGGGCTCTGCAAAGGCCCCAGGTGTCAGTGCCAACAGAACCCCCCCATCACTGCCTCCCCCTCTGCAACAGCCAGCTCTGGGGGCAATCCTGGGACTCTCTGTGTCCCAGCCCCACCAGTGATGGGGCTTTTTCATACTGAGACAGATGATGTTTCCCTGATTTACCTCAGTCTCTCCCAGTCTGCAGGAGAGCAGCTCATCATGGGACAGGCAGCACAACAGAGCCTTGCTCTTGGGTTTTATAACCTGACACAGCACAGAATGTGCTGGTTACATTTCATTTCCTCACCTCCTCTCTCTCCTACCCCAGCAAAACCACACACAGCTGCAGGTACTGCTACAGGTGAACACAGGCACCTGCACACTCCTGCCTCCCTTCCTGAATGAAGATTTCACAAGGCAGAACTGCTCACACACTCTCATTTCCCAAACAATCCATCTCCTTCACTGGGATACATTAACCCTCTCCATCTGGGCTGGCCAGGAGAGCCAGGTGTCACTGTCATGTTTCCTGAAAAATCCCTTCACCAGGATTTATTCTCCTGAGAAGCTGAAAAGCCTCAGAGAAGAATGAAAACAGTAATTATCTGATTGCTTCTCCCTGTTTTGCTGCTTTGGAATGTGGTCTGGAGATTGTTTACCAACAGGTCCATGTTTGATTGGTTTCATGTGAATTGTTTTAATTTAATGACCAATCACCATCAGCTGTGTTGGATTCTGAGGAGTCAGTCACGAGTTTTTCATTATCATTCTTGTTAAACCTTCTGATGTATCCTCTCTCTTTCTTTAGTATAGTTTTAGTATAGCAGAATAGAATAGAATAGAATAGAATAGAATAGAATAGAATAGAATAGAATAGAATAGAATAGAATAGAATAGAATAAATAGAATAGAATAGAATAGAAGCCTTCTGAGAACATGGAGTCAGACTCCTCATCCCTCACCTCGTCCTGGGAACCCAGCAAACTCAGCAGCCAGGGTGGGTGGAGCAGCTCTGCCTGCTCACAGCTCCCTGTGAGAACCCCACAGGAGCATCCCTGCACCCAGGCCAGGCAGGGATGCTCTGATGCTCCCTGCATTGACAAGAAATGTGAGTGAGGTACTGGTGCCCTCTCCTGGAGCATGGCTGGGATAACTGGAACCATCCATGGCCAAGGCAGAGGCAAAAATAAATAAATAAATAAATCATATACAGCAAAAGTTTTATAAAGAATATCCTTGGTTTACATATGTTTTAATTCTATTTTGCCATTAATTTTTGCTGGTGTTAATGGATTAATGGTGTATTTTTATTCACTAGAGCTCCTGCTTGACCAGACATGATGTCTGTTCATTAAAAGCTGTTGTTAATCAGTGGGCACTGTCTTGTAGATTTGCACTTTGAAATACCACCAGGACGGGCAGTGAGTTTGTGAATGCATGTTTGCTGTTTCACTTTTTGGTCCCCATTCTGGAGCAATGCAGAAGGGAAGGATCCTGCTGGCCCTGGGCAATAAATGAAGTGTAACCTGCAGGCCCTGACTCTCCAGTCCTGGTGATTCTCCACCCCAGTGCAAGGAAGAAATCTCTCTGCATTTACAACCATGGCTTCTCCTTTAACCAGGAAACTGGAATGCTGAGCCCACCACAGAATAAGCCCTCCTCCCTCTCTCTGCCAAAACACTGAGGAGATCAGACAGTCCTGAGAACAGCCAGTTTTAAAATTAATTGAACCTGATGGAGCTATTTCACCACCTTCAAGAGCTGAGAAGCAATATGACAATCAGAGAAAAATCAATAGCTGAATACCCACAGAAAGGACAGTTACCAGCCACAACCAGGAGTGGAACACATTTTTCTAAAGAGTTTTCCAAGTTATTTCCATTCCAGACCCAAGCATGGCACCTAGGCCACTACAGAAGCATTCCTGGTGATGGAAACCAACCACCTTCATCCCCATAAGCTCAGAACACACCAGCAAGGGAAACTTGTGGGACACAGGTTCAGCCTCACAGTCTGGATGTTCCCCCCAGCAGGCCCTGGCAGTGGGAATTCATTTTTGCTTTGATGAGGGTTTATTTTCCTGGTCAGACCATAGAGCTGGAGCATGACCCAAGTGCCAAATACCTGGGCAAAGCTGTAGAGCCCATTTACTGCTCACAAGGCCCTGACTAAGGAGTCTCAGCTGCCTTTAAGGTCCTGTCCTGCCTTGCTATGCATGGAAAGATGATTGGGAATAGAATCATGGAATGGTTTGGGTGGGAAAGGACCTTAAATCCCATCCAGTGCCACCCCTGCCATGGGCAGGGACACCTCCCACTGTCCCAGGCTGCTCCAAGCCTGTCCAGCCTGGCTTTGGGCACTGCCAGGGATCCAGGAGCAGCCACAGCTGCTCTGGGCACCCTGTGCCAGGGCCTGCCCACCCTCCCAGGGAGGAATGTATCCCCGGTGTCCCATCTCCCACCACCTTGTGTGGCCCCTGCAGACAGACTCTGGAGTGCTGGTAGGTCTAAGTGTGCAAATATTCACAGTAAACTGGGGAGAGAAACAAAACTATTAATAAATATGAGGTAATTTTGGTTTTGTGTCCGGAATGATGACATACTCTGAGGTTCAGCTTAACATCTCTGAAATCAAGTGCTCTGATTTTAAGACTTAGACTGCAAACACAGATGTTCTTAATGAAGGGGCTGCCCTTTAGCTTGCTTTATACAAACTTCTTGCACATTTTCCCAGCTAAAATCTTCCCTCTGCCCAATTCAGAACAGGCTTTACCCCAGACATCTCACTGCTCTGCACTGTGCTCAAACTTTGGGTTAAAAAGTCTGTTTTCTTCTATTCAATCTGCTCCACTGTGTATAAATATTCACCAAAAGGAGGACTGGCATCCAAAGTCACCACCACTGATTCACTGCCCAAACAGCAAAACAAAAAACAGCTCTGGGTTGCTCTGAAATTAAATCCTCTCTCATTTTTCACAGCTGACTTAAATTAAAAAGAAAAAAAAGTTTTAACACTGTCACAGCAACAAGAATAAAGGTATTTCCCAACTACAAACCACTTAGAGTTGAGATAGAGCGAGAGGCAAAGGAAATGAGTGCAGGGAGCCAAAGAAAGCCCAAACCAGTGACAGCTGTGACAAAACTTACTTGTCCAAGGCCACAGCTTGCTCATAGGAACATTTGGCATTCTCAATGTCTTCAAGGTTGGTCAGAGCAACTGCACCAAAGCAAAACATATACACAGGAGGAGATGTTTCACAAGCAGCTGATTTTTAGGACAATTGTGAATGGCATAAAATAGGTGTCACAGCAGGGGTGTCAGGACTGCTGCCAGGATTAGCCCTACTGGATGGGTTGGAAGGGACCTTAAAGCTCATCCAGTCTCATCCCTGCTGTGGACAGGGACACCTCTCACTATCCCAGATTGTTTCAAGTCCTGCCCAAGTCCTGGCCTTGGACACCTCCAGGGATCCAGGGGCAGCCCCAGCTGCTCTGGGCACCCTGTGCCAGGGAAGGATTTCTTCCCAATATCCCATCTAACCACACAATGTCACTTCTGACATGTTTATCTCATTTCATCCCAAAAATATCCAGTGCTGGAAACCCACACCCACTCCTCAGGCAACCCAACCCCAGTCTCACATGTGTCAAGTCTTTTCCAATGTTTAATCTGGATCTGACTGCACTTTTCCCTTCTATTTCCCCAGAGAGAAAAGACTGGGCATCAGCTCCTCAGTAAAGGCTTTATGGCATGTTTCTTTACTTCACCCCACACCTCCTGTCTGTGCTGTGGTGTTCCCAAGAGGGATGCACAGGGAACATCCCATACCTGCCAGGAGCATGTAGAGCTCTGCCATCTTGGGCTGGAAGTTGATGGCAGCACTGAGGAAGTGGAAGGCTGAGGCATACTGCTGCATTGTGAGGTGCACCAAGCCCAGGTTGTACAGGATCTTCCAGTCAAAGGGAGCCAGGTAGTTTGCCCTCTTCAGGCAGCTGACAGCCTTGGGAAAAAAGGGATAAATGTGCTAGAACAGCCCCCACATTCCCAGGTTTCTGTGGTTGAGATGACCCCAAGGTATTAGAAAGTCTTTTTTTCCCAGCCCTGTGACAGAAGAAGTCAAGATTTGTCTGTTCTGCTTTTCAAGGCTGTTTATTTTCTCTTATCTGTTACATTCTTTCTCTGAGGAAGAAAGAATCTGCTGAGATCTGTCCAGCAGGTCAGGTTGTGGCAGGGCAGGCTGTGACACAGGTGTGGTACTAAGTACAGGTAGTTCTTAGTATAAAAGGTTAACACAGGTGGTGTTAACTTTTTATACTAAGAATTACCTGTACTTTATTTACAATAATTTTCCAATACCTATCACCTGTGTTAGGCAGTCTGTCTCTATCCTAAACCAATCCAAAAGTGTCACCATCACAGCAGAAGATGGAGGACAAGATGAAGAAGAACAGGACACGCCCAGATTCCTCCATCTTGCTTCTTGACCCCCCATTTTAAAACCCCAAATTTTCCTTTTTCACCCTGTGACAAATTCACTACCATTCTACTCAAACTCTTGTGACTTGTAAATCTCACACAAAGTTGGTAATTATTTCCATGGGCTAAAATCCAAGGCACAGGTGTGTTTGACTCTGTGCCAAGGTCTCTGAGCCCCTGCCAGGGTCTGGAATCACCCAGGGCAGCCAGAGGAATGTCCTGGGTCCCCACACCACATGACAGGAATCTTGTGCTTGCATGAAATTGGATGCAGACGGGAAAAAATGGGAACTGGATACTTACTGCCACATATTTCTTCTTGCCAAAGAAGCACATGCCAATGTTGTTCCAGAGTGGGGGGCTCTCAGGAACACTGCTGGCCACCACCTTGTACTTGGAGAGGGCGACATCGAAATCCCCGTGGGCCTGCATCATGCTGCCAGCAGCCAGGGTGGCCTGGGGACAACACAACAGTGACCCACTCACAGCCCCATCTGCTCAGGCACAGCAAGAACAGGAGAGGACAAAATGATTAAACTAAAACCATCCCAGGAACAACCATTTCACTTCTAAGGACTGCCAAGATCCACAGTGGGAGCAGATGGGGATTCTGGAATCTCCCACCACAGAGCAGAACACAGGGTGAGGAACAAACCTGAGTCTGCTTCTCCCTGCACTGTTTGAATCATAAATGTCTTATAAATGTGTCTGCCCAGAGAAGCTGTGGCTGCTCCATCCCTAAAGTGTCCAGGCCATGCTGGTGGAGCACCCTGGGCCAGTGGGAGGTGTCCCTGCCCATGGCAGGGGTGAACAGGATGGGCTTTAAGGTCCCTTTCAAATCAAAGCATTCTGTGAGTCTGTGATTCCATCAGTACTGCAACATGACACTACAAGTGTTTAGGGTATTTTTTGGGCTGACAGTATTCCTTAGAGTCTGAGGCTCTGAAAAGATCTATGCACTAATAGATTCCTTTTACAACCAAGCACAGATAGAAATAGCTCTGGTGCAAGTTAAGTGGGGAGTAAAATGTATTTAAGCAAGACATGCAGCAAAGCTCTCCTAGTTCACAGTGACTGGCTGATACTGCAAATTAATGGGAATATGCATGGGGAAAAAAAAGGAAGTGAGTACAACACACTATATTTAAACCACTCTAGTTAAGTCCTTTTTAAGATTTCACAGTGACAAGTAAAATTCCTAAGTGTAAAGGTGTTTTCACAACAACTCATGTTTGTCAACCACACATTTCAATGCTCTGCATCGCCAACAGGGAAAAAAAGGAGAGAAATTAAGTGACAGCCCTAAAAAGGGAAGCAGTTCCACAATGAGGAATGGAACTCAGACACCAAGCTCAGCTCTCCAGGCCAGAGCCAAGGAAATACACACAGCAGCTGGAAGCCCAGGCTATCAGCAGATGGGAGAATAATAAAATGCAATATCACAAGGGACCTGGCACAGCTCTGCAGGGATTTTTAAAATCCAGATCTTCCTTCCAAAGTAAATTCCACCTGGCTTTGGTGCAACTTCAGATTAAAAACCAAAGGGATCAATTTAATATCCCATATTCTGCCTCCTTCCCTTTCCCTACCTCCACACACACCCAACTCCCTACCCAGGGAAACATCCCAGAAACGATTTCACAAAAAGCTCTCTGGGCAGGATCCCTTCCAGCCTCTCCAGGCCCCAGATGCAGATGGCAGAACTCTGACAGTGGAATTGGCTTTAGGAGGTGTCCCCTCATGGCTCAGCTGGGTCATTTCCATTCCTCACCGTACCTTGTAGTTGCCTGGGTCATAGGTAAGCACATTCCCAAGGTGTTCAAAAGCCTTCTGGTACTCCCCAGCCTGGGAAAAGAAGTACATAAGCATCAGAAATTCAGGAATAAGAGGAGTTAAGAAGGGGAATAGAGGGTTTGTGGGCACCAGGATTTCTGGTTCAGTCAGAAAAGTGAGTTGTACAGTGCTCCCATTACACACACATGTTCCTGTTTGATAATTCACAGAACAGATTCTAAGAATTTCACTTGGCTGCATTCACTGTTCTGACCCAACCACAAATGAGCTCTGGGTTCACAGGTCTGTGCTCCTTTCTCTATCCCAGAACACAGGCTACAACCTGTACTCTGCACATCCCCAATTCCCTCACCACAAACTCCTCACTGCCCAGGGCTCTCCTGCTCAGGGCACTTCCCTTCCCTTCCCTTCCCTTCCCTTCCCTTCCCTTCCCTTCCCTTCCCTTCCCTTCCCTTCCCTTCCCTTCCCTTCCCTTCCCTTCCCTTCCCTTCCCTTCCCTTCCCTTCCCTTCCCTTCCCTTCCCTTCCCTTCCCTTCCCTTCCCTTCCCTTCCCTTCCCTTCCCATGGCCTGAAGGTGTTACAGGGCATCACTGTGGCCATACATAAGCATGTGAGAGCTTGGAAACACTTAAATGCTATAGATTGGAACTAGACAAGCTCTAAGGTCTTTTCCAGCCATCCTGTGATTCTGTGGTTTCAACTGAATTCACCTAAAGCTCATCTCATTCCCTGCCATGGGCAGGGACACCTTCCACTATCCCAGGCTGCTCCAAGCCCTGTCCAACCTCACCTTGGGCACTGCCAGGGATGCAGGGGCAGCCACAGCTGCTCTGGGCACCCTGTGCCAGGGCCTGCCCACCCTCACAGGGAGGAATTTCTCCTTAATATCCCATCTAACCCTGCCCAATGGCAGTGGGAGCCATTCCCTGTGTGCTGTCCCTCCATCCCTTGTCCCCAGTCCCTCTCCAGCTCTCCTGGAGCCCCTTCAGGCCCTGCCAGGGGCTCTGAGCTCTCCCTGGAGCCTTCTCTGGTCCAGGTGAGCACCCCCAGCTCTCCCAGCCTGGCTCCAGAGCACCCTCAGAGCAGCTTGGGGGCCTCCTCCTCCCTTCAGGCACTACTGCCTATTCTTCTTTGCTTGTTCACTCTTTGAGAAGTCAGCTTCTGGAATAATCCAGCCCTTCCCATCCATTGCACAGACACAAGGATAAGCACACCTTTGTTATTTAAATTGATTCTGATTTTCCTTTATGGTGCATTAACACTCACAATTTCATGGCTGCTTTTTCAGGATAACTCCTGCTGCAGAAGCAAGGTAATGACTAGTCATGTTTTGTTATACTTGGAGGATTTATAACAGAGTTAGGGCTGTTGCCAAACAGAATTCCTGCTCTGGCTCTGCTCCAGGGAATCAGCTTGCTTTTAGCAGCAAAGGCAAGACACAGAAAAGCAAGTTCTGTCCTGTTAAATTCAGTCTGTAGAGAAGCATGTGCAAGCAATGGGAAGGTGGACAGAAATTAAGTCTATAAAAAATCCAACAGGGTTATACTGAAAATAATTAAGTTTTTGTAACAGTAACAGCATTTATTACCTGCAGGTACAGTAGGCCCAGGGCTGTGAGCAGGTCTGTGTTTTCTGGAGAAAACCTGGAATATACAAGCCTGAGTTTGTTTTTCAGCCCTTCCAGAACAGGGTAAAAATAGAACATGGAATTCTGATGCTACATTATTGTTGGAGCAATCCAGGAAATTAAATGGTAATTACTAAAAACAAATACTAGAACTGCCATCATGGGGACTTCCTTTGAATACCATCACACCTCAGCTACCCAAATATCTTCTGGGGATTGGTGGGAAGGCACAAGGCTCTGTGAAATACATCTGGACACATAATAAGATAATGTGGTTTTGTTAAGCTTCAAAGTGAGTCTGAATCAGTGACCTGGAAATACAAAATGAGATTTTCCATTGTCTCTCATAAACCACCCTGTAAATCCATCCATCCTAAGCCTCTTGGGCCATGTAGGGCAGGCAATCCTCAGCATTCCTGATGGATTCTACACACTCCTCATCAGAATTTTAATTCACCTTATAAAAAGATTACAAATAAATAGGATGGAAACCACAACAAAAAAGGACAAAGCAGAGAGAGACACAATTTGTGGTCTCATTCACCCCAACAGGAGTCAGTTTTTAATTCCCTGCTAGCAAGACTTAATCTGATCTGCACACTCACAGTGGCACCTCTAAACTTCAACCACAACAAAACCACCTGTGCCTGGTGGAATACAAGGAATAACAGAGTGTCCTGGAGCTGGAAACAGCAAGAAAAATGTCATAGGCAGATGAGAACAAAAAAACCCCAGGAATAAACAGGAATGAAGAAGAAAGGAGGGCAGGGGAGCACCAGGATAAGAATATAAACCTGGTAAGATGCTTAGCAAGGATTATTTATGTAATAAACATTCTAGATTAGTCCAAAAGCCTGCCCAGCCCCACCTACCCTCAGGCAGCAGTGAGGGCAGACATGTAAGGAAACACTGCATCAACACCCCCTGCCTCCCAACACACTCCTGATTTTCTTTCCAGTGCTGGCCTCCATGGCAAAGCTGCATTTGAAAGCACTGGCAAGGTGTGGGAATGCCCTAAAACAGGGATAGGTGGGCACTGAGGAGCAGTGATGGGGTGGGAGAAGCTCCCTGTGCCCAGCACATCTCCCTCAGCCACAAACTGCTCTGAGGGAAAGCAGCAAGTGACCCCAGGCAGGGATTTTGGGGGGGCAGTCAGGGTTACATTGTTTTGGCAGATAAACCTTTGGCATGGATGAAGTCAGTTTTGGATCACTTTGCTCCCAGGCATCTCCATGCATTTGTTATTCCAATTTTTTCTGGCAGCCCTTCCAAGAGCTCCCTTGTTCCCTGCCACACTGGCAGCAGGAGCAGAGACAGCTGAAGTGCTTGGAAGTGCCAGCTCTGCTCAGAGCCCCTGTAATTACCATTAGCTTTTTAATCATGGCCTCAATTCAGATCTGGGACACCAATCAATTTTCTCCTGGCATAGGATGGGAATGGGCAGATGGAAAAAAAGGGATATTTCTTACTCTACAGCTTTCTTATATACTTCAATGGCTTTATCCATCTCCCCCTCCAAAAGGTGAATTTTGCCCAGCATCATGTAGGTCAGGTCGTGTCTGTTGAGCTCCAGGGCATGGTTGAGCTGGTCTCGTGCCTAAAAATACAACCACAGAGAAGAAAGAAATAATAAATTATTCCAGAGCCCTCAGCAAAGCAACAGCCATGAGTAATCCCCAACAACCAGGGAAGGAGAACAGCCAACAAACATCCCCTGCACCTGGAGAACACAAACCCCAGCCCAGCTAATCCTTGGAACAAGCTCTGCACCAGCAGCCACCTGCTTTTAGGGGCAGTAAAAGGCATCACCTTCAAGCCAAGCAGGAGGCATTTGCCTCCCAAGGAGATGAGCACGGGTCTGCTCCTGGATTTGAGTTTGTTTGGCTTGAGGGACGCTCTGGATTTGTTGGCTGAACTGATACTTTGCAGCTTGTTCTTCCTTAAAATGCTTTTTCCAGCAGTGGGGAAGTGAAAATCTCAGGGGAGGTGTGAGCAGGTCCCAGTTTGGAAGGTGTTAGTGCAGACAACAAATCCCAAGTGTGAACCCACACTCCCAGGCTGTTTTTGCACAGGGATGCCTCAAACAGGGAGCACAGCTGGGCTTTGCTGCAAGGAACACCCACCAGCACCCACCAGCAAGAGCAGCAGGGAGGGGCTGGGCTAAATTTGGAACAAAAAGGGTCTAAATGCTGTTTTTCCCTTAGAGCAGCTGGATCAGAGACAGCTCAGTGCTCACCACCAGCACTCAGGGAATGGTTAAGTGAGGAACTGGGATTGGCACACTCAGACCTGGGAATAAAACTGCATTTCAACCTCCAAAACTCCTGTACTAACTGCAGGTGTAGTTCAAAAGGAGCTTCAGGCACAGGAGCAAAACCTTCCCTTGGAGGAAAAAAGGAGCTGCTGCACCCCCAGCAAACAACCCCATAACTCCTTCCCTCTGAGTCCTGCCAGACCCAGGGAGCTGAGGTTTCCTGCAGGAAAATGAGATGCATCAGTCTGAGCTGGGGAAATGGTTTGGGGTTTTACCATCACCCTTCTCTTGCTTCAAGAGGATGGAGCTGGATTGCTGCTCCTACAAAGCCAGCAGTGTTCCTGGGTCTGCCTTTAAAGGGCTCAGACACAGAAGCAGCTCTTATTGGAGCACAGCCCATTTTCTGTCTAGTTTGAGGTTTCTCAAACATTCCCTTTAAAACCAAAAATGTTCTCTGAAAAATCTTAGATTTCAGAAAAAGCCTCTGGCCCTGCCACAGGGTGATCTCCCTTTACGCAACCTCAATGACTTGCAGCTGACTCAAAGAAATTCAACACACAAATGGGAACAGAGACAGCTCACAAACCTTTACTCCCAAAAACAAAACACTGAAGCAAAAAACTTTCTTGAAGCCTCTTGCTGCAAATGATCCATTTCAAGCTATCAAAGAGAGTGAAATTTCTGGGATGCTTCCTTGCATCCCACTGACATTACCTTGTTGAAGTGTTTCAGGTACATGTAGCACACACCCAGGTTGTGGCTGATCTCCTGCACGAAAAAAAGCCAAATCAGCACAAGGAATGAAATAAAATCTGACAACTCTGACCCAGAGGAGGAGAGCCCTGACTGCCCACACTGTTCTTGCTTTTCAGAGCAAGGAAACCTATAAATTCCAGTTACTTCAGGCACCTACAGAGCTTAAGTGGGGTTGTACACAAAACATTACAGTCCTCTGAGACAAAAACCACAGAAATGACAAAGCTCTTTTGAGACATCAGACATTTTGTTTTCAGAGAACAAGGAGCACAGACTGGTTTCTTCATTGTGGTGCCACCCTGTAAAACTTGCTGCCCTCATGGGTGACTCAGTTTGGCTGTACATCAGTAGGATATGCACAGTGTCCAACCCAGCTGGACAAAACTGGAAGATGTGCCTCATTTTCCAAAACACAACTTGAGCACTGGAATATCTGATATCCCTCTGGTATCCTAAACAATTTTGCACTGGGTAGGGAGATCCCTTAGGGATCCTAAACACTCTGGTCTGTAGGGAGCATCCCTGCCCCTAACTCCTCACCCACAGTTTAACACACAAGGCACCTTCCCAATTTGAGAAAAGCAAGGTTCTCCCAGTTTCTTATTTTATTCTGGTGAGCATTTCACTGATTCATCAGCTTAGACAGCCTTGACCTTTGGAAACTCTCTCACTTCCCCATCAACCTGTTTTCCTCCATGCAGCCTCTCCAGCTGTGCAGAACTGAATCAGTGACTCCAGGCTGCTGCAGACTGCAGAATGAGGGAAGAGCAGAGTCTGATTCTGCTTCCAGTGCTGAGCCAGGAATGGGGAATAACTAATCAAAATACCCACTGGCATCTGCCTGCTGGGTTGTAAATAGGGTTACAAGCATGCCAAGTATTGGAGATGCAGGTGGAAAAAAGACTTGTGATACAAAAGGTTTCTGAGTTGTCTGGCACAGGGGAATTTGAATAACACCAAAGCTATCCTTGTATCCTGAATTTTGGATGTACTGACAAACAAAGGAATGAGTTCACACATTGCAAGCCTACTTTAAAACACTTCTGCAGGCAAAACAGGCACCTGCAGAAGCTGCAAGGCATGGCCTCTCCCTCACCCACTGTCACACCTTTCCCTTTGCAATGCTCTTCCTCTCTTTTTGTCTTTTTATTCAGAAGAGCTCATTTAATCACTGCTTCTGTATTTTCAGTGATGTTTTGCATTACAAAAGCTTTCCCAATTACTCAAGCAAGTTTTAATACCTGAGGTTTCCAAACTCTCCCCATATTTCCCTTAAAGCACAGATGTGGTTATGTTAAAATTGATCCTTGGCCAAGTTCCAACACACTGCTCAATTCTCTGTGCCCCAAGCCAGGGATTTGCCCCAAGGCATGGGATTTGCTTCCTGTGATCCAAACCAAGCTCAGACCACAGGCAGTGTGAGCTCACCATGGTTTGGGACAAGTTTGCAGCTATTACAAAGATCTGCAACCCCCTGAACACTCACCCAGTCCTTCTCATCGAGTTTTGCTGCTTCATTGTATACTTCAATGGCAGCCTTATGCTTCCCCAGGAGAAACCTGCAAAAGGATTGCAATTCTTATGTCTTTCCTGTTTTCAGACCCTGCTGTGCAGTCACTATCACCTTTGCCAGTGAGAAATTATCTTATTTGCTGTATCTCCAGAAATCTGCAGGAGAAGTTTACAATCTCAGCACTGCTCCCTCTGGGGACCAAGGTCATCCATCCTGACACTAGTGGGGATGTAAGGAATGAATGCCCAGGCTCTGCAACCTGTTTTGTCTCCAAGGAAAGAGACAGGTGCCCTGACACAACCTTCAGCAGCAGAAAAGGATCTGTAGGGTCAGGTCAGCACCTGTAGCTCTGGACCTTGAAATCAGGATCACCTTTCTGCCTGAAGCCCAAAGAAAGAGAAAATACAAGAGCAGCCAGGCAGATAACACAGATTCTGCTTAAAGAACAACCCACGCTTCTGGAAGCCAAGCCAAGTGTTGATAAGGAGGAAACATGTCTGGAATTAAGCAGCCTGAGAGAAAAACAAAGCATGGAAGGTCCTGGGTGGCACAGCCAAGAGAAACAACAAATAAAACACCACTCACAGGGATCGTGCCACCTGCTTGAGGTTGTCAGCACTTCGAGGGTTCAGAATGGAACATGTCTGGAAAAGTTCAAGAGATTCTTGAATTCTCCCCTCCAAGCGAAATATCAAAGCTGTAAAACAACACAGAGCAGGCAAATGAATCCATTCTCAGCAGGAAAAACGTGCCTCAGACAGCAGGGAAAGAAGGGGGAGCACACATCTATCACATCAGTGCTCCTCTGGTGTTTGTCCCTCCTGCAGCATCCACAGTTTTGTGTCTGAGGGCAGGACTCTGTGTGCCTGGGGAAATTCAGGGCTCAGAACAAAAGCTTTAAGCTTTAAATCATGTACAGATGCAATCTGGATTTCTCCCCTGCCCAGCCTCTCCAGGATGCAGCATGTCCCTGCCAGCAAATCTCCACTGTCCCCCATCATGGCATTTGGAATTGCAATGTCACATTTTGGGAGCCATTTTTTAGGTGCCAGAGGGCAGGGCAGGAAGAGGAATGCCATCCTTAGAGCAAGGAGTGAGACAATGATCACCTGGGGTGGGTAACAAACAGGAAACATGCATCTGTAACAGAATCAAACACACAGCAACACACTGAAGGCCTGGAACCCATAACCCAAAGAACTGATGGCAAATAGAGAGAAAACAGGAAATTTAATCTGCCCATTTCATGTGAAAATTCCTAATTTCAATATTAAATGGAGTAAGCAGAGGGGAAAAATTGTATTCTTTCCCTATGTTCCATGAGAACATAGGGTGGGGAAATTCCATAGATGGGGGAAATTCTATGTTTCCCTCACCTACCCCCTGCATTGTTCTCTGTATCTCAAATCAGGGGTGACCTGCTTTAGCAAAAAAATTTTCATACATACCTTGGACATAAACAGCATATTCACAGAGCCCTTGGGACTCCTGGAGCTGCTCTTTGATGACAGCCTGGAAGGACAAAATTGTAAGCTCACATCAATTTAACAAAGTTGATTCCAGAGATTTGGTTCCAGTCACAAAAACCACAACCCCAGCTCTAACAAGGGCACTGGACCACGACTGGGACAACCACACAGTGCACACAACAGAGCTCTGTGCCAGGAACACTGTGGCCCTTTCAGTATTGCTCTGTTCATTCCTATTCCCAAAGATAATTAGGTACTACCTGGGGAAAACACCAGGAGGCATCTCTCAAAGCATCCTCTGCTGATAAGGGTATCTACTCCAGGCCCTTTGTGAAGAAATAAATTGAACTGGAGCAAGTGCAGCTGACTGAATGAAAGCCAAAAGAACAAATGAGGAGTGAACAGGGAAAAAAAAACCTGATGAAAATGTAAATTCTTTCTGGCTTTATCCACACAGCTCCCAGTTTGGGGTGGGGTGGCTGCAGTCTGGATATATTCCATAGTCACATCCTTTGGAATCAAGAGCATAATTTCTGCTCTGAGACTCCCCTTTTGTGCAGAAGTGGAAGAACACAGGGGTAAGAGTAATTTCTGAGTCACCTGGTGCTTATCTGGCATTTCAGATGTGTATGGCCAGTACCAGCAGCCCCTGCCTCTGAGAGGAACAGAAGTGAAGGACCTGAAAATTGAACCTCAAATACAGCACATGGGAGAAAAACTATTACTGAGAAAGTTATTCTTGAGAAGATATTAATTGAGAAGTTACCATTGAGGAGGAAAGTTCTTATTGAAGGAAAAGGAAGAACAGGCCTGAGCTGCTCTTCTCTCACCTGTACCTGCTAATTTATCTATGTAACTCTTTACAAAGTGCATGATTATAAACCACTGTACTCAGAAATAACCAACATGTCCTCAATTCACATACTCTGGATTGTTCCATCTACATAAACCTGGATTCTCAGAGCAAGAGAGGGCAATAGAGAGCTATCTTTTAGAGAAATCTGATTAATTCTATAAACCCTAAAAAGTCCCACAGCAAAAGGCCCTCAGCTGAGGAATATGATCTCAAATCCCAGATTTCTTCCCCCAAGTTTATTTAAGGTGCTGATGACAGAATTTAGACACAACTGGCAGGAGACCAAGCAGTCTCTGTGTCATCCCAGGGGATGCTGCAGCTGCAGACTCTCAGGGATGTCTGCCTGGCTGCCTTTGCTCAAGCAGCATTGAAAGGGTCAAAATCATTTTAATGCCTTCACTTTGGGGAGTTGATGTCAGTAAATAAACAGTTTTTAATGGCCTTTTAGTTCATTGAAAACTATGGGAGATTTTAAACTCTGTTAGAGAGGGAACATTTCAAAGCACTGAGCGGGAAAGACCAAAATTAATGAACACAACAGGTCATTTGTTTCTTACTCAGACTAAACTGATGGATTTTAACAACACCCAAGCCATCCTGGAATCTTCCAGTTTTACTGCAAAATCACTTTTTTGTGAGCTCTGAGAAAAGGAAAGCTGGCCTGCCAAGCAGAGGAGTATTTATTAGCTGTCTTCTCTCGATTTTCCCCTGCTATTTCCTTGCTTCCATGACTGATGAAGACATGGAGACATCAGTGTTGCCTTTACATCATCCATTTGTTATTTTCTCTGCTTTCCTGAACTGCACATATTTTTCTTTTCTGTACTCTGTGATTCCACATCCCATCACAGAAACAATCAACACACAGAATCACACCAAGAAACTCCAGTCAGACCACAAAAAAGGAGAAACAATTTTCTGGTTTGAGGGCAAGTCCAGCTTGTGTTTCTACCTATGCAAACCAAGATCTGAGAGGAAATTACTGTAATGATACAACTCCCTGGCTTTGTTAATTAAGAGCTAAATGAAATTCCTCCAGCCTGCCCATTTCCTAAGCACCTCGAAGGTCTCTCCAGCAGAGGCAAGTCCTGACCAACCTGGTGTTTCAGAAACCAAAAAGACTTTTCAGATCTTTGCTGCACATGCCAGAACAGAATGGCAACTCTTGTCCCCTCCTCCTGCCCATGGGTGCATCATCTTCTTGCGCTCATTTTATCAGAAAAACACTCTGTTAAATAAAAATTGCCATTTTCTTAGTCCACTTACCATTCTAATTCCAGACAACCAGCTCTAAGCTGCTCACCAAGCCCAAGATGAATTACAGCATGCCACGGACCATGTGTAAAATGAAAGAATTTTGCTCAAGAGTAACCAGGATGTTTTTTATTTACACTTGGTAGTAATGTTTCCCTCAACTGAAGTGTTTTCATAGCGTCCCTGTAGTACCATAAAGAAACCTGCACTGTGGAACTGTGTTATTATCAGTTTGGAAAACCCTATCCATCACTTGGAACAACAGAGGTCTGCAGTTTGTTCCATTTTCCCCTCCCAGTGACATCCTGAGCTCCCAGACTGCTCCAGAGAGCTGCATCCTCAGATCCTGAAGGCAGCCAAGGACTGGAGACCACTGAAGTCATTTTGCTCGTGTTTTCTCTTGATCCCCTTATTCCACAAGAAGTCAGGACAGAGAGTGGTTGGGAAACTGTCAAGAAAACTGTTTTGTCATGACATCAGTGAAATAATCCCCACATTCTGGAGGCAGCTCTTACCTTACACTCCTCATAGTCTCTGCGGACGTAGAGCAGATAAATCAACCAGTTCTTCCTCTCTAGGATTGGCAGCTCTGGGGCTGTACAGAGAAAATATTCACAGAACAAGGAATCAGACTGAGCAGCAGAGAATCTGGGAGAGACAGTCCCAACCACCCCAACTGCCTGCACAAGGCAAGGAATTCAAGAACTGCAATTGCAATTAATGATTTGACTTGAAGGCTGGAGTGTGGACTTCTAAACAGGGTCTGGTTTTATTCTACTTCTTAAATTCATGGATAAAACACCTTGTTCAGGATAGACACTAAATAAAAGCTCTAAGCTGAAAACTTCCACCTCCTGGAAGGTGGTCTACTGGGAGGTGCCCCTGCCCACAGCACAGGGTTGGAACAAGATGGGTTTTAAGGTCCCTTCCAACTCAAACCAGTCTGGGATTCTAAAAGACTTGAGGCATCAGCTCCTCCTGGAGCAGATCCTGGAGTAAACAGCTCCACACAGGCATTTTAATTCAACACTGGTTGGAGGAATTGCATCTTTTCAAATACACAAGAGGAAATTAGTTGGATTCACATTTTGAATCTAGGGCAAAAGAATCAAAGGTCTTTAAGATGAATTTCTGGGACTGAATGAGCAGGAAACAGTAGATAAACACAAAAAGAGATTGGAGAGATGGGGTCTGAAGGTGTGAATAATTTCAAAAGGTCAAACTGAGTTCACTGAATCTGTGAAGGGACTAGGAAACATCACAGGTCTGAGAGACTGAAGCTACTGCAGAAAAACATTTGATGCAGAGGAGGAGGAAGCCCTGTGCTCCAGCATTTCAATGGTGCAGAGCTGGCAGCAGTAATTATGGCAAATCACGGATGGATGTTGCTTAGCGATATCCACGTCGGGTTTACAAGCTGAACACACTGCTGTGCATTTCATTAAGGCTGAGAATGTATTGCCTGGGACTGGAGTCTCCATTCTGAGGGGTAACCATAGCAACTGGCCCAAAAGCTCCGTGTTTGCAAGTCAATATTGTGACACGAGCGAGCGCAGAGGCAAAGGCAGGCGAGGGCTGGGGCAGGGCTGGGGGGACACAGCACAGGGACACAGCACAGGGACACAGCACAGGGACACAGCACAGGGACACCTCCTGCAGCACAGGGACACAGCACAGGGACACTGCACAGGGACACATCCTGCAGCACAGGGACACAGCACAGGGACACAGCACAGGGACACAGCACAGGGACACAGCACAGG
Organism: Ammospiza nelsoni; assembly: GCF_027579445.1. NCBI lineage: Eukaryota > Metazoa > Chordata > Aves > Passeriformes > Passerellidae > Ammospiza > Ammospiza nelsoni. The sequence continues at coordinate 17,911,386 of NC_080646.1, forward strand.
GACACATCCTGCAGCACAGGGACACCGCACAGGGACACAGCACAGGGACACCTCCTGCAGCACAGGGACACAGCACAGGGACACCTCCTGCAGCACAGGGACACAGCACAGGGACACTGCACAGGGACACAGCACAGGGACACATCCTGCAGCACAGGGACACAGCACAGGGACACAGCACAGGGACACCTCCTGCAGCACAGGGACACAGCACAGGGACACAGCACAGGGACACCTCCTGCAGCCCTTTGGAGGGAGCAGAGGCACCCCCGGACACGCTGGCCCGGCTCCAGCAGCACAGAGCAGAAGGTGACACTGGGGAGCCCAGGGGCCCTTTGCCATCAGAGGTGAGGAAGAAGAAACCCTGCAGGGGGAAGGGCTGGTGCCAAATGTAATTATCTTTTGGAATGGCTGAGCTTTAATTGCTTCTGGAGCACACCAGGCTCTTCCTCATAACCCACATCAAGTCCAGTTTCAGTTAGAGCTCCTAAATCCAACATCCTTTAGGGAAAACATTTCACAAAGTCATTCTCATTTTCTTGGTTTCTGGAGAACACCAGGCTCTCCCCCCATAATCCACATCAAGTCCAGCTTCATTTAGAGCTCCTAAATCCAACACCCTTTAGGTTTTGAATTTGGAAAATATTTCACAAAGCCATTCTCATTTTCTTGGGTTCTGGAGCACACCAGGCTCTCCCCCATAACCCACATCAACTTCAGTTTCATTTAGAGCTCCTAAATCCAACATCCTTTAGGGAAAACATTTCACAAAGCCATTCTCATTTTCTTGGTTTCCAGAGCACACCAGGCTCTCCCCCCATAATCCACATCAAGTCCAGTTTCACTTAGAGCTTCTAAATCCAACATCGTTCAGCTGTTGAATTTGGAAAACATTTCACAAAGCCTTTCTCATTTTCTTGGTTTTTCTTTCTTAAATTCCAGAATATCCATCTAGATTTATATTAGAGCTGAGAATTAAATGTGCACACTACCAATTTAAGGTCAAATAGCTCCTAAAGAAGGTTCAACTACCCTAAAACAAATAGAAAGCTTGCAGTCCAAACAAAAAAGTAATCCAAACACACAAAAGAGTAATCCAAACAAAAGAGTAATGCAAACAGGCTAAGCTCACAGAAATGCACAGATCAGGGATCCACACATTCCCAAATTCTGCTCTGCTGTGGAGTGTCCAGATCTTTGTAAGTAAAGCATTTTAATAAGCATGTTCCCAGATCAGATTAATTGATTTCTGATAGCTTTATGTTTCCCATTTGTCCTTCTTAGAGTGAGAGGATGAAGGGAAGAGCCAAGAGGCTGCCTAAATAGCCACAAACTGATTGAAACTCCAATGTTTCACATCTGAAGCCCATTCAGGGGCTACCAAATTCACGGACACTCTGTAATTACTTCCCTGTGCAGGTTATTGCCAGTGCCAGGGTGTGACAGACACACAGCACCTGGGGGTGCTGGAAATGCTCTGTCCCATCCCCGGAAGTGTCCAAGGCCAGCCTGGATGGGGCTTGGAGCACCCTGGTCCAGTGGAAGGTGTCTCTGTCCGTGGCAGGGGGTGGGATCAGATGGGTTTAAGGTCCCTTCCAACCCAAACCAGCCTGGGATTCTGTAAAAGCAGCTGGACTCGTGTGCCCTTCCTGCCTGGCATCTCCTGGTGCCACTGTCTGACATAAAACACCAAACCTGACACACCTGGGCACTTCCCACCTTCTTCTGTAAGTACAGATTTAAAGACAGACACTGCAAACTCTGTGTACCCATCTACATTCCACTAACTGAAGTATCCTTCACCATTTTGTGCCTATTAATACAGCCTCAAATTAGAAAATCCTGCAGCTGCCTGAAATGGGGAATAGTCAAAAGAACTCCAGACACACCCCACAGGTCTCCAACCATCTGTTCATGCCTTACTGGGAAGGTAAAAAGTGCCATTAAAGGTTAAAATATACACCAGTGTTGTGGGCTAAGATAAGATGCCAGCACACCAGAGAGGGGATGGAGGATTGCTTGTTTAATTCCTGAAGGAAAGAGCTTTTTCACACTTATGAGACAAGAAGGATGTTGTACTCCACTCCCACACCATGGAAACGCCTGCTGGGAGCAGGGATGGGAAGGAAGAAATGCTGAACATCAGACTGAGGGCTGAGCACAACAACAGGGGAAGGGGAAAACCCAAGGAGTTGCCTATAAGTGCTGGGATGGAGAGAAAATGAAGAAATGAAAAGGCACTGTGAGCCCCAGGAGTGAGCACTGCTGACATCTGCAGATAAACCAGCTCTGCTTCCCCAGGGATGCACCTGTGAGCTGAGGAAAACTCTGTGATTGGGAAACAGGGAGATTTTATGCTCCTAAAATTCATTTGGAAATAGCAACAATTGACTGAGGAGACACAAATCCCTTTTTTTCTTCTTTCTCCCTAAAACAAGCAAATTGAAAGCAGACCAACATTTCTGATGTTTTTCAAAATCTATGACAAAATTCATTATTAAATTTGACACAGGAACATATCTGATCCCCCCAAAAATGGCTGTGGGAAGTAAAGGATTGTTACCAGGCTCTGTGCTCTATTCAGATGCAGAAAGAATTAATGGAAATTATTTATACACCTCTCCAGAGCCTCAACCACTTAATGTGCATTCCTGCTTTCCCACAAAGCAGTGGATACCTGCTCCTGGTGGATTTATCTCCCTCAGGTTTGCTCCCTCAGCCTGCTGATAAGGGCTGTCACAGTGCAATGGGTCACTGCATTCTCCTGAAGAAAATGGAAATACAAATGCCTGTTAATTTGGGTCTCTAGCTCCAGATAAAGGGAATAAAACACCTTCTTCAATATGTGGACCTTCAGGATTTTCTCCTATGTCACTGCTGGATGAAGACACACTTTTCTTTGTCACCTCTAGCAATAATCCCAGGCACTGCACAGGTTGGAAAAGTGTGGTTTAGATCCTTCTAGCAGTGAAGAAACAAAAAGCCATTATTTGCTGTAAATCAATCTGCCCAAAGGCCAGCCCAGGAAAACACAATCATCAAAGAACTTGGTATCTACATCAAAAAGAGTTTATAACTTGTATAATTGTCTTTCAGCCTCTCTTTTGTGGGACTACAAAAGTCCTGTGCCAGGGAGTCAGCCACCAAAAATATGATTAAATGCCTTTGAAGTGTGTTTTGATTGAATTCAAAAGGGAATCCATCTGATCCCCTCGCTGGCCAGTGATTGATTGCACGAGCCACTTCCAGCAAGGTGATTTTTCTTTCTGACAATGCTCCTTTAAGGAAGCCACTGGAGCAGAAACCCTGACAGAATCACAGTAAGATCATCAGGTTTGTATCTGTGCTGCTCTATCATCACTCTTCCCTTTATTCCTCCTCTTATAGATTTTCTCAGAGGACTGGAAAAAAATAATAATGAGTTATTCCCTTTTGTGTAAACCTCCCTAGGTAATTATTTTGTGCTTGCATCTTCATATTGGGTAATTATAGCTTAGGGATGAACTATCAAACAGTGAGGTTTAGATTTAATAAAAGAGCTTTAAATTGCTGTAAAAATAAGAGGGGGAAAAAAGGCCCCAGAAGCTCCTATGAGATTTCATGGGGGAAATGATTGCTAAACCAGTTCAGAGCCCAGCCCTCCTTCCAATCCAGATCATTGGAAAGGGTCCAAGCCCCAGTTCACCCCTTCCAGCTCTGAACCCAACCTGAGCAAGAGCAGCAAAAGGGCAAAAGACTCAAGGAGTCACAAGAAGAACTTGTTATGGCCCAAAATCCCCAATAACCTAAAGCACACATAACATACAGCACAAAGAGAGGACAGAAAAGCTTTACAAAGGCAGTTAAATAGAAGCATTTTTAATTTTTTTATTCTGCCGTAGCTTCCTGAGCCACAGCCTGCATCCATTGTGGAAGGTACCAGAGATATTTTCAAAACTAACAAACACCCAGGCAGTGCCTCAATTCTCTATTGTGACATTTTGATATTGAGGCAGGAGAAGCACAAAAGAACATCATAAAGTGAATCAGAATCCCAGGATGGCTTGGGTTGGAAGGACCTTAAAGATAATCAAGTCCCACTCCCCTGCCATGGGCAGAGACACCTCCCACTGTCCCAGGCTGCTCCAAGCCCTGTCCAACCTGGCCTTGGGCACTGCCAGGGATCCAGGAGCAGCCACAGCTGCTGTGGGCACCCTGTGCCAGGGCCTGCCCACCCTCACAGTCAATATCTATGTCTAAATTCATTATTAAATTTGACACAAGAACATATCTGATGCCCCCAAAAATGGCTGTGGGAAGTAAAGGATTATTGCCAGCTCTGTGCTCTATTCAGATGCAGAAAGAATTAATGGAAATTATTTATACACCTCTCCAGAGCCACAACCATCTTAATCTTGAAGCCCCATCCAGCCTGGCCTTGGGCACTTCCAGGGATGCAGGGGCAGCCACAGCTGCTCTGGGCACCCTGTGCCAGGGCCTGCCCACCCTCACAGCCAGGAATTCCTTCCCAATATCCCATCCATCCCTGCCCTCTGGCAGTTTCAAACCACAGCACCTTGCTCTGTAGAAGTCAGAGCAGCAGCAGGGCTGTGGCAAAGAGAGATGCAGGTTTTCAGCTCCCATCACCAGGCCAGGCTCACTGGGACACACAACAGGACTGGATGGGTTTGGACATTCAATCCCCACTCCCAAGTCATCCTGGTCATTGCCTAAATGGCAAACTCCCAATGGCACAAAGACAACCCAGCTGTCCCTGCAGGACAGCATCCACATCTGAGAGGCAGCACATGGAATTGTGTGGGAGCAGCACCAGCCCCATCCTCACTCCCAGCCCAGCCTCCTGTGGTGTGTGCTGACATTCCTGCCAGGATCACCATCACTGCCACTCCCAGAGCCTGGGGAAGGTGCAGCCATAGCTGTGGTTAGAGCCCAAACACAGCTCTGTGCTCTCCTATCCATTTAAATAAACATGGACAGGGAGGATGAGCCCATCTGTGCTGTCTCCTTTTTGCCTTGAGCTCCACAAGCTGCCAACGCCAGAAATTCCACTCCCATTTGGAAATCCAGTGTCAGGGAGGGAATGAGCATCTTCTGGGCAAAAATTACAATAAAATAAAGGGCACACACTCCAACAGCTCTGCAGGGAATTGGATTTTCTGAAACAAGGTATGATAATGGAGAGAAAGCATTTGTAAGCTCTAATATCAATCTTCTTATCAAGATTTAAAACTAACAGACTGCCTCGGTGTGAGAAGAGCATCCTACAAATTTCTAGCAGAGCCAAATTTGACAAGAAATCCTCTTCCTTCCTCAGACTCTTACTGAGACTGTGGCAGTATAAATACATTAGAGCTTTGAAAGAAAACTAGCACAGGAACATTGCTCTTCCTACGCCCAGATCCATCCTTGGAGTTTGAAAATGGAGCTGTTAATGTATTCAAAACTCAGTAATAATGAAAAATAACCCCAAATCCCAGCACTCAGAAGAGGCTCTACGAGCTGTATTTCACTCACCACGTGTGAGGGAATATATGTGAGAATAGAGGTGTCTGTATGCACAAATCCCTCTAAAATGGATATAAACAACAAGAAAAAAAGGACCAGCTTTACACTGCAGCAATTCTCTGTTTAATCCCTTTTCCCTGTGTTTTCCTGTTTGCAAGTTGTTGCTGGAGCACCTTTAAATCAAGCCCTAAAGCTGTGTGGCTGCAGGTTATTTACAGTCAGCTGGGGTTAATAAAACTCATCACACAGAGCCCGGTGCTGGCTGGAGCTGTAACTCATCCCCGGAGCTGCCTCCCACGGTTTAATAGCTCCACGAGGTGCAGGGAAAGATGGAAGGAGCCTGCAAAACAGCGGTTTAAACAACAAAAAAAAGCAACATTTCTGACTCTCCACCTCCCCCTGCAGGAAAATTAGCCAGGGATAGATGAAACACTTCAACATTGTATCTTAAATCTGATTTATGCTCCAGGGCATGGGGAAGAAGGGGCATTCTCTCTTGCTACTATGCACTGCATAAATCTCATTGAGTTGCTTACTCAAGATTTGTGGGTTTTTTTCTGATTTAAGACATTTACAGTTCTGAGTTACTCCAAAGAAAGATGGTTTCCTTTATGAAATTAATACCCTGATTATTCAATTAACTTGCCATATAAATAGAATTGATTTATTTAATTGTGTTCTACTACATGCTGCTCAAGTTCAACCTGAAGGTGAAGTGGGATGATCTGTAAATAAACACACACTTGTCATCCCCCCGGACCTCCCAGTAACAGTGAGGATCCCAGGGCAGAACCAGTTTGGTCACTGGGAAATCTCTGATAGCAGCAGGAGCTGCTGAGATATCACTGGGCAGTCCTGAGTCCATCTGGGGGGGATGAGATTTGCACACATCTTTAACACAAGTACATGATCCTGATCATCACTCCATAAAAAGTTTATATCAAGCCTGATAATGCTCAATTCAAGTCTAAAATTTGATTCAAACAACACTGGAGAGAGGTTTAGTAACAAATACCTTTAAAAAGAAATTTGAAAAAGCATGGTTTTTCTGAAAAATGAGAATTGAAAGTCTGTTTGCTCTTCACAAGCCAATTCTGACCATCAGTGCTGACTGCTGAGCAGAGATGTGCTCAGAACAGAGGAAAACCAAAAAACAGGGGGAAAAACCAAAAACCAGGCTACTTTATATGGCAGTTCTCAAGTCCCTGAGGATGCAGACACCACACCTGGAGATACTCAAGGATCCAAGTCCTGGCCTGACACCCCAACTCTCCTCTGTTTAAACCATGTCCTGCTTGCTGCCTTGTGCTCTTGTAGACAAGGTGCACTCTGAGCCCTCTCTGGGTGTGTGTTCCCAGGTTTGGGGAGCTGAGCACACCATGGCAAAGGCATGGCAATAAAATCCCTCATGAACAGCACAGGTGGTCTGAGATACTGCTGGCTCCTCACCACCTCCTCCCACAGCAACACTGGCATGAGAGAAATTTCCCCCACAAAGTGGCTGCAGGCATTCCCAAAATAACCAGCTTCTCATTAATTCCAGCATCAGGAGCAAAGTAGTTTGGGGATTTCCAGTTCTAATCCCTCCTCTGGCTTTAATTCCTATGCTTAGTCTTTTTCTGTCTACAGCATGAGGTATTTTACATGAAAATTGAAACTAAAATAGTTGTAAGGCATTTGTAAGAAAAGCTTTTCCTTTAGAAAGCAAAATAAAATTCCAGCATGGAGAGGACCAGAATCCAGCCACATCAGTCTTTGAAATTTCCCATTCCATAAGGAATAGCACCTAGAACCTGTCCTCACTTCATCCACTGCCAAAGAATGTTACATTGAAGGAATATTATAAGAACATAGATATATTTACACAAAAAAATACAGAAGCTGGTCTTGCAAACATTTCAATACTCCCTACACAAGACCCTATACTTTGAGTTCTTCCAGCCTCATTGCCTCAAGATGAAGTTTTCCAGGGGGGAAATCCCAGCCTACCCCAGGATGAGCATTTGCTGTGCACCTTCACTCTTCCCTACTGCTCAAATGTGCTAATGATACAGTCTTTAATTACACAGCCACAGAAGCACACCCTGCCTCCTTCTAATTAGAAGTATAAAAATGAATCACAGTCAGGCAGGGGATGAAATTATTGAGAATTATGAATAAACCAGTGACAAAATCCCAGGACTTGCAGTGTGTGTAATGCATCTGGAAGCGCTGGCAGTGAAGGGGACAAGCCCTGCAAGGAGTGAATGGAGATATTTTTTATTCAAAAAACCTTCAGTGAGCTGCTCCTTGCTCAACATGTCCTGTCATTCCTGTGCCACAGATGCTGTTGGAGAGCTGGGCTAAGTGTAACAGGTGATTCTGTCACCAAAGACTCAAATGCCCAAATTCCAGCTGCACAGACATTGGGAATTCTGACTCTTGAGTGAGCTGCATCTCCTTTAAGTGTCTGAAAATGAAGATGTGAGTGAGTTGCCTTGGTCTCCAAGGAAGAGGCATCCTTAGGAAGGGATGGATTCATCCCAGCACAGGTGGGATGAGGTCAGGGAATGGCACAGATGCCCTTTGCACTGACTACACATGGAACACGGGTGATCTGCTGAGACTTGCTCTGCATCAGAGACGTCTCAGTGCAGAGAGATGAATCCCACCCTTCCTAAATTTGTCACTTGCTATTTTTACAGAATTATTTTTAAATTCCCACCAGGAGATGCTATTTTATCTGTATGCAGCATGCCAACAAACTGCAGCTGAAGGTTTCTGTTGTGGTGTGAAGCAATAGGCAGCAGCTGGCTTCAAAATCAGAAGACACTTGCCTGGCACCAAGGACTTTCAAAGAAGCTTCAAAAATGAATTTACCTGTTCTAAAAATTGCCTCTAAAATGTTCCCTGCTGTGCTGCCTGCAAAGGATTCCCTGCTCCTCTCAGCATAGATATTAATATACACACACAAGAGGGCAGAGCTGTGCTAGCACATTCCAATTTAAATATTACCAGTTCTTTGCAGTGCAGGGATTACTGGGCTGTTGTTCTGGGGAGAAGAGGATGAAGTGAAGGATATTATAGAATTTAATTACCCAGAAATGATAATCCATTTTTTAATCTCACTACTCAAAACTAGCAGCTGCATCAGATCCTGAGCATCACACACTGCACTCACTGGAAGTACCCAAGTCTCTTACATAAAACAATGATGTAATTACCAACTAATCTAGCTTATTTAGGAACCAATTTCTTCCCACAAGGTTGGGGGTTCAAATGGACTAAAAGATCTTGGCTTGCATGTGGCCAAATGGAAGGGAATGGGTATGGAGAGATAAGGGCTGGATTGGCTCCCTCCGACCATGACATTCCCACTAAGGCCTTTTCTTTCTGACACACTTAGAAGTATTAATTAATTTAACTCAAGGGGGTTGTTTTTATCTGGATTTCTCAGGCAGCCTCACTCTTACAAGTTCAAAGGCAGCTTTGAAGCCAGCTCAAAGAATGGATTTATATTGATTTAAGAAACTGTACCAGAAATTCAGAAATGATCAGCACTGCAAGTGCATGGAATCAACTCCACGGGGTGGAGAGTTCCTGCTCTTCAGATTAAATACTCACAGAATCCCTCAGAACATCTGCAGGAGCAGGAGGGATCCCCACTGGTTCATCTGCACAAGCAGGAGCCACCCAGAGAGAGACAGGACAGCTCATCAAAAGCCACTTACCTCTTTCTGCATAATCTGAGCATTATTTATTATTATTTATTGAATTATTATTTATTAGCATTATTAACAGCCACATTTTGAGATTGTTTATTGGCACCTCCTAACCAGAGCCACCACCCAACAGGCCAAGCAGTGCATTGTAATATATCCATTTATATGATACTTTTCATTTCATGTCTCCAAATGTTTTGTTAACCAAAAGCCTGCAGCATCCAAAACCTGTCACTGGATATTAGGCCAAGCTTGTGGTTGATAAATGGAAAGCAACAAAAGCCAGAGCACTTTGCCAAAGGTCACAGATAAATCCTTCCTTCAAACCCTAGAAAAAACATACCCCAAAAAATACCCCAATGCCCAGGCCCAGGAGAACACTTGATGTCTGCTAATAGTTTTACAGGGTTTTCATTTTGAAAATTATTTACCTGACCCTTCCTGTCGTAAGTGTAGAGCTGGTTGATGACAATTCAGAATTCTCATTCTTGACAGATTAATGGATTTTTAGGACAAGTTCTTCCCAGTGATTCAAGCAAAATCAATTTTGCTTCAGTGAGTTTATTATACTGTGTACATGTTTAGGATTCTACCTTGTCATTAAAACACCATCAGTGCATCTCAGAAAGTCTGAGGTCTCATATTCGTGTAGAAATCCAAATGCATTTAAAATTGTCCCATTAACCTCTGAACTGTTATTAGATAAACACGAGCTCAGAACTTACTTTCTAAACATTTTTTCCACAATAAAGGGAAATAAATTTGAGTTATGTTCCATAAAAATCAACAATACAAGCTGGTAAAAGCAATTCCCCACTCCAGTACCATCAGATCCTATAAAATTATTTGATTTGCCTGTGTGGGAAAAAGAAAGTGAGAAGATGGGAGACAGCCTATCTCAATTTCAAACCAGCAAAGCATATAGGAAAATATCTGATTAATTTAGAATGCAAGAGAAAGATTAAAACCCCACCTCAGCACACTGACATTAACTCCTTATCCCTTCAAGGAGCAGAGCTTGAATTTATTTATTCCACCCTCAGTTGCTTGGGGATCAACAGAGGGAGAGTTATGGATGGAGCTACAAAGGGAACTGATTTTGGGAGCAGCTCTCCCAACAGGGGATAAAGGACAAAATAATGAATGCCACTCCTGTGTCAGCTGCTGAGGGACAATTGTCACCAAAGGTGGCCACTGATACTTGGAGGGAGTCACCTCCACCATGCTGTTAATTCAGATGATTGCATGGAGAGATTTCAGACCTGATTCCACCAACCCCATCTGCTCCAGAACCCTGCTGAACACTCATCCTCTTCCCTCAGGGCTGGCCTGCCCACAGGCCAGACCCTCCCAAATCCCAACTTTAGGGCTTTGGCAGCCACACATGATGGATCAGCTACTCCATGAACAAATTCCACCTCCAAACTCAACATTATCCTTCTAAGAGCCAAACAATGCAGCTGCTAAACAAACTCTGCTTGTAGGTTCCACCTTTTCTTGGCTCACAGGCAGGATCATGGGAGGAAAGCAAGAAGAGGGAGGGGAAGCTCCTCAATTCAGGTTCAATATATCCAGTGGGAAGCAAGGAACGGTGAGGGGAAAGCTACAAAATTCAGGTTCAATATATCCAGTGGAAAGCAGGAAATAGTGAGGAGAAGCTCCTCAATTCAGATTCAATATATCCAGTGGAAAACAAGGAACAGTGAGGGGAAGCTCCAAAATTCAGGTTCAATATATCCAATGGAAAGAAAGGAACAGTGAGGGGAAGCTACAAAATTCAGATTCAATATATCCAATGGAAAGCAAGGAACAGTGAGGGGAAGCTACAAAATTCAGGTTCAATATATCCAATGGAAAACAAGGAACAGTGAGGGGAAGCTCCAAAATTCAGGTTCAATATATCCAATGGAAAACAAGGAACAGTGAGGGGAAGCTCCAAAATTCAGGTTCAATATATCCAACGAAAAGCAAGGAACAGTGAGGGGAAGCTACAAAATTCAGGTTCAGTGTATCAAACCTGCATTGCTGAAAACGTGGCCTTCTGTTAAAGCTACAAACCTCAGGTGTGTATTTTGTCATTCCAATGATTTCTGGCAAATTTGAGACTCCATTTTCAGAAACACACATTTAATGCCTCACTCCTGCCCAGTACAAAGACAGACAAGCTGGACAGGTTGAATGCAGCACTGGGATGGTTAATGGCTTGGTCCCACTCTGCTACACCTGTGTGCAACCACATCATCCATTATTGCTCTATTTGGGCAGGAATTTTACCCACACCAAACTGTTCATATGGTCTCTGCATTTCACAGAAAACACTGACACTAAAGCTTTATCCTGCTTGAAAACACAATGCAAATATAAAATGGCAATTTGCTGTAACAGAAAGTGGCCATTCAATGTTTAAAATGCCAGTTTAAAATAAGTTTAGCAGCACTTTTCTGTTCAAACAGCGCTGATGTAGCCTGGCTCCTAAAGTTTATCATAATTCTCCTCAGCCAAACTAAAATGGGATGAAATATTTAATTAAGATGTTCTACAAATATTCTATTAAAAAAACCACAGCTGTCATGGGAAATAGATGCTGCTCTTTCCTGCCAAATTCCACCAAAAAATATCCAACATCCTTTCGTTCTCCCTCCTCCTCTTTTTCATGCCCCCAGTCCCCCACCCACACACAGAGGACACTGTTACATCACTCCACGTACAAATCTTTTTGCTGCCCTCATTTCCCAGAGATTAACGATCAGGCAGCTCAAATCAGCTTTCCCAGCTGCACTGAAGTCAAATATTAAATGGCAAAGCCCAAAGGCTTTGAAGGCATTTCAGTCAGAGCGACCCGAGGTGTGCCAGGCCTGGAGGTGCCTCAATTTACCTTAAAGGACAGAAAAGAGAATTACAAAAGTCACGGGCTACAGGATTTTTTAAAAAATCATCCTGGTTTACTTGGAGTCAAGGGTTGTGTCAGTGTAAAAGGGAGATCCAGAGGCATTGGGATAAATGGGATTGCACAAGGAGGCAGAGCAGGGTGGGGGTTATGGAGGAGGAGATGGGAGTCATAACCTTTATAGGAAAGGATAGAGATGAAATAGCTCACCAGGGAGCCCATCAGTGCCTCCATGGAAGTCAGACTAATTGCCTCAAAGTAACCAATTTAGAGTCATTTTAGAGCAATCATTGCTCTGAAAGAGTTGAGGGTCAAGATAAAAGTAAATTTGGGAGTTATTTTTACTTTCCTGCAGGCCTGAAGCAGCAGCCATCTTCTCAGCTCTGGGCAAGCTCCCAAAGAGGCCTGGGCTTGTGCTGAGCCAAGCCCCATCTCCAGGACATCCACACTCTGCTCAAGGGCTGGAATTCTAAAGGAATTGGGATTATGCAAGGTTGGCCTGAGCTCCCCAAAAGCAAAGGGGTTTTTCCAGCTTCCCAAGGCCTTCATGCAGGACAAAGAACCCAGTCTGTCATTGCAGAATGACATTGCAGTGCCCAGCTGCCAGTCAAACTCCTCTTTACTACCAGCATCATCCCAAGGCAGGCTCCATCCCATTCCCCATCAGGAATACTCTGACAGGGCAGAAAATGGCCAAAGGGCTGTGCTCACCAGTGAGGGTCCCTGAATGCAAAGGCAAGGCAAAAAGAGGAATGCTTCTGGCACTGGGAGGAAATATTCCTAATTAAAGTCTGAATTGTGCACTCAAGAAAGGAGAATCTATCAAAAACCACCCCAAAAGCTCAGCTCAGGTAGGCACAGAAGCTCTGCAGTGAGCACAGCTGGGCTGGAAGGGGAGCAGTGCACAGAGAAGGGAACACCTTGTGTGTGTCAGGACAAATCCTGCCTCAGGAATGAGGGAAAGCAGAAAAGAAGAAGCTGAAGAATTTACCAGATCCCTCAAAAACAGCAGGAATTGGTCAAACATTTGGAACCAACAACAGAAATTGTACCTGTTCCAGTTCAGATTCAACCAAGACTTCAAAACCAACAATTTGCACTGAGTGAATTAACACATTTTCATTATTAAAAAGAAACAAGCAAAAGCAAATAAACTATAATTAAACTCACAACCTGCCTGATTAGATATCACTTTTACTTCAAAAATTGGAACATGTGACATAAAAAAACCCCACAAGATGGAATGTTTGCTTCCCAAAATTATTTCCAGAGCAAGACATCATTCTGAAGACCCAAAACAAACCTGTTACTATTTGAGAGGATAAATGAGTATCAAACTCATTAGCAGCCCCACAAGTAAGTACACAATAAAATAAACACTCTCTCAGATTATAAGCAAACATGATACAGGCTGTGGCTATGGCAAGTCAGCCAGGAACAGCAGTGAGCTCACAAAGACCCTGGAAAAATACTGGTACTCAGCAAATTACAGTCTAGACAGTCTCCCCTTTTCCCAGAGGACATTTATTTCCTCCTAGACAGCTGCAAACACTACAGAAGAAACCTTTAAACCAACCTGCCCAAGAAACACAATCACATCTTCAAACAAACCTTTTTTAGGACGGGGTTTTGTTGGTTCTGTAGCCGCTGGCGATGGAGAAACCTGAAAAGACAGAAACCAGGAGTAGTAAATAGACCAGGCAAGGGTTCTTGAAGCTCTGTTCCAGAAAATAATCAGAAAGGACAACTGGCAAATCCCAAAGGAGGGCATAAAAATAGCAGCATTGCTGCTGGACAAACTCTGCCCTGCCAAGCAAGGCAGAGATTTCTGATTAAATAAACACCCCCATTGTGCAGCACATCCCTGTTGTGGGGTCACTTCTGATCACCTGCATCCCAAAGTGATCTTTACCTTGCAAAATAAAACAATACTGGAGCATTTAAGGACCTAATTAGAGATCACAGAGAAAATAAGTCAAAGCCATTTATCATCAAACATTTATGATGTTAATTAGGCAGAGCTGTTCCTGGGAATCATCCGAGTGCACAGGATGTGAGCACAGGGATGTCCCATCACATGGAGGGCAGGGAACCTCCCCCAGCAAACACTGCCCAGAGCTCCCAGTCTGTGGAAAATACATTAATTTTATATGATTTTCTTACTTTACATCAGCCATCAAACCTTCATGGAAGAGAAATGGGCTTACACAGGAAAGTATTTTTATTTTTCCTTCTGATTTTTGGGAAGACACAACACAGGATTTTATACACCTGTGTCACCTTCCTTCTCCTTAATAAATAATTTTTAAAATCAGAGATTCAGACAATCTTTGTTCCTTGGAATGTTTTGGGAACACTTTCTAGTTGCATCTTTTTCTTTACTGGAGATGGGGCAGATCAGAGAGGCTGAGACATGAAAAATAACCCAAGAAAGGCTCTTCCTTTTGTTTTTGTTTGTTTTTTTTTCTTTTACTATTTACTTTTTTGTTTCTTAACAGTTTCTAAAATTTTAATGACTTTTCAGATTCCTATTGTGAAAAACTGAGCTGGATTTTCACGGATTTACCCAACTCTGAGCACTCCATCCTCAGCAGGAATAACCAGCACAATCACCTCATTTTTTTACATATTGCAATTTTTTTAATCTGCACACCCATCATTCTGAGTCCTCTCACTCTGCTAAGACTTTCCTGGAGTTTCTCCTATTTCCTCCTCACCTGAGTAACTTTCTACCCATCCTTTTGTCCAGGTAATTTCTAAGAACACTGAACAACCCAGGCCTGATACTGACCCCTGAGGGGCTCCACAGCAACCACTCTCCACCCCAAAAACTTAAACAATTATGGAATGGCTTGGGTTGGAAGGATCTTAAAGATCATTTTGTTCAGTCCTCTGCCATGGGCAGGGACACCTTCCACTGTCCCAGGCTGCTCCAAGCCCTGTCCAACCTGGCCTTGGGCACTGCCAGGGATCCAGGGCAGACACAGCTGCTGTGGGCACCCTGTGCCAGGGCCTCAGCACCCTCACAGCCAGGAATTCCTTCCCAATATCCCATCTAACCCTGCCCTTTTGCACCTTTTAGCCACTTTCTGTGTCCCATCCCTCCATCCCTTGTCCCAGTCCCTCTCCATCTTTCCTGGAGCCCCTTCATGCCCTGGCAGGGGCTCTGAGGTCTCTCCGAGCCTCCTTTTCTCTGCACACCCCCAACTTCCTCAGCCGCTCCTTGTGCTGCAGTCCTTTCCCCATCTCCTTGACTTTTCCCCTGTTCCAGTACCTAATAATCGATAATTAACGTTGATTACCTCAGCACAGGCTGAAGTTCCCTCACGTTTTCCATACCCAGTGTGCAGATTAAAAACTCGCTCTTCAAAAGAACTTCCCGCCGCCGCTGCCACCCCTCACTTCCCTTCACGTCCCCTCCCGTCCCTGTCCCCTCCCGTCCCTCTCTCCACCTCAGCCCTGGTGCCTCTCTCCCCTCTCCCCTCACCGTGGCGTCCTGAGGCTCCGCCATGGCCGCGGCGGGCCGGGGTTGCCATGGCGACCGCCGCCACTTCCGGCGCGGCCATGGCGCGCGGGGCACGGCGGGAAGACTCTTCCCCCCCCCTCCCCCATCAATCCCGGTCCCCGTTTAACCTGAAAAACACCCGAAAAAACACAGAAATAATAAAAATGTCCGGCTTTTGGAAGGTTTTATTCGGAACTCCACGGTGTAGAAGGAAATTGGGCCGCCAGTGAGAAGGGATAGCCCGGGAAGCGCTGAGCGGCCGCGGCCCCGCTCCCTCCCCGCCCCACAGCAGCAGCAGGGAGGGAGGTTGGCATGGCGGATTTTATTTTCCTTTATATTCCCACAGCGTCTGTGGGGATGGTAGTTCGCTGCGAGCGCCTGAAACCCGGGGGAAAGGAGCTGCAGCAGGTTCTCCCACAGAACAGGGCTTTGTCACTGTCTCTGTTTACCCACAGCCATGGGGACTGAGGACGCCACAGAGCGGGTTCCCTTTGGGGGCAGTGCCCTCATCCCTGGCGTTTTCCTTTCGGGGGACGCGGAGTGAAAACCCAACGCCTTTGTGCTTGTACCTGCCCTGCCCAGCCCAGCTTCCAAGTGTTTCACTGCATGGACAGAGAATTCCCAGCGGGAATAGCAGGGACGGACACGGGCACGGCCGCTCCACGCAGCCCTGCGCCATCCCACCCCTCCAGCAGCACCAGAACAGCACGGGGAAAGAGGCTGCACTCCCTCGCCTCTGATCTCCAGGGCAAATAAAGGGAAAAACAGGGACAAAACCACACCACGTCTGATTTCCAGGGCAAATAAAGGGAAAAGCAGGGATACGGGGACAACACCACATCTGTGGAACGTCGGTAGGAGCGGTGAGGGAGGCGAAGTGAGCCCGCTGCCAGCTGGAAACAGCATCCCGTGTTACAGCCCTGCCTGGGATCTGCGTTTTTCATCTGATCCCTTCACAACTTCCATCCCCTGGAAGCTGGCAGAGCGGCAGGAGGCTTGGAGGACACTTGCCTGGCGAAAAATACCACAGAAGGAATTCCTATACAGGAGTAAATTTAATAAAACCACCACCAATTGTTTACTTTAACATAGCTCTTGTTACAGAAATCATAAAAATGGACTCAGTAGCTAAACTCATTAGTTCTTTCCCCTTTTAATTGAAAAATACTCCGCTGATTTCAGCTTCTACTGCACTAGATGGAGTGTTAAATAGTTACCAGGACAGGACGCCCAGTGATTGAGCCCAAAACAAACACAAAGACAATTCCATCAGCTTTCCTTTTCCATGTTACGACTCGTTATAATGAAGTGAAAATTAAAACAGCAAGAAAGGGTCCATTTGACAGATGAAAGGTGGAGGGAGAGGAGATCCACAGCCGAAATCTCGCAGGAAGCCTTTGGAGAAGTGGTGCAAAACACCCCTCCGTGTCCTGCCTCGGGATCCAAAACAAATCTCTAAACACACACAAACACACACACACGCACTCACACGCCTCCTCTGGGATCACAGCACGTGTCCTGCGTGCACCAGTGGGAACAGAGAGCTGGATTTGGGCAGGTAAAGATAGATCTGGGGCCAAAAATAAACCAAGAAAAAGGCAAGGCATCCTGAACCAGAGCTCCAGGAGCTGCGAGGGGCCGCGTCCGTCGCCAGCAATGGATACACACACAGACCTGGGGGAGGCCCTGGACAGAAAGGAACTGCAGGAAGAGGAGAAACCCAACTGCTCTGGAAAAAGCCTTCCAAAAAGAAAAAAAAAAAAAAATATATATAGATATATTCACTACACCAGCACACGCTTCCCCCACCCCAGCCCAGGGAAAAAAAAAAAACAAAACCAAACAAAACAATCAAACTGAAAGAAAATGCACAGCAAATAGACATAATCTTGAAGATTTTTAAAGAATAAATATTTTTTTGTAATTAAACATTATGCAAACACGTGCCACGCTTGCTCTTTGTCCATGCATATGCGCTATATACAACTTTGAAAAATACTGTGTTGTCCTCTTTTTGTTTTAAAAGTCATATACAAAGGTTGGGGTTTTTTTTCCTTGCTGTGTACCCCCCTCCTTCCCTCCCCAAAAATCCTCTTTACAATGAGCCAATCCACATTCATCCATGTATTTGGGTGGCAGAGAGGAGGAGGGGGGTGGGAGAGCCACCCCCCTTACCAAAGTCCATTAAAATGGCTGGTTTGGACATGAAAAGCAGTGTCAAGAAACTGGTTTAAGTTTCATCTGTACTACACACAGGAAAAGAAAGAGAGAAAAGAAAAAGGAGTCGGCTTGGAGGATGAAGCTACGTTACAAGTTAAAGTTGGAGGGTTTTTTAGTGCGTCTGTCACACTCTTGGCCGCCTAGAATACTGTTGTACAATGGTTTATCTACCTTTTTTTTATTACAATATAATTTACTTAATTTTTCTGTTAACAAAACAGAATCCCGGTACTACAGACCAGCGGTGTAAGAGGCGGAGCAGCGCCCTGGGTGGGTTTTATTGGAATTGCATGAGCACTCTAGGATGGGAAAGGGTTCAGAGTTCATTGCTGCGGGGCCGGGCTCAGTCCTCGATGTACTCCCACAGGTCCTTCTCGTAGCCTTCATGCACGTGCTGCAACAAAACCCTCCGCCGGCTCTCGCAGTATCTGCAGGGGACAGGGACAGCGTGGAGAATGCACATCAGCAATCATGGAGCAGCAGGGACAGGGACAGCGTGGAAAAGGCACTCAGGAATCATGGAGCAGCAGGGGACAGGGACAGCACGGAAAAGGCACTGTCAGGAATCATGGAGCAGCCCTTGTTGCCTTGTGATTTCAGGATTTACCTCAGAAACCCGGTTCCTCCCATGGTGATTCCCTGCCAGGTGTGTCAGTCACCTCTCCTTTCCCATCCCTGACCCCTGCCCAGCACTGTCTGTCAGTCCTGGCATTCCAGAAGGGTGTGGGGTGATTGGCAGAGTCAAAGGATGCTCTCTACCCTTGGGGGACATTGGGCCATCCAGGTGTCCTTTGAGACCTTCCCTCCTGTACCTGGTTGATGGTCCCCGTGTTCCTTCCCTCCCCCTCTCCCCGGGGTTAAAAGGAACAGCAACCATGCAGTTTGGAGAGTTCTGTTGAAGCTGTTGCTGGGCCAGAATAAAGCTCTGGATCCAAAAAACCCTCCATCAGAACCAACTCCTTTCCTTCACCTTTGTCTTAAAGCTTCTCCAGCAGAGGGAAACCTGAGGAACAGCCCCTCCATGGGAGGAAGCTCCATCCCAGAGCCACCAGAGCGCCCCTCCATGCCTTGACTTGCATCCACGTGCTCACCTGCAGTGTCTCTGAGGTGAAAACACCACAGTTGCCCCTTTTTGGTCAAGCAGCAAGGGCCAGACAAGCTCAGGCACATCCCATGCAGCTATACTGGTATTATTCCAATAGCCCTGGCACCAAGCTATCCAAACCTACAGCATGCCTCACATCCTGTCCCAGACTGCAAGGCAAACTCTATTCTATTTGCCATCTGGATGGCAGTTGGCTTCTGCTCAGTGGGCAGTCTTCCTTATCTCTTCCACTATCAACCCTCCCTCCAGGGAGACACCTGCTGATAAGAGGCTATAGAATGTCACTGCATGGCTGATAAGAACTACAGCATCCCATTGGGAGATGTGAGCCCAGAGGGAGGAGCCAAGCATTGCTACCCAGATATAATCCAGAGGTTCTGAACACCAGCACGGCTTCTCCTCTGGATTCCCCACAGGAACAGCAGCTGCCTCTTCCACTGGACTTTCAGAGGAAGAGACTGCACCTTCCTACAGGATCCCTGCTCCATCAGAACCACCCCGGACACTCCAGGAGGGCTGCAGCCACAATTCCAATGGCACTGCTGCCAACACCCTGACCCACAGGGTGTCAGGTGGTGATCTGACTCTGTCAGTGTTGTTCTACTTCACTGCATTGTTTATTTTATCCTTTTATTTTCTTCCCTATTAAAGAACTTTATTTCTTGCTCCCATATTTTTTACCTGAGAGCCCTTTAATTTAAAATTTATAGCAATTCGGGGGGGGGGTGTTTACATTCTCCATTTCAGGGGAGGCTCCTGCCTTCCTTCGCAGACTCCTGGCTTTCCAAACCAAGACACTTCCAAAAGAGGTGATCTCCCAAGAAGGGAGTTTGTATTTACAGCCTGCTAACAGTGCTAATTAACACTGGCTGCTCCAGTCACTCAGCTCCAGGTCCCTGCCTGGAAACCAGTGTGCAAATTCAGAGTTTTTCAGGCCAAAGTATCCCCAGAACCTCTACAGCTGAGAAACCTTCAGGAATAACTGGAGGAGGAGGAAGCAGCAGCTGTGGTTTGAAAAAGTCAGAGCACAGGTTAGTGGAGATACATGGAATGGGATGAGCTCTCCCCAAACACAGCCGGCTGCCTGCTCTAAGCCCCATCAGGATAACAAAAAGCCATGTGTTAGCTGGGGAAAAAACTGGCTGGAGGTGTTCAAGGCCAGGTGGGATGGGGCCACCTGGTCTAGTGCAAAGTGTCCCTGCCCATGGCAGGAGGTAGAACAATATTTAAGATCCCTTCCAACCCAAACCAGTCCAGGATGAAAACCTCAGGAGCACTGACACAGTTGTAGATGGAGATGGAAGCAGTCCCAAGGGTTACTGGTCTGGCTGGAGAGCAGGTTTCACCTCACATCCCAACATGTGGCTCTCAGGGGGACACTACACCCAGGGAGTATTCCCACCTACTCTGACTGAAAAATGCTGCACATAAAACTGATCCAAGAGCCCTCCCAGGATCCTGAGGAAAAGGGATATCACAGAACAGCAAAGGATGTAATTTTGGGTGTGTTAGAAGACAAAAAGGACAGAAACATTGAACAAATTCAGGTTCCAAGAGCAAACTCTAAATAAACATCTGAGAGGTTCTGGCTGCTGGGAACCTGGCTTGTTTGGCAGGGGTCACACATCCCTCAGGAGAAACCTCCCAGTGGGAAGCTGTCCCTGATCCCAACACACTGACAACTGGCAGCAATTCCTCACCTAATGCTCAGGACCTGATCAGAGTGACTGATTTATCCATCAGAGCAGCTGTGGCTCCCCTCACTGCTGTCAGCTGGTCAAGAGAAACCCCTGTGCACAAAGTCCCATTGATTTTCAGGAGCATGTGATGGCAAACACGTGGTCTCTGCTTTTAGTTATTTTTCTGCTGGATGGGTGTGGGGGGCTTAATCCTGTTTTCTAGATATGTCTTTGCAAGCAAAGAGATCCAAACAGCTGAAACTGAACCAGCCTGGAGGGCAGTTCCTGCAGCTTCCCAGAGCTCTTTAAACCCACCTTGATGACATCCTGCTCCCAGTCTTGCATCAAAGGGCACCGTGCAGGACATGATTAAGACATGACTGAACTGGTTAATCAGGGACCTGCACGGGCTTGACAGATGTATTTTCTTCCCAGAAATGTGAAGGCAGGTTTGGGATACTGTTTCCAAGCGATTCAGGCTATATTAGGTTGTAATTTCACCCCTACAAAAGCATCCAGGTTCAGAGGACTGAAGTAAACAAGCAGCTTCATCTGAAATATCAAATTAATGGTGGCCTTAAAGGGTAAATTACAAAATGTCTCCAAAAAGAAGGTCAGGAAAGTCTTGTCCAGCCCCAGCTGTGCTGCCAAAGTTGTACAGAATGAGCCACCAAATCTTAACAGCTCCTGCCACGCCCCAAAGTCCATTGAGTCCTACAGCTCACCCTACTTTGGATATTTTCTTCCCCCTAAACCAGGCATAACAAATTCAGTGATTTTGGCAAAATGCCTCAGAAATGCAAGCCCTAATCCTGTGACTCATCCGCATTTTCAGCTTTGTACTTTTCCACTGTGCAGAAATGATTCTCCTGGGACTGAACAAAGCACTGGCATCTGTGTCACCTGGACCCCAGTCCCTGCTCCCCTTCCCAGCTGGGCAG
Organism: Ammospiza nelsoni; assembly: GCF_027579445.1. Classification (NCBI taxonomy): domain Eukaryota; kingdom Metazoa; phylum Chordata; class Aves; order Passeriformes; family Passerellidae; genus Ammospiza; species Ammospiza nelsoni. The sequence continues at coordinate 17,932,929 of NC_080646.1, forward strand.
GCTGCTCTATCCCTCTTCCTCGGGGACAGCTTTCCTACACCCACGTTTTGCACAAATGGACCCAGCAGACAATTAAAAGAGCCAATTGCTCTCTGCTGGCAGCTCATCCTAGGCCAAAGCTGGCAGCTTGGAATAACAAAGTCACTCCTTGTTCTTTGGCCCTGGCTCTGTGGATCCCAGTCTGGTGCTGGCCATTCCCACATGCTCCTTCTGTGCAGGAAGAGCAGTGTACTGAGAGCCATTGCTTCTGGACATGGGATTTTTTCCATTCTGGGGTTGAATCTTCCAGCTCCTGCTCTGCAGAGCAGATGGAAGGCAGAGCTGGGAGCCTCTCCCCACAGGCTGTCACCTCCCCTGAGAGCTGGGACACAAAACCACAGTGCCAGCATCTGCGTGAGGGCTTCACCCGGAGGATTTGGGGCTGGCTCAGGACAGCACTGCTGCTCTCAGAGATCCAGGGAATGGCTGATCACAATGGGTGGCACAAAGCCAAGAACAAACAGCTTCCCAAGGATGTGGCTCTGGAGAAACTGTATCTTGGCAAGTGCTCAGGTCACTACCTGACACAGGGCATGGCAACACTCTTTGGCTGTTTTGAGAGAAAGGAGTATTCCAACACAAACCTGTACTTATCCTGTACTTTCTGCTTTATGTCTTGCAGCGAATCTTGGGATATATCTCGCTCCAGGTACCCAGAAAGCACCTCTGTAGCATTCTCTAAGTCTGCTTGGTTATTCTGTAAAGAGATAAGAGAAAAAAAGTGTTTGAGGGAGGTAAAGGAAAGGGGGAGATTTTTATTTCAGCGCAATTGGAATCAGTACCAAAATAAAAAAGGATTAGATATCATGGAATCCCAGATTGATTTTGGGTGGAAATGGACGTTGAAACTCATCCAGTTCCATCACTGCCACGGGCCACCTTTCACTAGACCAGGCTGCTCCAACCCCCATTCAACATGGCCTTGAACACCTCCAGGGATGGGGCAGCCATAGCTTTGTGATTCTGTGACTCCTTTAACACACCATCCTACACAATACCCAGAGAACCTCTAACTTTGACACAAGAGAAAATTAAACCAGACTAACTTGGGTAAAAGTGGGGACTAGAGCCCTCCAAGCATTAAATCTTATTTCCTCAGTTTTACAATTTGAATTCCTCACAACCCCATTTTCTCCTACCTCAAAGATAATGGACTGATTATTCTTTTTGAGGTAGAAGGCAAAGACGTAAGTGTACATGAGTGTGGCACGACACTGGCAGAGGACGTCGACTGCTTTCTTCAGGAACTGCACCTCAATCCATGACATGTTGTGCTGCTGCATCTCCTCCATCTTCTGCTTCACCTGAGCATAGAGCTTGTGCTCGAAGCGCAGGCTCTGCATGTGGTTCATGTAGCGGTTGCAGTAGAACAGGTACCTCTGCAGGGCTGCTCGGGATCGCTGCATTAATTCCCATTAGGGAGAAAGAAAACAAATAGTTAAAATAAAGTAATGGCTGCAAGAGAAGTAAACCCTTCACAAGGCTCTTCCTGATCCAGAGAATGAGCTTCCTTTCCAAAGGAGGCTCCTCTCTCCTGTCGTGTTGGGCAGACAGCTCCGCGCAGCCCCGCTAACCCTGGGAAGCGCCCCGGGCACTTCCCAGCACAGCTCTGACATCCTCACTCCCAACCATGGAAGCAATTACAATCACACTGCTCCAGCCTCATCACTTCTGTATTTCAGCCTCTCGACTCAAGGTAAAGCACTCAAATGTTTCCAGTGTCATGACAAAAGAAAGAAGATGATGTTTTGTTGGGGGGTCTTTTGCTAATAAGGAATTCTAATTACTGTGCTTGGGCTAAGAGGGCAATCTCAGGTTGATTATAAAGCAGGGGAAAGGCACCGTGTGCTAAACAAGAGAACGAAGATGACTCAATACACAGTCATTAATCTTATTTTCCTCACACTGACAAACCAGCTGTAAAAAACTAACACCACGGGCATGGTTCAACTTGTGTGCTCTGGATGTACAAAGGTAGCAAGCACATAGCAGGCAAAGCCATCCCTATCTTAAAAGTCAAAAGACTTAACTGTCCTTTGGATTTGTGCCCGAATCCGTGAACTCCTTCAGAGCAGATGTGTAGGTTTAGAGAAAGCACAGCACAGGGCCGATGATCTCCCTCATCACCAAAGGTTATGGACTCACCTCCTGTGCATCCCTTGCTGCCTTTGCATCATCCTCATTGTAGCGATTACAGTTGTACCTGTAACAAGGACACCGATTCCACAGATTTCAGTCCAAATCCGTGCCGTTTGCACCGCGACCTCCTCGCCCTTCCAGCAAGGCGCGCTCCCGAACTCACCAGGCAGATCCGTGGGGCTCCCAGGGGCCCAGACACACCCAGCAGAACTCCGCCTTGCAGTTCTGGTTCCGACAGACCATGTGGTTGCAGCCCCCGTCCTTCTCGATGGTGACGTGGCATTTCGGGCATTCCTGTCCACAGGACAGAGAGCACCGTTAGCAGGGCAAGCACGGGACCCCAACAGCCTGGGGAACTTGGAAGGGTTCCCACAGCAGGCAGACAGAGCACGTCAAGAGAAATACATGATTTAATTCTTCCCTTTGGACATCGAGATCCTCTTCAGTCAGGCCTTAAAATACTTCCAAACCCGGAGCAGTTAGACAGAAAAAAACTTAAGGAATAACATATTTTATCTATGCTGCTCTCACAGAGGGACACTGGGCGAGTCACTTCATGACCTTCCCCAAAATCCCAGCAGAGGGGTGGTCTCTAAGAGCCTGGGAAGCATGAGGAACTTGGCTTTCCTCACCACCGAGTGTCTGCTCCACTCTGGGACTGAGACCAAGCCGGAATCACGCTGTTACCAATCCTGCAGCTGTAACACGCCATCCAGAAAGGAGCTGAAAACATGCAGCAAGACTCTAGTGTGCTTCAAAGAAGCTGCTGTCAGCTAAAAAGACACTTCTCTTCCTGAGGTGTTTCCATGTTTCCCATCAGGTCCCTTTTTTCCCTCACTGAAGACTTTTCCATAAAAGCTCACATGGGCTTTCCCTTTCAGGAGTAAGGCTTTTGACAAATGTGAGTATCTCAAAGGGCAGCTCTGCACAGGGAAATATCTGGGGAATATAACACCAATATCTCCATGAGCTTGGAAATTAACAAATCAACAAAGCAGCAAATACAAGAAGAAAAAAGCTGCATAAATAAAACCAAAACCATTTTAGGCTGAATCAGCTCCTCATCCAGCTCATCCCACAACCACACCAGCCTTCATGAAGTTTCTGCACGAGCCAGTTTTTATCTATAACACAATAACAAACATATCCAAACCAGTGATACACACACCTGTAAAACCAGCTGCAGCTTTTGGGTCAGAAGCATGTGAAATCCCCTCCCCAGTCTGGAGCATGTCTTTTCTAACCAAAGCACACAGCTCCTACCATGGCAATCAGATAAACTCTCAGCAAAGGAAGAAACCAACATGCACAATCACTCCAGAACTGTTACTTCTACATAAGACACAATCCAATGGGTTCTTGCACACCCACTCTGAGTGTCCCAACTATTACTGCATTTTATATGAGTCTGCCAGTTTGGATTGTCACAGACAGAATTTGCACATCAAACCACAAGGGGATCAAGCAGCAACCAAGCACAAAAGAGGGATTTTTCAGACCTGCCTTTTTCCCAGTCACCTGTGTTTGTTCTTCAGACTCAGCAACTGTACTACAAACAGAGTAAATGAAGCACAGTAGCTCCTGTGCTGGTCCCCTCAAGGGCACAACACCAACATGTTCCCTAGGACTGTCCACAGGATGGATACTCAACCAGGGAAGCTTGTTCCCAGTTAGTCACTTCAGTTCTGTGAACTTCAAAGTCAAAAATGGTCCCTCCTTCAAACAGAGCACTCAATGCAGCATCTATTTCCCTTCCTCCCTCTTCCAATCCTGCACCAACAAGCCAAGACTCAAATGTAGGTTTATGTCAGCAATGTCCTACCCAGCTGTGCAGATCCCTGCTCAGTCTGCTCATCAGCCAGGGTGGCCCTAAGTACAGACAGTGGCCCTGTCCCACCATGACCCTGGGCTGCACAGCCAGAGGAGGCTGTGGAGCTGTGCAGTTCTTCCAGACACATCTCCCATCAGGGGCAGACCTCACTGGTGGGAGGCACAGCTGCTGTGATCCCTCCTGCTGAGCAAAATCCTACAGTGAGAGAGGGAGAACAGGCCTCAGGTGACCTGCCTAGCTGCCACAAGCACATATGCACAGCACAGGGATTTGGGGCCATATCACCCCAGTGAGGCTCCACCAGGAGCAGGGAAATTCTGCCCTCCTGCCTTTGAGGTGGGATCAAGCTTTCCAATGTGTCCACAGTGCTCAGGGCTTTGAGCTCTGGAATACAAACTAGGACAAAAAGACCCTTCCAGTGCCTCAAAGGGCTCCAGGAGAGCCTGGAGAGGGACTCTGGATGAGAGGGAATGGTTTTCCACTGCCAGAGGGTGGGGCTGGATGGGATATTGGGAAGAAATTCTTCCCTGTGAGGGCAGGAGCCCCTGGCACAGGGTGCCCAGAGCAGCTGTGGCTGTCCCATCCCTGGCAGTGCCCAAGGCCAGGCTGGACAGGGCTTGGAGCACCCTGGGATAGTGGAAGGTGACAGAGGTGGAACTTGATTTAAGGTCCTTCCAACTCAAACCATTCCATGATTCTAGGATCTCATTCCAGCCCTTTTCTCACAGGGAATGTCATCCTTTCCACACCTTCATGCTCCTGTCTAGCAAAGCACAAGGAAGAGGTGACACAGTATCTGTGCAGATCCCTAAAGCTGTGTAAAAGTGAAAAGTTGAGTATTAATAAAAATTAAAGCCATGAAAAGCACATACTAAAGACACCAGCAGAAAAAGAAGTAGTAACTACTCAAGTCACCAACAGAACAAGTGGGAGAGATTTACAGATTAATGAGGATAGGGAAGGAAGCTCTCCCTGAGAATTACAGCCATGCAACAACCCAACAGGCAGCAAATCAAGTTACTAAACCTGCAGATTATTGTGCACATTATCAGCCACAGCACAGCACAGAAGTGACCTCATTAACATTGTTCCACTTCAAACAATTCCATACTGGGCTTGGAAACAAAAGCCTGGGCAAACCTGGCAAAGGAGAACAATCCTGATTTTGTTGTAAAAGTCCATGCACACATAAAGCACCATAAACCTCAGCAGCTCTTTTATGAACAGGAAGCTAAACAGAAACATGTTTCTTATTTCAGGGCAAGTGAAAGAGATTAGTCCTTTCTAGAACTCCCAGAGGAACTGGTAGACATCAGCACCCCACAGCCACATTCACATCAATGCCTTCACCCCTGACCCATCCTATAAGGACTCATCAAAAACCACAGGGGTTTCTTAATGAATTTCAACAAAACCCAAAACATTATGGCTAACACAAACACTACACTAGTCATAGAGCAAAATTTTTAAAGCAGATTTGAAACACCAGTTCGTCTGAGAAACGGAGATGGCACTTGGGCACTTTTAGAAAAACACAGACCACAGCTCCACTGCGGTGGGAAATGAGGGAGCACAGTTTGGTGCTGGTGCCCAGGAGGATTCCATGTCCTGCCAGAATTCCCACACATCAGGATCTCCAGAAAGTACAAAGGGAGCACTTTAAGCCATTAAAAAGGGACCTGAAAAGGCAGAGATGTGGGCTCATGCCATTTTATCTCATGCACAAGAGAAAAACAGCCAATGGGTTTTTTTGGAGAAGAAAATGTGCCTGGTTTATCCATCAGCCCTTCATGCTCTGTCTGACCTGCAAGGGGGAAGGATGGGGATGTGCCAGGAGCCAAAGAAGCAAGGCTGGGCCTTTTTTGGTACCAGATGAACAACTTTCATTAACATCAATTAAAGTTCCACAATAAAAAGCAGTGCCTTGTGTGAAGGCCAGCACCTCACTGGCTTTATTCTTTTCCCTTTGGTATTCCAAGAAGCAGAGATTAAAATCACACTCAGGTTCCATACAGGTTTCCCCTCCTCCTTTTAGACCACTTCCAGATACACCTTAAGAGTACAAAATAAATGCACAAATCCAAGTTTTCTCTATTTTTCACTCCTTTGGATGTCCACTTGACAAAAGTAATGGATCTCTGTGGTTCCTTTATTCCCAAATACCAATACTTAAACTGAAACTTGCCGAGTTTAAGTCAAGAAAGGAAGAACCAAGTTTGTCAAATAAACTGAAAAAGGAAGAAATGTGCAAATCCTTGGACTATTCAACACCATTCCTCAAGAAGACTGAGAATTACAGGCTTGATAAAGAACTTGTATTGCCTTATCTCAACTTTAAATTACTCTAGTTAAGCTGAACTCATGTGAAAGTAGCTTATTTTAAGAAAAAAGCCATCTACTCCAGCACATTCTGCTGCAAGGGCTGTATCTTTTGTAGAAGTAGAAGGAATTTAGGTCTCCTAAGTGCAAGTAAATGAATGCAAAAGAATAAAAAAATCATATCAGAAACCACAGAACTCACTACTCGAATCTCCTCGTTTTTCATTCAGACCACTCTACATAATTCATCAAAAAACACATCACATCATTCCAGTTTGGGAACAGAAGCCAATTCAGCTGGGTTTCACTCTTCTGTTCTCTCACACAATTGCCTAATCTTCCTTTCCAACTCCATCTCCCAGGACAAGCCGGAACAAATGTATCTCACATTCTCCCGTTGCAAAGGATTATCCAGATTTCAAGCCCACATTCCAGAGGATCGGTATTTCTCTTTTACACCTTCATCTTGGTTATGACAGGAAGTCTCCTTCCCTGAGAGGAGCCCACATGGGACAGGATTCATGCCTGGATGGCTCCAGAAAGCGCTTTCCAAAAGCCAGAAACAGCAACGGAGCGTGTAGTCACAACCGAGTTCCTTGGAGAGCTGTTCCCAGTGATAATGGAGATTTCTGCATCTGATGGTACCTGATTCCTTTCTAGGTTCTTCAAAATTAAGTTCAACACAATTTAAGCTGTGAAGCCAACAGTGCAGGCACAAGCTGTGCCTCACCAAACACGGCTGCCCTGCTTTCCTGTTAGGAACAGTACAGAGAGAAAGGAGGGATGGATCCACACTCCAACTGCACAATTCCCACCCCAGTGTACTGCTACAGCCCCACACCCAGACAGCACCTGGGCTTCTCCATGCCTCTGGTCAGGGATCAGCAGGGAACTGAGGCAGGAGTTGGACGCAGCCAGGCTGACCTGGCTCTCCAGAGGCTGCACAGCTCCCAGGACACACATCCCAGAGGCCAAAGCTGGAGATTCCCACCTTCCCCAAGGCAGGGATCAGCATGAGGGTGGTACTCTTCCTGCCAACTTTTCCCTCAATTGAATCCAGCATCAGCCCAGAGAGAGGAATGCCATATTGTCCTTCAGCTAATTCAATGGATATGGATGCTGTAAGACTCCAGCACTGTTGGCTTGCTCAAATGTCTGGAGTAATTACCCTGATGGCAATTTTTCTCCCTGTTGCAGCCTGGGCTAAGTATTCCCATGTAGGAATGTCTGGGACAGTATTAGAGGAAGCAGCTTAGACACTGATGTCCCACAGCAGCAGCTCTGCTGCTCACACCAGACCAAAGGTACCAGTGAAGAAGCAGGGCTGGTGCCAGATGCCACCTTCCAGATGGGTGTTTCCCATCCCCAAAAAACTTCTTATTCCCAAGGCAGGGGCAGGTAGAAGATGGGGAACCCCAAGATCAGCCTCCTGAGGGCTTTAACAGGCAAAGCAGGGCTGTTGCTGTTCCACTGTCCCAAATACGTGAGACCCAAGGCCAGCAGTGCTTACACTCTGCCTTTTCCAAGCTATTGGCTGCTCTTCCTCAGGTTTAATAGGAGCAGTCCCTGAAGGCTCAGCAAACTCCAGACAAAGCTGGTTCAGCCCCAGAGCCACTTTGGAACACACTGAGACAAAGGCAAAGTCCCTCTGGTGACTCTGTGAGCTCCAAGCAGGGCTCACTCCAGGCTGATGGGAGCTGCCCAGCAGGGGTTTCCCTGCCACCATAACACAACATTCCAGCTCGATGGAAACCAGGCAGCCTGCAAACCATGCCATTAACCACTTACACAACAGAGCTAAGAAAACAAAGCAGCCATTTCCTCACTCCCTCCCCACCTTCCTCCTTCAGCTGGGAGCCCCAGGCCTGCTCCTCACCCCCATGGGAGCTGCTGCTTTTGTGTCCATGTTACCATGACAATCTTGGTTTTAATTTGCCCCAAAATGATCAAATGGTAAAGTTTCAGGCAAAGTTGGGCTAAGTAGAAGGAAGAGCTTTACATAATGAAATCCCAGACAGCTGTTGTGCCAGTCTCCACCTGGAATGCTGCCCAGCAGAAATGAAGGCTCCTCCGGAGGCCAATCCCAGGGATTTGAAGGCAGATGTAAATGATGCCAGCCAAACTGAGCCACGGGTGGTGGTAACATGTTCCACACATGGAATGAGCCATGGATCTGCTCAGGGAGGCCACTGGTGCCAGACAGGAGCCCAAATACTTAAATCTTGAGCTTCCTTTGGGTCTCCAATTAACTGTTTCTTCCAAGCACTTTCCTTCACTGAACCTGAAGAAACTCCTTCACTGAACTTGAAGAAACTCACCTGGTTCCAGGCATTAACACCTGTTCGCTCTTCAAACAAGAGCACTTGAGTGTACTGTGGATTTTAAGGCTTGCTCTTAACAGGGAACAGAAAAAGCAATCCTAGTGCAAGGAATTAGATTGATGTCCTTTTCACCTGACTGTATAAAGTCTCTATATAAAATGGAGAAAACCTCTCACCTTTGTGTTGGCTGCAATCCAATTGGAGGTTTCACTGTCATCATCACACTTCTTAATCCATTTCTTTAACCACTGTCAGAAAAATGATGGAAGAAGAGTGTTCAATGTAGCTGGAGGAACTGCAAATGTTCCCAGGACACCTGCTCACATTAAGGTACACCCAGCCACATGGGAACTGGGGAGTGTTGGTGGTGGAAAACTGTGCAAGCAGCCACTAATTTAGTGGCAGACAGTTCCTTCTGCTCCATCCTGATCCAGCAAGCACAAGCACCCAGCACAAACACTCCTGCAATGAGTTTGCAGCTCTTAATCAACACAAACTTCATGTTGGACTCTTAAATAATAAGGACATTTTGGCTTTGGGGTGACTAATTGTGGCCTTCCAGTACCTGAAAGGGGCCTACAAGAAAGATGGAGAGAGACTGTTTACAAGGGCCTGGAGGGACAGGACACAAGGAATGGCTTCCCACTGCTAGAGGGCAGGGATAGATGGGATATTGGGAAGGAAATGATCCCTGTGAGGGTGGGGAGGCTCTGATACAGGCTGCCCAGAGAGCAGCTGTGCCTGCCCCATCCCTGGAAGTGTTCAAGGATGGGGTTTGGAGCACTCTGGGCTAGTGGAAGGTATCCCAGCCCATGGCAGGCTGTGGGAGTAGATAATCTTTAAAGGGAAGGGTTTGGAAGGGTCCAACCCAAACCAGCAAAACCAAATTAGTTGCTCCAGTACAATGGATAAACACCTGACAAAACATCAAACACCTACAGGAACAACTCCTACAGGAATGCTCCTTGTCCAAAAAGCACCTTCACTCCTCTGCAGGGGTCACAGGTCTAACAGCCTCCTCTTCCAGGCAATTCCCACCTGGATGAGGCACTGCTCCCTCACAAGGTCCAACTGGGGGGCAGCAGTAAAGGCACCCAATAGGGTTTCACTGCTGGTTCTCACCCTGTGATTTGAACAGGTGAGCTACTCTGCTCCATGGTGGGAACAAAAATTGGGCTCAGTAGTCCCTGGGGGTCCCTTCCAGCTCAGGATCATCTGTGATTCTATGGACAGCCACAAAAACTTGGGCTTCATTGCTAAGTCTTGCACATACATTTATTTTAAACTTTTTCAAAACACAGATTTGTATAAGAACGTTGACATGCTCACCTTGCATTTAACAGGATCATGCCAGTTTTCACCACAGTTAAAGCTGCAAGGGAAAGAAAGGGAAAATAAGCAGACTGTACTTGTAATTAAAAAGTGTAAGTTTTCTTCTGGGTTGTTCAAAGCCAGTCCTAAGGAAACTCAACACACCCCTCCCTTCAATCCTGAAATGCTTCAAGGGCCACTTCAAAACAGTGACAGAACAAAGGGGAATGGCTTCCCACTGCCAAAGGACAGAGTTAGATGGGATTATTAGGGAGAAATTCTTTACTGTGAGAGTTGTGAGACACTGAAACTGGTTTCTAGAGAAGTCACCCCATCCCTGGAGTGTCCAAGCCAGGCTGGACAGGACTTGGAGCAGCCTGGGATAGTGGAAGGTGTCCCTGCCTATTGTAAATCAAAGGTGACTCCGACGAAGGGGAGAGAGAATGATGCATCTGACTCCAGTGATATCAGAAGGGTAATTAATTACTTTATTATACTATACTATATACATTTCATCTGAACTGAATGTGCCCAGCACTCACTCTGCACACAACTGCTCACTCTGCACTGAATCTTGTGACTGTCACCTGACAGTCCCCACACACACACACACACTCTCTTGGCCCTGACAGGCCAAGGAAACAAAACATCCTCACTCTGGATAAACAATCTCCATATTGCATTCTACTTTGGCACAACACAGCCACAGCAAGTGATAAGAATCGTGTTTTCCCTTTCTCTGAGGTTCAGAGAATCTCAGAAATCCTTGGGAAGAATTGTGCCTTGCTTTTCTCTGTGAAGAGAAACGTGGCAACACCTGCCCATGGCAGGGGGTGGAACTGGACACCTCTGAGGTCCCTCCCGAGCCAAAGCAGCCTCCATGAACGCACAGTAACACACTTGAGGCAGTGAGTACAGGCAGAATCAGCAGCTTTTCGTGGCTGGCTCTTACCAGAACTGACGGCCACATTTGCAGCGCACGGGTTTCGCATCCGGGTACTGGACTTTAACGACGTGGTGGCAGTCGGGGGCAGGACACCACTTTAACAGTCGATTACACTGAAACAAAGCACACATCCCACATCACAGGGGAAGCTGTGCTCAAGGACAGCTCCTGCCCTGCGTGCCTTTGTTGTGGCTGCAAACAGCTAAGAGATTAAAACCAAACCCACTGCACCCATCACTTCTGGCAAGGACTGAAAGCTTGATCCTGTAACAACTTCTGCCCCGGGCTCTACAGGACAGCTGAAGCCACACAGCTGGGAAACTGGGACAGTGCAAACATCCTGCAAAGCACCTTTCTCCAAGTTTATTTGGAGCCTAGAAAACTATCAGTGTTTTGCTAAAGCACTTCTGCAGTTTTACTTCAACTGGCAAAATGTTTAAGGCATGCTCTTGTTTACAGCATTTCCTGCTTTTCAATGTGAAGTATCTCAGGTAACACTCCAGAGCCATAAATATTACATAACTATTATGTAACTACTATAACTACGTAATTCTGCTTCTCAGAACTCAAATATTAAGCAACAGCTCTTGCATTCTCTTTAGGTCTTTTGTCCTAAAGTTTTTTTAGTATTTTCCTACAATTATCCCTGTAATGCAAAGGACAATAAAACAACCCCTGCATTCACACCTGATTAGAGACTATGCAAAAAAACTGCTCTGTAGTTCTAAACAAGCCTCCAGCCTCTGGCTGGCTACACGTGTGAGACAAACCCTACAAGCCATTAAAAATTCAAATAAGAACTCACCTCTACAAAACTATTGGTTATTAAATGCTGGTACTTTAATTTAACCTTGGAATCTGTGATCAGACGCCTGTGGGAAGGGAAGAAGCAGAAAAATTGTAGCAGAAATATTGGTTTTTTCATATACTGCCATTAAGTGAAGACAGATTTGATTCATCCTTTTACACTTGCAGGTACTTTTTGTACTTACCTGTTCCCTATTTATTTGTTAGATCATTATGAAAACTACATTCATTCTATTCAATATATAAATATATTAGCTTCAGAAACAGAAAGCTCATGCAGTTAAAAAAAAACTGAACCTCTTGGTGTGAGGATTTTTATTTAAAAACACTTTCCTGAAGAGCCCAAGAAACAAAGCAAGTAATTTAATCAGCTCATTTACATAAAACAAGCACATTTTGTGGCAAATCCCTTTAAAAAGCTCCAGAACAACCCTTGTGTGGCTAATAACTTTGGGAAGCCTCATGTTAGCTGGGTTTCAGTGGAATGCTACAGCTTCACCTTAAAAATTAATGGTGTTTTAATCTATCTACCATAAAAACAAAGCTGACTTGAATTCAGTATCACTAGGGGTGTACACAACATGGACTTTAAACTAATTCCAGTCTGCTTGGAACTGGGAGAGCAGAGGAAAACTCACTGATGGGAACCCTTGACAAGCATGGTGACCACTTTTCTCCTGGGCACACCATTCCAGCTGGCATTTGCAGACTGCCCAGCCTAAATGCATCCAAAATAACTTAATTGTGGATTGCTGAGCCCTTCTAAAAATGTCTTTTAGCTATAACTGAAGTGTCTTCCCAATATATCTAAATATAAAGCTGCACTGACACACCCTTTGTGGCATTCCTGGTTCATATCCTACTGTGGGATACAGCTTTATACAGGCCATACCATGGGTAAATATTGGAATTAATGGATTTTCCTTTCCAGCTGCAGCCAAAACTAAGGGTATTCCTGCATGTTATCCTTACAACACTCCCTGAGGAGCAGTGTGTGCCCAGGGGATGTGCACAAATCCCAGCTCTGGGCAGCTGGGGAGCTCCTCTCCCAAGCACATGCTGGTTATTACATAAATCACAGCACGTGGCAGCTCAATTCCCAGGGCTAAAATAAAACAAATCAGCTGACAAAGCATCTCCTGCAATTCTGGAGTCAAACTTACTGAAGAATGAGAAAACAATTTGAATTTGGTATTAATTAGAAATCTCTTTTTTTACCCTATACCTGGGCTTCAAGACATACTAAACATCACCTTGAAAATGTACTGTATTATAGCAATATATCAGGTTCTGTAATTTAAATAAATAGTCATGCCATGACTAACCAGAGCACACAATCCACTGATTTTTTGCATATCAGTCTGCTTTGATTGCCCTAATCAACATCACCAGGTCAAGATTTCAAGAATTTTGCTTTGAATGTTACTATCTTTTGGTAAATCATAAATGAAACTAGACAAATTAAGAGGTGAAACTCATGCCCAGAGCCCATAAATCATATTAATTTTGTGTTCATATCACTTGGAAACTGAGAGCTGGAGACTTTGTAAACAGGAAAGGACCTAAAAAGTAATAATTAACAACACAGGAGTGAGTACAGGTTCCAGTTGAGATAATTTACATTTTTTGACATATATATTGACATATCCTAAGATTGCCACAGTTGTCTTTGTTGGCTTTTAAAGGAAAGAGTTTTTTCAAAAAATGCACCTTCCTCCCCACAGAAATGCATGGAAGACCAGGGAAAGGTGGATTTTTACCACTAGGAACAATTTCTAGTTTCACTCAGACAAATGGGACCACTGCCCTATCCCAGGCCTCATCCCTGCTCTCTCCAGCCAAGGGGAATCCCAAGCACTGCCCTCCTTTTCTTCCATCCTTTCCTTGCTCCTGCCACTGCCACCCCCAATGCTTTCAGCTACTCCATTTCTCATGCACTGTTTGAACAGCTCATTCCAACTGCTGCAATCAGGAAAACACTCCAAAAAGTCCTGCTGAGAGCGTTTGACTCCACAAATTGAAGTTCAACCTCTGGTAAACAAAAATCTCAATCAAGTTACTCAAGACATGTCAACTACAGCTCAGTTTCCACCCACTAGGCTCTACAAACCACCCCTCAACAGGGCAGGAAAGCATTTCAGCTACTTCCACTTCCATCCAGCCTACACTCCATGAGTAACCAAGAGCCAAAATTGGGAAAATCGTTGCTCTGAAAGCAGCTGATAATAAAAAACACCAAATTAATATCAATGAGTGAGTCAGGCTTCAGGAAGGAAAGAATAAGGTAACAAAATAAGCCTCTACTGAGATGTTTTAGCAAGAAGAATTAAAATGAACTTGAACAAAGCTCAACATTATGAAGGATATTGCTCATGGAACAACTTTTCTCAGTATAAAAGAGAAGGAAGCTCATGGAGTTCACTGCTCCACCATGAACTGTATCAGTCATTCTGCAGCTGGACAACTTAACAATTCCAAGGATACAGGATGACACACCACCTTAATCAAATCTTGTGTTTGAGGGTCAACTGCCTCCTATCAGAGGGCAAAAAACACATCCTGCATCAGCCCTTAGGACTCCTGTCCTCTGACTCACCTCTTAACTACAGCTATAGGGCTTGGGCAACCAGTGGGTTGACCTGGGTAGAAGTCCTAAATTCCTACCTAAATCAAAGGAAACAGAGTGCACAAAGCAGTAAAACAGGGTTTGGAAACCCTGGTGTCACACTGACCAAACTGGTCAGGGAGTGTTTCCTCCCAGTGTCATCACATGGGGTTTTCACACCTCAACAGGAGGTTAAGAGACATTCTGGAATCAAAGCAGACAGTTCAAGACAGTTCCTCTGCTGCCTGCAAGCCTCTGTGCAGTTTGTTAGAAGCATTTGAATAGATCTGAATAGCACATGAGTAACACAATGGAAAGAGAGAGCAAAGCCATGAGAATTACTTACATAACTGTATTGTCGTCCACTAAGATATCACAGCCATGGGCAGGGCATGAAATGGTCTGAAAAACACAAAAAGGTCAGAGAAGGAACAGTGGTTATCCTGGTTCTGCATCACAAGGAATTCCAAGGCACCAGACTTCACTACAATCCACAGCCAAAGGAGTGCCCTGCCTCTCCCAGGTGTGCCACTGGTTCCTCCTTCCCCAGCCCAGAAACCAACCCCACTGAATTCTTTCCAGATTCACCTTAGCAGAGCCCCAAACCTTTGGGGTTTGGGTTTTCTCTGTTGTTCTTTTGGGTTTTTTTAAACTTTAGCAGAGAGACTCTCCCCCCTCTCTCCAATACACAGGATTTCCAGAAATAAGCCATGAGGTGAGTTGAGATTTTACCTGTCCCATGCCTTCCTCCATTATTTTGGTAGTTAAATATTCACTCCAGCACTGCATACAGAATTTGTGTCCACACTCTAGGCCAGTGAAATACTGCAATGACAAAGAACACAAGACATGGCCTCATTTTATCACATGGATTGATAAAAAATAATTTCACCCTCTTGGTGCTGTGCAGTTCATCCATCCCATCCCTCATTCCTCACACCAAAGCTGAGACACTGCTATTCTCTTTGCATCATCACCCCTACAGAACACTGCCAAGGCAGCCTTAGTCACTCTTCCAAAGCCAGACTTTAATCCCCAAGCCCAGCAGCAAGGACAGGTGTGGCCCATGTTTCCATCCTGCCCATTTCCATTTATCCTTGTTTTTGGTGTGTATATCTAGCACACTCCCATTTTGTTTTGGAAATCAGTCAAATAAATGCAACACCAAACAGGTGACAGTGACAAGGATACAGACTCTTCATTCCTCCTATTTTTTTCCCTTGGCACATGTGGGTGCTGCCCAAAAGTCCCAGACTTCCCCGGGGAAGTTCTCCCTGAAACTCAGATGCTCATCAGATGAGGACACTCAAGATCCCAATTGGCAGGTGTAAATTGATAAACAGAATTCAATAATGACCTGCTGTCACAGACAGCAACAGGGACAACTCCATCCTTGTCTGCATCATCTGCACAGAGCTGGCAAGATATCATCTGGGACTGAGTGGTTACACAAGGGGTGGAGAAGCAAACACTGCTGAGGAAAGAGTGGAAGTACTTTGCTGTGGTCAGCTGAAAGTTATTTTATACTCAAAGTCAGCACCAAGAAAAACTGTATTTAAAACACTTCATTTATACCACTATTGAGGTAATATTTGCTGGCTCAGCTTTTCACACCAACTTCTCAGCTAGTGAGATAAAACCAGAACTCTACCCTCAGACACCATCAAACCATGAAAACTCCACAGAGGAAAGAACCTGAAGTGCCCTGTGGAACAGCCCAGAACAACAGCAGGATGGTGGTAATTGAGGAAAGGAGAATCCACTTGAGGCAAATGCTCCTTCCAAGCATTCTCAGACACCACAGATCATTCTGTCCATCCCACAGAGGAGCAGCAGCTGTGCTGTGCCATCTCTGGATGCTCTGGCACTGCCCCTTTGCCAGGGCTGGCACTGCTCTGACACTCCTGCCACCAGCACAGGCTGCAGCTGTGAGCAACAACACAGCTCAATCTGACCTGACTGGGTCAGGTAAACTTGGTTCTGACTTGCTTCCAGGTAAAAACAGAAATATCCACCCCAAAAAAACAACAAAGAGATCAGAGAGGAGGCTGACACCTATGTGGTGCCAGGTACACTGGCTGCAAGAGTGCAAAAAGACACCTTCCCATTTCTGAACCCTCACTGAGCCAGCTAACAAGGTGTCTGATGCTTCACAGATGCTGCTGTGGCCAAGTGGCATCTCCTGGAGGTGCAGAGTTAGAGGAAAAACACTTCAACATCTGGAACTTTTGGGATGCCACAGCATGAAACCATCCCAAAGACTACACTGGCTTCTCCACACGTGATGGGAAGCAGGGACAGACAAGGGAATCATCTCTTACTGAATTCAACACTCCTGCAGCAGGCACACATGAGGAACCAGCACAGAACACATCTTCATGTGAGACCTGCTTTGGTTATTTCAGGCAGGGAAATGCTTTGCTGAATGCTCACAGAAAGGCAGCCACCACCACCACACTTCCTCCCAGGCTGCAAGGAATGCAGAGAATCTCTCAGCTCTTTTCTTTACTTTGAGGGAGTTCCCAATTATTTTTGGCTCAGCTGACAGCAGATGTCAAGGGAGCAAATAAAAAGGCCAACATAAAAGCACCAAGGATGTGGGGGGAGCAGTGATTCCTCATTAGCCCAGGGGACAGCTCTGCTGTCACCACATCTGTGCTCAACATCTGCAGTCTGGACCAAGCAGGATGCTCCCAAAAACACCCCCAGCCTGCTCTCCTGAGGGTGAGGGGCAGGAGAGGAGGAAGGCAAAGCCATGACCCTCCCAATTCCTGTTTTCCCAATAAAGGTGTCACCCAAAAGAAGTGCTGGGACCTGACAGTGCTTGACAGGGACACAGAGCAGGTGAAACATCTCCCTTTAATCCTCAGATTTGCAGGGTGAGAGCTTCAAATGCTTTGTTGGGCAGGTGCTTCCCAAAACCTCAAACCACAACTCTGTGGAGGTGACTGAAGAGCTACAGAGGCTTTGTAGATGGGAGAGAGGGAATTTCAAGACTAACATTCTTGCAACAACTGGTCACTGTAAAACTTCTTAACACCGGCAAACTCTCAGCTTTCCATAGGCTGAAAGGGGCTGTCAGTGCAAAAACCCCCCAGCTTTCACATGGAAAAATAATTAGCTGATTACTGCAAGAGGATTTTCAAAGCTGAGATTTTAGGTTAGGCATTGAACATAAAAATAATCCTAGAATTTATAATTCACATCAACTAAAACAAATTTCAAAACAGATTTCAATCACCTTAGACAGAGACACTACAGCCTTTTACAGAAGAAATAATAAATATTAGTTTTCCTACAGGCTCCAGCTTTTCTGTAGGGCAAAGAAACCAAGTCCCCTCTGATGTCTTTTAACACCAGCAACAGAGAGAGCCCTGCTCACCTGCAACATCTCTCTGCTCCAGCTAAAAATCTGCTCTTCTAACAACTGGGCCACTGCTATTTGAGCTACAAAATCAAGAAGTGTTAGCATGTTTTGTACTGTTCTTCCCAGTTCCAAAACTCTAGACAATGCTGGGGTGTGGATTCAGAGGTTATCCTGTGCAGGGCCAGGATAGGACTCCATTGTGGGCCTGTCCCATGATTCTGGGATTCTGTTTCCCAGGTAGCACAGCACCCCAGCCAGAGGACAGGCCTGTCACTTGTGGGTTGTACCCCCACCCAGCACAGAAACTACATTAAAATGAAGAGAATAATATATTAGAATATATTGCCTTTTTTTTTTCAAAGCACCTCATCACACAGAGCAGGGATTTGCCTGCCCAGCTACTCTTCACAAGAAGTCAGGGCACACAAGGCTGAAGAGGAGACACACGAAGCCTTGTGGTTCCTGGCTGAAGAGCAACAGGGACCTCAATGCTGAGAATGGGAGGCTGAAGCTGGGCTTGGCTCAGCTCTGTCCGCTCCAGGGAAGAACACCCAGAGCAAGGGAGAGGCCACAGCCAGGGAACTTCACCCCAGTACTCCTGAACCCCAAAGCTCATCATGGTTCCTTGCTGAAAACACACCCAGAGCAAGAGCAAAGCCTTATGTCAGGCCTGGAAAGGCCCAGCACTTGTTTTAGGGTGTTCTGGAGGGGCACTCCCCCCAAAGAACAGAATTCCTTCCTATCAGCACTTTGCCTTTCGTTGAATTCTCCAATTTGAGCTTTTCCACTCACTTCCTTTTCTCCCAGGTCTCCCAACAGTATGTCCTGCCCCTGGGAGCCCCTGCAGAGCCTGGACCTCTTAGCAGTGTTTGGGAATGCCTCAGTTTGGTCAACAGTGACAAAAAAAAGTAACACTATGACCCAGAGCATTGATGCAGAGCCCCAGGAAGCACTGGGTAACACATCCTCCTGTCTGACCAAGAGGGTATTGTCCAATATAACAAAGATCCAAAGATATCCACATTTTACTTCTACTACTTTTTTCTAGACTTTCTAGTTTGACTATTTTGCTTTTAAAAGCTGTTTCCTACCTTGTCTTTCTATTTAAGTAAATCCCTCTGCCCATCATGCTTTTCACAGGCTTGAATTTCACACATCCTTTATCTATACACCTCACTTGGTATCAGACCTTTGCAAACATCACCTGCTTGCTTTTTCCTGAACCACACCACTGCCCAAGCCCCAGCACCCTCAGAGGTGCTGTGCAGGAAAATGTGAAGTTTCAAGTTGGAAATCTGGGGAGTTGCTGTTCAGGTAGTGTTGGAACCCTGGATGCTGAGAATTTTTAACTTTCTGTGCTAAAAAGACTTGCAAGAGAGCACTGCATTTGACCTGAGGCTGTGGAGAAGACTTTAAAAATTGATTGATAGCACTGGGATTATGGGTGTGTAGTTGGTTAAAAGCGTGTAATATCACAGGGTGGAAAACTTAAGGGTTTGGGGTTTTAGAATATAGAAATAAATATGAAATTTATATGAATAAATATGAACTTATATGAAATGTTTATTTCATATAAATAGATATGAAATAAATAAAGATGTAGGTTTTAGGGAAGACACAGGTTGTTCTTCTTTACCTTCTTCATGGGTTTGGGTGATGTTTTGTAATTGAACAGACAAGTCTGCATTGAGGGTTTCCAGGGATCAGTTATTGGGTTAAAAGAGAAAATAATCTAGGTGTCACTTCTTAATTGGGTAGTTTAGTCTTAAAAGACCTTGTAACAAGAGATTGTTGGCCATTTTGTGCCCTCTAATGAAACGCTGCTGAACTCATGGCTGTGAGGCCGTTTCACTGATAAGAAATAATCAACACCTGAGTCCAAACATGAACTACCATCTCAATCTACCATCAAACTTCAATCCCAACTTCAAGAAAGTGATAGGCAGCAGCAGAGCCCCAGGGTACTCACGGAGTTTGGGTAGTTCAGATAGCAGATCTGACAGGACATGTCCTGGGCTGATGATCTGGTGTTCATCTGGCGCGTTCGCGACTTTTTACTTGGATTAATTACGTGACACTCTGCAAAGAGCTTCTCCAAGTTGCCATCAAAGTACCTGCACAACACAGGACAGAAGGAAAATTTAACCACCTTCTAAATCATATTTCCATTCTATGTAGCAGTTAAGTGTACAAAGATGCTTTTTGTATTTCGAAACTCATACACCCACTACTTCCAATAAACCCTTCTCTAGCACAACACAGAGGTGGATATTAGACAACTGCAGAATTTCAGAGACTCTCCCTTGAATTAAACACTCCTGAAATTCAGGCACCTTCAATTCTTCAGCTGCATTTCAAGTAATTTGTGACTCTCCCAATTGCTTGGCATTAGAGTTCCAGGACAGGAAACTAGAGCAAGAACATGAGTTCACAGTTCAGGCATTGGAACACCTTCCTAAAGCACAGGTTTGATGCCTTCAAGCTCAATTCTTTTCAACTGAAGCCTTCAATTTTTCCTAATATTCTTATCATCAGCTGTTTGAGCATCTTTTCTCTTCAATCAACCTGAGGTAATTTAACAACTTCCTAAAAAATACAGTTTCAGGTTTACAATGCCTCCAAAGATCAGGGACCTATTGGAAAGGAGGATGCAAAATTGCTTTTGGGAGGTGAAAAAAGATCACTTCCTTTCTATTTCCTATTCCCTTAAGGAAAACAATATTGGTTTGCTTTAAAGGCTTGTAAAAAGCTCCTCTTTGGAGAAGAGGACCAAACTGGAGAGAATCATTATCAGAAAGCTCAGCCTCTTCCCAGAATCCTTCACACACCTTTCTCCAGCCTGCAGCAGCTGCAAAGAACTAATTAAACCAGCCAATTAACCAGCCCCATCACATGCACACATCCCCAGCCAAACCCAGTAAGTCATTCCCCAGCTCCATTACAGCTCTACCTACCAACAAGGCTTGATTTATAATTTAAAAAATATCAATTTTCCTGCTGTTTCATATGTTTCTCAATATAGTTCATGTATTTTAGATCTTAAATTTCAAGACACTGAGAATCTGGAAGGAAGTGGTGAATTCTGGCATCACAGTATCCACAAGGCTTTGCCACTGTTTTTCAATGTTAGCTCAGGAGTTTACTCAACCAAGTTCTTTTGTTTGCTTAGAGGATGATATTTAGAAATTTGTATGTTATATTTAAATCTAAATATAAAATCTAAATATATATTTAGATCTAAATATATAAAAATTTAAATTTAAAAAATCTAAATATATCAAATTATATATTTAGAAAATTTTACCAAGTGAATTCAGTGCAGTCCCATTACAGGCAGTATTTGTTTATTAAGAATCATGGATAAATATCAAGTCCACAAAAGTTTTCCAGCATTCCAACTGCTCTTAGAGGCAGCAGGAGCAGCACAGGACATGCTCTGAGGAGAGCAGACACACAGCTGGGTGAGAAGTTTGCAAGGAAAATAGTTTTGTATACAAATGCTATGATGCAACTTGAACCCTAATACTCATGACCAGCTAAATGCTTATGGAAATACCAGAGGCTTTTGTAGTGGTGGGCTGGTTTTAAGGGTGAATATCCATGTCAGGAACTTGACTTTTTTCATCTGGAATTTCCTATCCCCTTTAAATACCTATGGATAGTATTCCTGCTTCGCCATGCTGTTTTCTTTTTGTGCATTTTCCTTCTGAGTAAGTAATTTCCACATTTATTTTTAGGTATGTCTCTCAGACTCATACTCATGCAGCTACTGGGCTGTAAGAACTCCAGAAAATGCAGAGGAAAACTGCATTTTTAGAGAGTGGATCTCCCAGAAAACACAGCTCCAATGGATATTCCAAAGTCCAACAGCTCTCTAACTGCTGTTTACAACTCCAAGAATTCTGATTTTTCCTCAAATATTCTCTATTAAAGGCTTGGTTCTTGGTACCTCCATCCTTATTTTCATCCTAGGGAGGAGCACAGCACCTCCAACAGCCCTTTAAATCCTGTGCCCTCCTTTCCCTTCACAATGCAGATACTGAGTAATTCCAGCTCTTCTGGTGCACCAGAATTCCCTCTATTAATTCTCTTAAGTTCATTTACTTCATCACAAAGTTGGGGGTTTTTTCTGCTGTTTTAAAATGAATGGACAGACCAGTCTTTGTCCATTATTTTCAAGTATTTCTACTTACCAAGACCA